>NC_046325.1:51129683-51429683 GCF_009819535.1 Lacerta agilis | reverse complement strand
CGAGGTGGGGCATTGATAAAAGGCTCCTTTGGCTCATGATCCAACTGCATGGTGGATCCTCTGCCAGAATTAGACTTAACCCCGCTGGTGACCTTACAAATGCGGTCCCGATAAATAAAGGAGTCCGACAAGGTTGTATATTAGCACCTTACCTTTTCAACCTGTTTGTCAGTGATATGAGAGAGCCTCTAAACGAGTCGCACGCTTACATCCACGCCCCCCGCATCGCAAACTACCGTTGTCCGCTGCTTTTATACGCAGATGATGCAGTGATCCTTTCTTACTCAAGGGTTGGGCTATGTAGGGCGTTAAAGATCTTTACTGCTTACTGTCAATCTAACCAATTGTCCATCAACCACTCAAAGTCAAAAGTTGTAGTCTTCTCTAGAAGACGGAAACTTTTTCAGTGGAAGCTTGGTGGAGTAAAAATAGATCAAGTTTTTAAGTTCCAATATCTAGGGATTGTTTTTCAATATAACCTGAGCTGGAAATCCCAAGTTCAACATCTACTTAACAAGGGCAAAACTCTATCTCATGCACTTCTCCAGTTCTTTTTCTCAGACGGAGCCCTACACGTGCCCTCGGCTTTAAAGGTGTACAATGCAAAAGTTATTACCACTCTTACTTATGCTGCTCCGCTTTGGGCAGCTCTGGTAAATCCGGCCCCGCTGGAGGTGCTGCAAAATCAGTTTCTTCGCCGGCTTTTAAAACTCCCTACGTGTGTTAGTAATGCAGCTATACGACTAGAATTGAAGATTCCTTCACTAGAGACTCTCTTATGGAAACGAATATTCACCTACTGGTTAACTCTTTGGCATAGATTACCCAGCCATTATCTCGTCCAATGTCTTTGGCGTGACGAATTTGCAAACCCTTGGACTGGGAAAATCCACGCCAAACTTCTGTCTTTTGGAATCTCTCCTTCAGATTCGCTTAAATTAGACCCTGCTTCAGCAAAAAGATTAATGAAACAAAGACTGGACGATTTGGAGCTGCAGCGTAATCATATGCTGGGTGGGGGTGTCTGCTCGCCTCGGAATTTTGGAGTTACTCCAATACATCATGTCCCTCTATACCTATCCTCCCTCTCCACTGCTGAGGGAAGAGCTTCACCAAAGCGAGGTTTAATGTTTTTCCTTCTAATGTCCTGAGACATAGACTTTCCAAGGGCCTAGTTTCCGCCTTTTCTGATTGTGATAAAAAGTCGACGGAATCTCTCCATCATATAATCTTTATCTGTTCCCTGCATAGTGAGGCTCGGGCAAAATTACTAAGACCAATAACTCAGAAACTTACAGGTGCACCAGCTGAGTCACACCTTGCCTTACTCCTGCAAGACAATGACTCCTATACAACCTTGCAGGTGGCAAGGTTTCTAAACTCTGTCATATCTCAAAAAAGGCGCTGTGGCCAACTACACGACCACTAATACTTTTGTTTTCTGCTCCCTGGTTGCAATTTTAAAACTTGTATTTGTGCTGTGGTTTGTTTCCCTATGACTCCAGGGTCTATGGTTTGCTGTAACTTTATGTCATATATTCCATATTTTATGTTTTTATGGGCTTATACCCGCAATAAATTTGAATTTGAATTTGAATGTCATGTAGTCCAACCCCCTGCAATGCAGGAATCTCAACTAAAGCATCCATGATAAGCTCATATTCATCACACTCTCAAATGGGGCAATTTATTGCTGCATTAAAAGTAAAGAGAAACATCAGCCAGAATGGAAGGCAGCATGTCTGCAACCTCTTCATTTCAAGGAAGTCAGAAATAAAAGTTCCAAGGCCTCCCCTCCCCACGGCAAGTGGCTGTTCTCTTCATTACACATCACAGTCACATTTACATGTCATAAATATACCGGTATATGTTTTAAGAAAAGAAACTTACTGAAAGGCAGGCTTTATTTATGATTTTTTTGAATGACAAAATTAGAAATAACATCCCACCCAATGCCTCTTATATAGTACATTGCTCCAAAATAAGCTGAAAACCTGTTGTACAACTGGGGTAAATATGTGCAATGTATGAGTTCAATTTTTTATCCTCTACTTGATCTGTGTTTTCTTGTAATAAAAATAGTAAACGACATTCTTGCACATTTTAAAAATATATTCCAGGTGGAATGGAGAGAACCAGTGAAACACGGTTATCGCTGGATATACCGGTAAACACTACAGGAAGGATAGGGAAGAACATACTGGTATTTAATGATTGATTGATTGATTGAATTTATATACCACCCTATACCCAGGGCGGCTCACAGAATAAAATCAATATATAAAATCACAAAATGCATAATAAAAAATAAAAACAACCACACAATAGCCCCCCTCCACACAAAATTTTTTTTATTGCTTTGTATGCCAAAGAGGGTACTGAATCCACCTGGCTAGAAACCAAAAAATAGGCAGACTCTTCCACAGAATTGTTGTGGGTGACAATGCCAGGCCCCAAGAGTAATTTAGTTTCTCTGTCTTGTGATATATAACATATAACAGGAATCACAAGACAGAGAAACCAGTAGGAGAACACTTCAATCTCCCAGGACATTCTATAAAAGATCTCAAAGTAGCTGTCTTAATACAAAGAAATTTCAGAAATAGACTGGAAAGAGAAGTGGCTGAATTACAACTAATCACCAAACTTAAAACCACAGAGAAACCTGGTCTGAACAAAGACATTGGATTCTTATCTCATTATACATAACAAAGCTATCTTTAGCCATCTCACCCCTTGCCTTTCCCTGCAAGACTAATTACAGCTGTTAAGAGTCATCAACAGGTTTTCCACACCTATCAGCTGATCACCCATTCCCACCACCCTTCTGAGCAATACCCCTCCCCACTCCCTCACTATATTTAAGGATCTGGTGACTTCTGTTTCAGTGTATCTGAAGAAGTGTGCATGCACACGAAAGCTCATACCAGGAACAAACTCAGTTGGTCTCTAAGGTGCTACTGGAAAGAATTTTTGATTTTGTTTTGACTATTGCAGACCAACACGGCTACCCACCTGTAGTTTAAAAATAGTCAGGGGTTTGCACTGATCACCATCCCAAGAGAACAGGTGTTTGGAAGTTCTATTTCTGAAATTTTTATTTCTGTTTTTTGCACACAAGTCATCAGGGGAAAGCGTGGACGCAGTCCCCCACTACCACAAATTGTGCAGTCGAGTTTCCCGCACACCTGCAGTGCAATGGATGAGCCTCACCCTGGGAAAACCTCCTTCATGATCAAGCTGTCTCCCCTGCCAGGTAAGTATAGGTGTTTGGAAGTTCTCATCTCCTTCTGTGTCAACAAGAGTCACAGAGTGCCTCCTATATTTTGCTGTTTACAGCACTGCCCCAAAAGCAGAGTGAAAAAACATTATTAAAAGTTGATTGAGGGATCTGAAATCAGATTACTGAAATAAATGACCTGAACTGGGAACAACAGTTCCACTGTGAAAATCGAGAGACTTACTCTACTTACAAGGCACCCTCCACCCCTGCAGCCTTTCCCAAGGAGGCATAAAACATCAAAGCAAGCTGCCTCCTTCAGTTTGCCCCATCTTCACACAAGGACCTGGAGATTCCATTCAGTTATTCTCCTGTGTAATATCCACCAACAGACTTAGGTCCTCAGAATATCTGTCTTATCCTCTTTTTAAAGTATGGCCATTGCCGTACTTCGTGGCAGCAAATACTGTGAATAAGTCACTTATTTTGCCTGTCCTGAATCCACTGTCAAATCAATTTCACCGAGTAACACCCAGTCCCCTCCTGAGTTCCAGTAATATGCAAGGGGGAGCAAAGGTTTTCTGCCCACTTTCTCCACACTGTGCTTCATTTTGTAAACCTCCAGCATATCTCCCAGTTAGCCATCTTTCTAAAAGAACAAAAGCGAAAAACCCTCATCAGCTCAAGCAGCTGGGCTGAAGCAAGAAAAGCCAGAGATCCATTTTCCCATCTCACTAGCAGTCTGCTGTGAAATCACTGACTGGAGCCATTTGCTAGCTGAACTTACTCAGAAGAGGCCAGGAAGCAGAACAGAAAAAAACTGGCAAGGTCATCAGCAGGGTTAAAGGACTTTGCACAGCAGCTGACCTGAAATCTCTTGAGCAAACTGAGCTAGAAACTGCCTCAGTTAATATTTAAACCAACAGCACAAACACCTTTTTAGGAAGACATCCCCAACTGCAATTTGGTTGTTCCTCCCACCACACTGGAGTGGAACATTACTTGTGCAGATGCGTTCAAGGTGAAGGGATGATGTGGAGAACCTCAAAGAGGTGCACAGCAGCATTAGGGGAGCTGCCTGAATAGCATTAAGAATGCATGCCCCACGAGGGAAGAGCCCCGAGTCAATAAGGAGCTCATCCAGAAGCCAGGCTCTTTCCCCCAGCCACCATGACAGCTGAGTGGCAAGAGCCATTTTGTGAGATGAGCACCTGGGAACAACCAACTGTGTGTATGTATGTTTGGGGGGCTGTTAACGGAGAAATCTGAGGGCTCCCTTGGACAAAAAAAAGGACACCAGCCAGGAATACCAGAGCAAAACAGCAGCCAGTAGGCTTGGTCTTTATTTGAAGACTGTCACAACAGGACTCCCACCTGCCACAAGGTGAAACAAGATGGAAGCCCCGTACAAAAGAGAACCCAATTTTTTATTAGCTACTAATCCCCATGTTACACCCCCCAACTACATCACTAATACATCATGGTTACATCATGAAAGAGGAGGTCTGGTGGCAGTAATCTGAGCATCCTGGACCCTGCCCCATGCCTCCCCTTGCCCTGCACCAAACACCCATCAAGTGAAACAAAAGAGATATTTACATTTCCCTGTTTCCAGCCAAGTTAATAACACCCTTTTGTCTTCATCTGGGTTTGTTATTTCTGGAATGGCTACCTGTCTGGCACTCAGGTATCAGGATGCCAGGGATTGATTATCACTTAGGCAGAGGGGCTGCTGAGTAGCTGAGCTCACATGTCTATATGAATTTCTGAAGTTTTCCCAGTGAGCCAGTACATAGATATCAGTGAGTTGTTACATTTGGTATTGTGCAGCAGAGACCCTTTGAATAGATAGGAAGAAACTGTAATGAAGTGTTTTGTGGGGACAAATCACAAAAGTCACAAAAATGATTGTACTGATTTTGGTAGTAGGGTTGCATGATATCTGCTGGAGGGGCAACCCCCCCCCCAAACCTATACATAAATTCCTGCAACAAGGCAGGACAAGGCAGGACAGAAACACACCCCTTGCATAAAGTAAAACCAAATCCTCCTCTGTTCTGAGACAAGCTCCCGATTCCCTTCACATGGACCAGGCATAGGCAAACTCGGCCCTCCAGATGTTTTGGGACTACAACTCCCATCATCCCCAGCTAACAGGACCAGTGGTCAGGGATTATAGGAATTGTAGTCCCAAACATCTGGAGGGCTGAGTTTGCCTATGCCTGACATGGCCCATCATGCAACAATCATCCTGCCCTCTGTCCCATTTTAATAGGATGAGAATTGTCTACCATTTTAATGCAACAGTATCAATCTTCCTTCCTAACTGCTGGCATATGAGGCCACCACCTGGCTGAAGTCAAGGACATCTGTGGAGACAACCACACCCAGCAGGCAGCATTTCATGCTTTCTCCCAGCTACTGTGCAGTAACACTTTGCCATCAAGGATGGTTAAATGGCTCCCATTTTAGCTAAGAGCAGGGTCCCTTACAATAGCCTTCATAGATAGTATTCTGACTGTTCAAAGCACTTTGTAGGCATTATACAAGGATGGACAAAAAGATGAATTTGAGGGAAAGGATTTTGAGGGGATATATAATAGGGCAGTCTTCATCAATGGCCATGGAGAGCTGTGGCTGATGGAGATTGAGGTCCAAAACATCTGGAGGGCACTAGGTTGAGGAAGACTGAACTAGGTGGGCATTTAGTCTGATCCAGCACAGCTGGATTTGTTTGTGCCAGGAAACAGACTGGCGGCCCATGGAGCTATTCTAGCAAGGGAGTCACCAGCTCCCTATAACCAGCCCTAATCAACAATCTGGCAGCAGCCAGGTATGTGGGGCTGCTTACACTTTTCAAGGACAGCCCCACGTAGAGAGTGTTACAGTAATCCAAACAGGATATAAAAAAGCATGTGTCAATGGCCAAATCAGACACGTTCAGTTTCCTAAATCAGGATGGTTCAAACTAGCAAGACTAAGGTGAAAGTTTTAAGGTTGGCAGGCAGAGCTAGTGAAATCCAGATGTTTCCATCAACCCAAGTCCGCACCACTGCAAAACTAAAGAATTGGCTGGGCATATAATATTTTTTTGAAATGGGAAACTAAGATGAAGATGTAAAGTCGGTGATGATAAAATGGGCACAAGATATAGGTCACAATATACAATTCGACATCAAAAAAACTAAGATCATGGCCACTGGTCCCATCACCTCCTGGCAAATAGAAGGGGAAGAAATGGAGGCTGTGAGAGATTTCACTTTCTTGGGTTCCATGATCACTGCAGATGGTGACAGAAGTCACAAAATTAGAAGACGCCTGCTTCTTGGGAGAAAAGCAATGACAAACCTAGACAGCATCTTAAAAAGCAAAGACATCACCTTGCTGACAAAGGTCCGTATAGTTAAAGCTATGGTTTTCCCAGTAGTAATGTACGGAAGTGAGAGCTGGACCATAAAGAAGGCTGATCGCCGAAGAATTGATGCTTTTGAATTATGGTGCTGGAGGAGACTCCTGAGAGTCCCATGGACTGCAAAAAGATCAAACCTATCCATTCTTAAAGAAATCAGCCCTGAGTGCTCACTGGAAGGACAGATCCTGAAGTTGAGGCTCCAGTACTTTGGCCACCTCATGAGAAGAGAAGACTCCCTAGAAAAGACCCTGATGTTGGGAAAGATGGAGGGCACAAGGAGAAGGGGACGACAGAGGATGAGAGGGTTGGACAGTGTTCTCGAAGCGACTGGCATGAGTTTGGCCAAACTGCGAGAGGCAGTGAAGGATAGGCGTGCCTGGCGTGCTCTGGTCCATGGGGTCACGAAGAGTCGGACACGACTGAATGACTGAACAACAACAACAACATACAATTCGAAGATTGGACAAAATTGTGGAAAGTAAATTTGAAATTTACGGATTGTATATTGTTGAGAGAGAACTATATGAAGATGATGTATAGATGGTATGTAACACCAGTCAAATTAGCAAAACTGTACAAAAATGAACAGAAGGAGTGTTGGAGGTGTGACGCTGAAGGTACTTTTTATCATATGTGGTGGGATTGTAAAAATGTAAAAAATATATTGGGAAATGATATACAATGAATTGAAAAAAATGTTGATAATAATATTTGCTAAACAACCTGAAGCCTTCCTGTAAAGTATTTTAGGTCAAGATCTGCCGAAAGAGAAGAGGACGCTATTTATGTGTCTGATAGCACAAAACTGGAAGACTGGAGAAATTCCAGCAAAAGAACAATGGCAAGAGAAATTGATGAATTATGCATACTGGCAAAACTGACGGATAGACTACGAGAAAAGGACAACAGTGCCTTTGAAAAAGAGTAGGAACCTTTTATAATATATTTGCAGAATCAAAGAAAGAACATTGACTTGATGGCAGGATTTAAATAAACACTCACATCTTTATTGATAGAGAACACTTAAAACAATGAAGAAATTATATAGTGGATTGTAAGAAACAGTAGTATGCAATAAGGGAGTAACAAACCAGAAATGGAAGCTGAGGGAAGCCCGGGAGGGAAGGGGTGAAGATGTGTAATATGTATGTGATTGATATGAGATGTTTGTAATGACAGAAAAGAAAGTTAATAAAAATCTATTTAAAAAAAAACAAACTAAAGAATTGGCTGAAGTCCCCTCTTGCAAATTCTGGGTCAAGGTGACTACAGTGTAATAGCGCCCTCCTGTGGTTAAATCATGAGGACACTTTGCAAACAGGCTACAGTGATTTGCTGGAAAAGTCTACTTCCTATCAAAAGTTATTTTATTAGAATACTAGCTGGCCCAGCCACCCGTAGCAGTGGCTTTTTTTGTGAAATGGAAAAGGAAGATCTATATATATGTAAATGTAAACTGTCCATGCCCACAGCTTCTCCTGTTGAATTTCCGCCTGCCTCCTCTGTCTTCCCCGTTTCTGACTGCCTCCACACAACTTCTCCCATTGAATTTCCACCTGCCTCCTCTCCGTCTTTCACCCCATCTCTGACTGCCTCCACACAGCTTTTCCCATTGAATTTCTGCCTGCCTCCTCTGTCTTCCCCCGTTTCTGACTGCCTCCACACAGCTTCTCCTGTTGAATTTCCACCTGCCTCCTCTCTGTCTTCCCGTTTCTTCCTCCCTCCACACAGCTTCTCCTGTTGAATTTCCGCCTGCCTCCTCTCCATCTTCCCCCGTTTCTGACTGCCTCCACACAGCTTCCTCCGTTGAATTTCCGCCCGCCTCCTCTCCATCTTTCCCCCGTTTCTTCCTCCCTCCACACAGCTTCTCCTGTTGAATTTCCGCCTGCCTCCCCTCCGTCTTCCCCTGTTTCTTCCTCCCTCCACACAGCTTCTCCTGTTGAATTTCCGCCTGCCTCCTCTCAGTCTTCCCCGTTTCTGACTGCCTCCACACAACTTCTCCCATTGAATTTCCGCCTGCCTCCTCCCCGTCTTTCCGTTTCTTCCTCCCTCCACACAGCTTCTCCTGTTGAATTTCCACCTGCTTCCTCTCGGTATTTCCATTTCTGACTGCCTCCCCCATTGAATTTCCGCCTGCCTCCTCTCCATCTTCCCCCCATTTCTGACTGCCTCCACACAGCTTCTTCCATTGAATTTCCGCCTGCCTCCTCTCCGTCTTCCCCCGTTTCTTCCTCCCTCCACACAGCTTCTCTGTTGAATTTCCGCCTGCCTCCTCTCCGTCTTTCCCTCCGTTTCTGCCTGCTACCTCCCCCTCCCCCACACTTTCCCTTGTCACCCCAAACTCTGTTGCTTGCTGCTGTATAATCGCAAATGGAGCTCGCCTTCTGGAAAGCGGCTGTCGATTGCTGTGGCCTGAGAAGGCGCACACGCACACGGCTTCTTCAGGGGTTGGTGGCCTCCATTTTTGCCCCGCGTTACCATAGCAACCTGGCCTCACAGCCCAGCTTCTCTCCTGTCTCTTGAGGTTTGGTCGTGTAGTAGCAGCTCTATGGCCCCCCCACCCCTGCCTGCTTGCTATGCGTTGTCGGGCCCCTTGAGGCAGCGGCTGAAACTTAGGCCGCAAATGGCGGACAGCCGTTTGAGGCGGCGGCTATAAGTTGTCGCCTCGGGAGTTGGGTGGCGCCTTTCTATTGGTTGCTGGTTGTGATGTCAGTGCTGTTGCTGGTGACATCTAATAGGCGCGCCAGTTTTTTCCGTTTATTCTTTATTTTAGGTATGTCAGGTGTGGGTTTTTTTGAAATTTAATTATCCTATGTTATTCCCTGATGGTCATGGAATGCTGTGTCCTAATTTGATGCTGTTTGGTCCAGCAGTTATGGAGCAAGTTGGTAACACCTGCGCATGCAATGGAAACATACATATATAGAGAGAGAGAGATTGTTCAGGCCTGTCCACCCACTGCAACCACATTTCTTTTAAAATAAGAGCAAAAAAGATACATACATATAGTGAAACATTCTTCTGACCAGTGGTCTAGTGAGAAGGTGCCGACATTTTGCTCAGAGTTGTACAACAGAAAGCTCCAGTTCATAAAATTCTCTCTTCATGCACACAAACTCCTAAGGCAACATTCAGCCCCAAACCAAGACCACACACTCAGGAGAATGTCCTCTTAGGATACTGAGCTCTCCAGCAGCATCTGCTCCTGTTTAGCTTGCCCAGTCTTTAGAAAGGGTTACAAGGATTTTTGTGTGCTCATTTCAAAAAACACTTACGGGAATGGGTTGCTTTCTTATGAGGTATGCCTGGCTCTATCACGATTAACTTCTAGGAGGAATTTTAATCCACATTTACCACGAATCCTGAATCCTGCTAACATCATACACCATCCCTGGTGAAAGTCAGCTGACCAGGAGCAGGAGCAGGAGGAACACGATCCAAAACAACACTGAGATCGCTGTAGTAAAGAAGAGACACTTCTCACTGGCCTCAGCCAGCAGGGTACTGCAAGGATCTCCTTTTTGTTCAGTTTGGGGTGGCAACAGAACTGAAGAAGTGGTGAGCAACAAGCCCCCACAATGGGCTGCAGGCTAACTAGCAAGCCTGCATGATGACTAAAACACACCAGGCGCTGGGCACCAAAGAGATCCCAGGTGAGCTTCCAAACTTCATGAGCCATGCAGGCTCCCAGAACAAAGTATGTGCTAGTGCAGGGGTTCTGAAAGGGAGCAGTAGCCTACAGCCCCTGGGGAATCGCCTAGAGGGCTAAGTGGCAGGGGCCACTGCAGGGGCCTCCCAACAAGCACATCAACCACTTATTTACAACTGACCAAGCTACACCCTAGCAAAACACCTTCCTCACTTTGTATTTAAGCTCTACTGCTCTATTTTTATAGGGTAGGGCAGGGGGCACAGGGGATGAGTTTGTGGAACTGAGGGGGCAGTGGCCCCCAAATGGGAACCACTGTGCTAGAGGCACAATGAAAAGCAGGTAGGCCAAGGCGTGAAGGAGGTCAGGAGGCAAGTTCGACATAATGATTAGAAAATTCATCCAGGTCATTTGACCACTGTCTCTGGTTTGGTTTCCTTCCTATTTTTCAGCACACAAGACACCCTTCAGACAATGCCAAAGGAATAGTTTTCTCCCTCTGATTTGTAACCTGGGTGCAACCTCCAGTCACCCAATCATTAGAAGCAGGCAAAGTGACACACGGTTTCCCAGATAATGGGAAACAGAAAGCAAACTACTAACAATGTTGTTTTGCCATAGCACTCAGCGGGTGTTTCACCTGTGTTCCTGTGTGCACGACAGTTGAGCTGTACAAATCAACAAATGTACACCCTTTCATACATACACTAGCACCAGTGTTCGGTGCAAGGTGTGCCCAAGCCTAACATGTAAAAGGTAACATATATCCCTAACAGGAAAATATGGTGTCAGTCAGGAAGATGGTTGGCTGACATTCAGGAACTCTGAACCAGCAAGTGCCTGCCCCGATTTTGGAGGGCCCTTGCCTAAGGCGCACCCCCTTCCATGAGGTCCCCTCCCCCCACAATGAGTCTATGGGCTTAGCACCATTATCTCCAGCTGCTCCCGCTCCTGCCCTTCTTCCTCTTCATTCCAACCTCCTGCTTCCTTCCTTGCTAGGCAGACAGAGCAAGCAGGCATCTCCAGACCCTCCTTTCCCCATCAGGAGAAGCACCACCCCGACTGTCGTCAGGGTGAGCAAGCAAGCTGGTGAAGAGGGTGAAGAAGAGCAGGTGCCTCTTGCTGGGGTGAGGGTCCTTGGCAGATGCCCGCCCATTCCAACCTTTGACAATGGTTCTGGGAGGGCCACTGGAAGCACCTACAGAGCAAATTTCTCAGGGAGTTTTACTAGGCCCAAAGACTGAATACCCTACTCCAGATTCCATTTCTAATTGTAGCGGACTCTGACATCTCTGTGTAAGGGGAGGGGGGCTGGGAAGAAGCAACGGGGGAATAAATATTTTTCTACCCTTTGAAGGCCACTAAGAATAGAACTAGATCTGCCTTCCTCAACCTACTGTTTATTTTTATTTATTTCATAAAATTTATATGCCACTTGATTGTTAAAAAAAACCCTCAAAGAGCTTTACAAAAAGAATAAAACAATAAGATTATCAGTAAAAACAGATTATCAGTAAAAACAGTAAAACATGCAAATAATTAAAATCAGTGATAAGTTAAAACCAGATTAAAGCATATATCAGGACAGGTTTGGTTAAACAAACTTCTTTTTAGTGGGTGCTGAAAAGGGGACAGCAAAGGCCCCTGGCAGGGAGCTCCAAAGTGTGGGCACTCCCAGACTAAAATATCAATTTCTTACAAATGTGGGAAATGTATGACGTACCTGTAACAGCGCCTGTTCCGCAGATGGAAGCAGTCGAGGGGGCATCTTTGGGGTAAAGTGTCCCCAAGTCATTAAGGCCTTTCTATGCTAATAGTAACACATTAAACTTAGCGGCCACTGCTGATCTCTGAGCACAAGTGTGATATGCGGACAAGGTTGCATGGCTGTCAGCAATTGTGCTGCACAAATGGCAGCTTCCCAATCAAGTGCAAGGGAAGCCTCACACAGAGTGCATTGCTGTGATCCAGTCTTGATGTAATTAATGCATGAACTATGGTGGCCAAACCGCACAGTTACCATCAGCCCCAGCCAGCATGGCTGCTCTGTTGGTGCTTGTCTCACCAAAAGGAGTTAGGATCCCAGTCCCATATACAAGCCACAGATCTATGCTGTCATCTTTTATAATCCTACCATGATTATCTTTTCAAATGAACATGACCTTCCCCTCCTGCTCCTAACCAAGAGACACCAATTGCCCTCCCTCCCTCCCTCCCTGACAGACAGGTCTCAAAGCCATGGACAGACATACTTAAAAGGAAAGCAAGTGCACCCCAATACCAAGAATATGAGCAAGAGGCAGATGTTCTACTCACCCACAGAGACCGTAAGGACTTCAGCAAGTTTGGGCAGTAATAATACTCCATTCTCACCAGAAGATGGAAACAAAGTGTGCTCCCCACCTCCGTTTGTTTTGCTCTTTAGTAGAAAGTCATAAGCATATCAGCCCAATTAAAGGCTCCATGAATAATTCAGAGAGCTGCTCAATAGGAGGAAAGGATCTGTGTGCCGTCTGTCCCTTTAACAGGTGGGGCTGCTGGTGCTAAAGCCACTTCCAAGCCCATTTACATTAACCAACAAGTGCTAGAAGGTCACCCGCAGGAGTGCGGCTGCAATTTCCATTTCCAATTATACTTGTGACCAAAAGGTCTTTTTCTGAAAAAGGCCTGTTGAGCGGATATGGCAAAATGAGCAGCCCTTGCTTTGTGGCTCACTGACCTCATTTCCCCTGAGCTGCAGACCACAAAAGGGGGTGGGGGAGAGGAACAGGCTTAGCATAAAACACTTTTTGAATTAAAGAAGGGGATAAAACTATTCTAGAGCATGGAATAGTCTTGCGCTCCTCTGATGACTTGCAAACTAAGAACCAGCAGTAAACCCTACAAATTATTCATCAGCTGCTCTGTGTTCCTCTGCGTGCAGCTTCCTAAGCCAAGGCTGGGAGAAGGAGGAGGAGAACAGCTTTGCCACCTTTCAAGATCTCAGGCATATGAGAAGAGGAAGAGGCGAAAGAGAGGTCAAGATGCTGCTGCCCACACTTCTTTGGGTCACAGGCTGCAACCTGCTTAACCCCGGGAGCCTTGCCCTACTCAATGGGGCTTACTTCTGAGCAGACTTGTGCAGGACTGCAAGGGCAGCCAGGGCCAGATGAAGACCTTGAGAGGCCCTAAGCACTGGAAAGATTCTGCCCCCAAATATGTAACTCAAAATAAAAGCAATACTATACCATGAAATAAACACATGAGATGAGCTGATTTCCTCTTATTATTTCAACCTACATTAGTAAGACATAACCCTGGTTCATGTAGGTGCGGATGAGTAAAAAAAGAGAACGGGAAAAGGGGGGAAGAGTGTGCAATGCAGTGTAAGGAAGTTTTACAAAGTTCTCATTTTTCCCATGATAATGATGACTTCAACACTTTTTCTTAAATATCAAATGTTAAGTTCTTCTTTTTAAAAAATCACATTTTTGGGGTTGCCCCTGCTTTGCTGGTGCCCTAAGCAAATGCTCAAGTCTGCCTTCTGGGTAATCCAGCAGCCTCGCCTGCTTACCTAAACATAAGTGCTGTAAGTCAGCACCCAGGACCTTGGGCACCAGTTAAGCAGGAGCCCCTGCCCCTGCCCCTGCCCCTGCCCCTGCCCCTGCCCCTGCCCCTGCCCCTGCCCCTGCCCCTGCCCCTGCCCAGGAGGCCTTCAACTGACAGCAGTGGATGTGAGGAGGGCTGTGTGGAAGCAAGAGTTTGCAGGCAAGACTTTTTTTGGGGGGGGGGGGGTCATTGCAAAAGGTAGAATTGCCTATCCTGTTTTTCAGGTGCAACCAGCTGACACAGATTAGCCCTTTCCAGGGCTGGGATTAGCGTGAGGAAATCTGGACTCCCACAAAGATTAAGCCCTGCTGTGATTAAAGTCATCTACTTCCACCAGCCAATCCCAGTGAGCAGTGCTGGCTTCACCGGGAAAAGACAATCGGGCACTTGGTGTACTGAAGCAAGAATGGGAGAGGGCACAGGTTGGAGCACACAAATGAAAACCAAGAGACTTTTAAGTGAAATGCAGGGGGGAACACACAATGCCCCGTGCACTGTCTGTGCTCCTCTGGATTTTGTCGGCCGCAGACAGCATGGCCAATGGTCAGAGATTAGGGAAGCTGGAGACCAACACTGAGCAGTGGGGAGGACATTTCCTGTATCACCTCTCTCCTACAGACACTCTTGTTCCCTTTTCAGAACATATAAAAATCATCATAATCTCATGATTTCCCTTTTCAGCAACAGTGCAACATTATGATGAAAACAAAACCCCAAATCACCCCCTTGTCATTACCCCTTAATGTAAGGAGATGGAATTTCATATTGTTATTAAGAATATTTTTTAAAAATTGAAAATGGGTGACGTTTCAAGGACGTTGTTTAAAAAGGTGGGTTCTTTTAACACACACACACACACACACACACACACACACACACACACACTTGAGCAATATGGCTTTAAAGGGAACAAAAATGGGTACCTGCCCAGAATGAATGGATAAAATGTTGGAAAACCAATGTGGTGGAACCATTTAGGACTGACACACACCGAGCACAACCCAATGCAGGCATCTCGGAGGACACAATGCAAACATACCTTGGCTTCCCATTAGTAAGAATCTCACTACCAGATGAGAGATTGATTCACTCAGAAGACAGTGAGCCAGATTTTATATTGTCTCCTAGCCTTTTCAAACTGGGATTCCACCAAGGCACATCAGAGGTCTGCCACAAGAAGGTTGATAGTCACAGACAAGTTATCAAACAACAAGTGTTCCTGGTCTTCCAAGGAACTCCAAGGGATGCTGGGTATATTTTAGGGCAACCTCACAGGACAACAATAATGCCCAATAAGGTTTACAGGCATCCCCCCCCCCCCCGGAGACTGGATCCTAGAAAGCACTCCCCAATCTCTTGCACATGCACGGACATCACAACATGGACATGACAAGAGTCCCCCACCTGCCAAAGTTAGGGAGCACAACTTCCCCGGTCTTAGTATTCCATTGCTAACAGCTGCTGAAACAAGAGTACAATTTTCTAAACACAGCAATCCTTTCAGTCACCACATGGTGGAGTTGAACACCCAGGTGATCAGCAAATCTTTGATTTAAAGCACACTTTTGAATTTCCTGTTTGCGGGCACAACTCTGAAAAGCTTCCCTCCTCAAGGATAAGCACTTAACTGGCAGTTTACTACTGTCACCAGCGTCCCATAACCCATCAGACACTGTTTCTGTCCTTTCATCATTGCTGATCAACAGCAGCACCAAATAACACCAACTTCCACCTGTGCAGAATTCAAAATTCAAAAACAAAACACATAATTCTGAAAGGGAAAGCAATCAACTCTGAGAGGCGGTAGGGGTCAAGTTAGTATATTCTGAAGTCTGACTGGACAAATGAGGGCCTGGGCTGAAAGGAATATGAAGCAACACTTGTGCCTCACACCGTGAGATATCATTCCCAGCCACAACATTTAATATGCTTTAGCCCCTTTTCTGGGACAGGCGCCTGTTTCAAATGAGTTCTGCACCATGGTCAGTTTCAATAAGGTAATGGAGAAGGAATGGCATTGATTGCAGGCATTCTGGCAATTATTTTCAAATACTTGCCTCTTAATTTCACCTCATGCATCCAATTAGGTAGTTACAACAACTCAAAAAAAGCTTTATTTATTATTAAATTTATATCCTGCCCTTTATCCAAAGATCCCAGGGCAGTTCACAACAGAAAAATACAAAATGAAAATACAAAATACACAACAAAGACAAAAAACAAACCAATAACCTCACTCCCACAAACACATTTAAAAAGCTACAGAATGCTAATCAGCCCAAGGCCTGGTTGAAGAGAAACGTTTTTGCCTGGTGCCTAAAGGTAGGCAATGAATGAGCCAGGTGAGTCTTCCATGGGCATTCCACAAAGGAGGAGCTGCTGCAGTAGCCTTTAAGATGACAGCAGGCTCCCTAAATCTGGCCTCGGAGTAAAAGACTACCAGTAACTGCATGGCTGTTTCTTAGGTTCAGTATTCCCACTCTCAAGAGGGTTTCTAGATAGTGCTAAGTCAAAGTAGTCAGCAGAAAACTTCCGGTTGCTTTTTGGGTTTTGGAAGTCTGACTTTACTTTTTAGATATTTTCAAGCTAAAACCTATTCTGCGCTTATAAAAAAATTTTTTAAAGAGAAAGGTTCAAAATAAATTGCATATTTCACAACATTTGGGGTAGGGATATTCTCTACATCTATGAACAGAAGGGGAAAGAAGCAAGTAAATCTGTCTACCGGATGGTTCAACACTAAAGTATGCTTTTATCAGCAGAGCAAAGAACACCTTGTTTCACTTGCTCATGTCTCCTTCGTTATCAACTTTGTTGAGCTTCATCCCCTCTTCTAAACTTATACCATATTCTCCCCCATCCCAACCAATCACGCTGAGTCAACAATAGGGTTGGGCAATATCTGGTTTTCAACATTGTGATATATCACCAGATCACTAAGTAGCCCCTTTCAGAGGCAATCCAGCGATCTAGGGGAGACTCTGGCTGCCTCAGCCTCTCATTGCTCCCTCAGCAGCCCCACAGAGAAAGGACTGGCGCCCTGTGATTTAGGCAAGTCACTGACCCACTCAAGACCAGGAAACCTTGGTTGAGCAAGCTACAGAAAAGAGCAAGGCAGGGCGGAAAGCACATCTGCACTCATAGCAAAGTGTGTAAACCATTCTGTGGGCAGTGAAGCTCCGAGACCTTCAGTGCACCACATTTATGCAACTATATTTGCAGGCCTGAAAAAAGACCACAGAAGAAGAAGAGAACCTACCGCTGCCCAGTGGTCAGTCCTTTTGTCTTTGTAAAAACTGTGGCTCCTCTGCTGTAGAGGAAGGTAGGGAGAGTTTCTTGCTCCTAAGCCATCACGGTCCTGCTTGGTCCATTCTTTGTCAACGTCCTTCTAGAGAAAGAAATTTAAGAGAACTGAACTCACCAAAATCAAGACCTTGCTTTTATGTCACAAGTCCTTGCAAAGTTTTTACATCTGCCACTGCACAGAAGAGGCAGGAGGTGTGGGTTTGTCTGCCCATTTGCACAGCTAATACAGCTGGCCAGTAGCTGTATGTGCTGTGCAGATGGAGCAGACAAACCTTGTGGGACATCATAGATGACATGAGAACAAAAAGACCTAGAATGGTCATTCCCCTCACCCTTTGCTCATTCGTCTCAGCAGCCTTCCCCATCCTAATGCCTTCCAGATGTTGCTGGGCTGCAATTCCCATCACCATGAACCACAGGCCACTCTGGCCAGGGATGATGGGAGTTGGAGTCTAGCAGCATCTGAATGGTTCCAATTGCAGAAGGCTGCCCTGCAGAATACAAGCTCCACTCAGTGAATGGTTCTGTAATGTACCTTTGTCCTTTCATGGAGGAAAGAGTCCCGCTGAGATGTGCGTTGTTGGTTCAGCTGGCTGTCCGTAGATTCTGGTGGGAAGCTTTGACATACTCTGTTTTGGTCTTGTCTTCCTCTTGTTTCTGGCCCAGAGGGTAAACTTCCCCTTGCTCTGGACTGGCGACTCTTTTCAGAGTATGAACGCTTTAAGTCTGGTAGGTCACAGGCCAAACCAGATGTGGTACTACTCCATTTGGCTCTGCTCTTGACTGCAGAACTGTCATTCTCCAGAGAACTTCCACCTGCACCAGCTTGCTTCTTATCAGCCCCACTCGTGTCAACACTGGTGCTCCAGTTGCCCTCTGAATGCACAGCTGACAGTTGCTTCAGGCTCACATCCTTCCCCAAGGCTCTGTCACTGAGCACCTGTGGGGGGTGAAGGACAAAGCTTGTCTCCAGTTCCACATCCGTACTGGAGACCTGTGAATTGTAATAAGCATATTTTGCACTTTGGTGCCTTAACACGAGGTCCTCTCCTTGATCATCATCAACAATGAATGTTTTTTTCCTAGTGCTGACTGGATCTGCTGCAGGTGAATACTTTGGTTTTTCTGCAACTGCCCTTGCCCAGAAAGGAGGGCTGAAATTTACATCTCTGGCCTTGGAGGGATTCAGCTGCTGGTCACAGTTCCTCAACAGCTCTCTCTCTCTTATGCATAATTCTGTGGCGTAAATATCCTGCCTAGTGCTTCCTGAAGAATTCCTTTTATGTGCCAATCTCTCCCAAGGAAATGAGCTGCTATCTTCAGGAAGACCACCCTCTTTCTTGCCCAGAGCCACAGAGTCCTTCTTAGAATCTCCTTCATATTGGGCCATCAGTGCATCAATGTCAAGAACTTTCGACCTGTAATAATCAGAGGCCTTACCTTTGGCCATACTGTGGCTGTGGTTGCTACACTTCTTTTGCCCTAAATGCTCACTGTCCCAGTGAAGAGGTCTGAAATAGAAGAGAGACCCCGGCTCTGCTAGATGCAGGGGATCTACTTCTGTAGCCCTTGCCTTAGCATCATCTAGTCGCTTCTCCAGAGCCATCAAGTTCCCATCTCTGGTCTCAGTTAGTGTATGTTTAAATGTTCCTTTCTTTGGAAGATCTGAGGTACTACCTTCTCCCCCTTCAATCCAGTTCTTTTTAAGATGCCTGTCCAGAGAGACATGTGCATCTGTAAATCTTTTACTATATTGGTAATTTGGGGGATAGGATCTTCTAGAAGTACTAGTATTGGGAGTAACTGAAGCATCTTTGGCTAGTGAAGAAATGTGTTTGCTTCTGAGAGGATAAAGTAGTTTTCCAGAGATATTTGTGTTTTCATCAGGGATCTGGTAAGTAACAGCAAAATATGTTGCCTTCGGCTCTGAAGGAGAGAGCTGATTCTTAAGATCATTGTCTGGACTGCTGGGAGAGACCAAGCTCCCATCCTGTGGCTCTGCTCCATACCTGGGTTTTGTGTTTCTCTTTGCAATCAATTTGTCATGAAGTTGCAAGGAGTCCCGTCTGCTTGGGGCTTTGCCACTCTCCTGAGCCAGCAGCCCAACTTTCTCAAACTGGACAGCATCATGAGGCAAGGTCTTCCTTCGCCATCTTTCTGAAGCTTTTGGACCAGAAACATGACGGCCACTTCTCCTGACCATCTCTTCTCCACTGAGCTGTTGGTGTTGGTGTACTTCAGCTTTATGCTCTAAAACATTCCGTTCTTCTTGGGCACTGTATGCCATTGGGCATGTCATTAATCCAAATGCTTTAGATTCTTCTTCCTGCTTGTAAGATATTGTAGGGTCTGCCTCTGGGTGGGGACACTTGCTGCTGAGCTTTTGCCACTGGTAATGGGTCATCCCACACAGAGAAGGCTGGCTATCCTGCTTACTGGTAATGGGTGAAGAAATGTTCTGACCACCATTTGCTCTGGCTTCACAGCCATCTGTCCTGTCTGGACCTGCTTCAAAACTCTCTGGGAAGCATTTCAGCATTTTGAAACTCTCCATCTTACCAACAAGAACAGCATCACTTTTTCTTTTTTCTGTCCCTGAAGACAGCTTAGAGACTGTGTCATCTGTTTTCCCCAAATCCTTCTCTCTATTAGTGAAGTATGAAGCTATCAGAGTTTCATGCTGCTGTCCACTCAGATTTTTATCCAACTCAGCTCCTTGCTTGTGGGAAACATATTGGCTTTGGGAAGCACAAACTTCTTTCAGAGCAGTTACCTTTGTTGAAATTTCCTCTGCGTCTCTCTCTTTGAAAAGGAAAGAGTCATCCTTCCAGCCATCACCCTTCATGTCAGGGCTACGGGTCCAAGAAGCATCCACAGCACTCCCATCCGTTTTTCTCCTCTCTTTCAAAAATCTGCTGCTGCGCAGGGTTACAGCCTTATCCTCAGGCACAACTGCAATTGCCTCGCTTTGCACCCTTTTGCCAACTGTCTGTAGAATTTCATATCTTGGCTCTATCCTTTGGTACATGAATGAGTCCTCCACATGCTTTGCAGTGGGTTTTTCATACTTGTCTTTTGCGGTGTATATCTCTGATGCCTGAGGAACTTTGTCTTCATTTGAAATGTTTGCATTTTTTTGTTTTCCAGCATCTGCTGATATATTAGCCTGCTTGCAGGACACTTTATTTGGGTTCATTTTAGCCTCCCGAGCTTTTTCTAGCCATGACTCCTTGCCAAATCCTAGCTCCCCTTCAACAAGCTCATTCATTGCCTGCAATGTAGACTCAGCTTCAAAGTGATCAGCAGCTATGTGGTGCCTCTGCACATTGTGCTCAAACATGGTTGCTCTGACAGTTTTAATGCACACATTTTCTATAGGAGGCTTGAAAAGTGTTTTCATGTCATGATCTGTGACCAAAGCAGGACTTTCACCCTGCAGAGTGACATTTTGGCTCTTTATGGCAAAACTACCATCTCTCTCAAGGTGCCCATCTCTGTGTGGGATTTTTAAGGGCTGCTGTGGCTTCCAGGGAGTTCCAGCCGAATGGACTTCTCTAGAATCTGTTGCATGCAGGAAATGTGCCTCATCCTGAAACAATATACCAGTAGAAAAAGGTATTTTAGAGCATTTCTAAATGACATCTTACACATATGCCACTGCTGTAGCATTAAAAATAAATAAATCATAAGAACAATCTTGTAACATCCAAGAATTTTATACCAACTCACAAGTTTTGGGCTTTTCTTAAGAAGTTTGTAACATTTTAATAACAACAACAGGAACAGGATCATTCCAGAAAATGGTTTTTGGACTGTAATACTATAGCAAAAATTGCATGCAGTAAAATTGGACTATTTCCCCCAAATATAACCACTATTCTCCTCTGATTTGGATGGTGCATGGTTTCATCCTGAAGGATTCAAGCCTGAGCCAATTCCTGCTGAGCCCTGCAGGACCAATGGGCAGTATCCAACTAAGTTCTGCTTAAGAGTAGACCCACTGAAATTAATGTACTGAAAAACAAAAAAATAAAAAATAAAATTCTTTCCAGTAGCACCTTAGAGACCAACTAAGTTTGTTCTTGGTATGAGCTTTCATGTGCAATGCACGCACACTTCTTTTGAAGTGTGCATGCACACGAAAGCTCATACCAAGAACAAACTTAGTTTGTTTTGACTATGGCAGACCAACACGGCTACCTACCTGTAATGTACTGAAGTTAGTCATGTGGATTAATTTGAATGGGTCTACTCTGAATAGAACTAATGTTGAAGACAATCCAGTACAAGTGGCCTGGCTGACTTTCTACGCGAAGCAAGAGGCTCCTTGCCGTGCTCCTGGTTGTCCACATAGCTCCATTCCAGAGCCTCCAGAGCTGCAGGTCTGTCAGGGCACAGCCTTCCACAACGGTGCGCACATGAACTTATGACCAAACCCTCACCCACTTTGCTGGTTTTCAAAATGAGCCCAGCGTAGCATTGGGAGGGGAATAAGGAGGCTCTGCTAGGAAGGGACCATGGACTCAGAAGTGATGCAACTTCAAATGCCCTTGCTGAAAACCTGGTCTGTGCCCTCAGTTATTGCTAAAGGGACATAACAATAACCATGAGACTGAACTCCATCTTCCTCCCATGACTCGCATTAACAGCTGCTAACTTCTCATTTTAAGAAGCAGCTGCCTTTAAATTCCAAGAGGTGCTTTAAAATAAAATATTCAACAACTCTATTAAACTGTTATTTTTCTCCATAGTGAGACTGAGCTAGACTTCATAGGAGAGTACATCACCAGCCTATCTGGGACCTCATGAATATTTACTAAAGCATGGCAAACTTTAATTGACTGAGATTTAAAAGCAAACTGAACATCTTTTTTAAAGAGATAAAAATATGCCTTGAAACACATTGAGAAACAACAAGTCTAATAGTGACACTTCTGTCCATATCCAAGTATCATTATGACAAATGGAATGAAATGTTTAGAGAGTTAATTGATGGCATAATGATTAAAATGAACTAGCACTATTCACAGGAGAAAGAAGAGAGGCAGGGAACACTTTCATAAAAGGCTACTAAGCTTACTGAGACATTTTGCTATCTTATGCTTAGAAACAACCATACACATGAGCCAAACACCCCTAAATTAAGGATTTTTCTTTGCTGCCTAGTTCAGCAAAGGAATTAGCAAGCTAAGCACCTTAGGATTAGGTCATTCTTAAAATGCACAAGGTCCACTTCTTGATCAGGCATATGCACAAGCAGAGCCTGACATAATGTCAAAACAGGCTTACATTTGGAAGAACCAAACCCTACAATGCTCTCTCACCTCCTGAATATCTGGCATTTGACTAACAGGCTTCATGTTTGATTCAGACTGTCGCTCAGGCTTCGTTTCACCAGAAGTCACAGGGTTGGAAAACCTGTTTGCAAAGATTCCACTGAGTTAAAAAGGAATGATCTGATCTGAGTAACAAAATTACTAGCCATTTGCTCCAATACAGGTACATCAGTACATTACAGGTAAACAGCATATTAATTTAGCAAACTTCCAAAAATTCCAAAGCAGCTTTTCATAAAGGTCACTGGAAAAATTAAATTTTATAGCAATGCATCCACTCCAAAAAACCCTGACCTGTCTTACTGGCCTGCTATGATGTGTTAATGGATCTAATTCTGTCTGCCCTTTGCCCCAGACCTAATGAGGGCCAGCTCTGGATCTAAACAGAGCAGGCGCAAGACAATGAGCCACTGGAGACTGGCCCAGCAACCACCTCCTCCTCCCTCCTCAGCACCCTGACCCACCCCCACCCCCTGCACACTCCCCTGCCCACCATGACAAGCAGTCAGACTGGTGGGGGCACCTTTGTCCTTCCCTTGAGCCACTCCTGACAAAGTAAGAACAGGGTGCCTCAGCTTCAGTCTGAGGAAGGAATTGAAGGTGCCATGTGCAGGGCTGCCTGAAAGAGTGCTTGTGCCAAAGCCACTTTTCTGCACTTCCAAATGCAATGAAATTAACCTGTGTTTTAAAGCAGTGGTAGTCCAGGCACTCTCTGGTCAAGCTCATCCATGATACCTCACTCTGAGCAAACCTGGGAGAACCCATGCCATTGCTGTGAGAGGGCAGGCAAGCAGAAGGGAGCAGCAGCAGATGGGCAAGAGGGAGAGTTAGCCATGTGAACCCCCGGTGAACTGCAGGGAGCAACTGGCCCCACTGGCTGGTGGAGATTGTGTACAACCTGCTACGCTTCCCATTAAAACAGCTGAAAACACCGAAAATATTTCCCATTTAGCTAACAAAAAAATAAACTTATTGGACTCATTCACATACATTTGTTAGTTTGATAGAACTATCAATGCTACCTTACATTATGAATTTTGCATTATAAAAAAAATATTATTTTCAAAAATCAAGGGTGTTCCCGCTTCTTTAAGGCTGTGCTGAAACCTGCAGGGAATCACAGCCCCCAACCAGAATGCACCCTTTTAAAGAAACTGTGCTGTCGAAGGGCATCACTGACACTCCTTTCCACACCAGCAACTGCCCCTATCAGTTTGCAAAGCAAAATGCCAATGCTTGTGCAGACAGATAAAATTTCAAGAGCAACTGAGGCAGTAGGCGTTTGAGAATAGGGGAAATGCTCTAAACAGAAAATTTTATCTGAATTTATGGAGTTTACATCTAATTCTTCCAAAACTTACAGTTTGGTCAAGTCTGCAGAAAGAGGCCGAGAGCGGAATGACTGGCGCAGGTTTCCTGGCTTGGTCTCTGTATTTTCAGCAGTCAGTTCTTTGATCCTCTGCTGGATGTTCATAATTTTGCTTTCTTTCCCAGGACTTTCTGGGAAGGATTCAGCATTCACTGGAGGTGCGCAGCTTGCAAATGCATCTGGTAAATTCACAGCTTTTTTAATACTGCCTTCCCTCAAGGTTTTGTTTTTGGTGTCTGAAACATTTGCAGAGTTTTCACTAAAGGCACAAGTTCCCTTGTGGTTTGGTGCCATCCTCTCTTTGCCAGACTGCCCTTCGCTACGGGGTGGCTCTGTGTTTTTTCCTGAAGTTGCTGCAATATCTGTTTCTCTCCCATTTTCTTCCTCTTGGGTTTTAAGTCTCATCTCCCACAGGTATTTTCTGTCCTTTGCAGAGACTTGATTCAAGTCTTTTGGAGTGTTCCAGCCTAGGGATCCAACTTCATTTGAAGAGGGCTTCTGGATTTGAGCAGTAGTTATACTTTTAATACCCAGGCAGTCTTCAACCTGAGTGGCACTTTTCAAATGTGACTTGGAAGGATCCACTCTATTTAACCCTTCTGCTTCACTCTTGGTCCTCAGTTCAAATGGTCTGCTGCTGCCCTCATTGGTAAGGAGGTTCCTCTCCTTGCTTTCAGATGGGCAAGATTTCCTTTGAATTGAAAAGTCTCGGATTTCAAATTTTGCTGTAAGATCCATGGATAGTGGACGAGGCTTCCTAACCCAAGACATTTCAGGATTAGGTTTTTCATCAGAAACATCAGATCCACACTGCTTTTGATCCTTTAAGGATTCCAGAAAAATGGCAGACACTGGTCTCTGTTTGGGCCTTGGCTGCTCCTCACAAGCCAAACTAGTGCTGCTCTGCTGCTTTCCAACATTTTTAGGCCTTTCCTCAGTAGCACCTGAAAAGGACTCTTTCCTTTCGAGAGATCTGTGAGGGTTGCAGGAGACAGGCTTGGACTCTGAGGAAACAGAAAGTTGCCGGTGAATGGCAGCACCTTCAGGTCTTCTGTAGGACATTTCTGATTCTGGGGGAAGCTGCCTCTCCTGCGCCCGTAAAGTGCTGTATGTTTTCTCAGATGATAACTTCATCCTTGTTTCCTCAGTACTTCTGGTTTCAAAAAGAATTACTGTATTAGCCTGGGGACTGGAATAAAAGGGCATATTTGCAACTAACTCACTTGTGCTTTTGTTCTCGATTAATTTCTGCTCTACCAAGGGTGGAATGCTTCCACTGAGCATTCCCTTAGCACCTGCTGCCGCATTGTCTTCAACGTTTTTGGCAAATGCAAAGGGTTTGTGGGTGACATTGCCAGGTTTGGCTGTGGGGACAGGAGCTTTCACCACTGCAAAAGTGTCCCAAGACTTCTCCCTTGAGAATGGCTTCGGAGTTAATCGTGGCCTTGAAGTAGCTGGAGGCATTGTGGCTGGCCTCATAGGGTTCCCAAATGTGCTCCTTCCTTCTGAAATTTGTGGGGACACAGAACTTGGATGTTCATTGGGCTTGTTGCTTGTATCAGAAAGATTGCTGGCAAAGGTTTGTTGATGTGTCGCCTCATTCACAAGCTCACTTCGATTGGTCAGGGATGTCAGGACGGAGCTGACTTCAACTTTCGTTGCCATCGCTCTCATTGCCATCCAGGGGAATTACAAAGAACCCGTGAGGAAGAACATGCTATAAAAAAGCAATAAAATTAGGTGTTATTGCCCCTCAGTTCAACAAATGGGAGGTGAACAAGCAGACACGGATATAAAATGGACTGGTGGTGACAGGATTCTAACAATGTTTTTAATATCAAGAGTTTCTTATTTGGAGTCATCTTTGCCAATAAATATTTTTGTGGGTACCTTTTGCCCACATAAATGATTTCCATGTAGAAAATGCAAGTTTCTCAGATTCAGACAATCATTCTCATTTGCAAAGGCACACTTGTAGTTGCACATATTGTCCCAGCCCAGCCCTCTTTGTTGTCTATTTCCACTTGATTCCCATGCACTTTCCATCGCAAAAACATATTTATATCACCATAACCAAAAGGAAGGAAGGAAGGAAAGAGTGGCATTTGAAATCCAATGGTGCGTCAGAAGCGAACATGTGCTTCCAATGAATTTGTTGTAGTAACATCAAACCCACAAGACACTTTCCAGTACCCCCCTTTCACACAAACCACACCAACCTTAGTCTCCCTGGCCACTGGAAAAAGAGGCAAGCTGAATCTGGAGGCATTCTGTAGAGTCCTCTCCATGCATCACACGAGGAATGTCTGAAGAGAAGAGTGTTGCTCCTCCTCCTGTGAATAACAACAGGTCTTTTTAAGAAGACAATGTTCAGAGGCAAAGGAAGATCCTGAGTACATGCAAACGCACATGCTTTACTCAAACTGCTGTGTAACCTCTCCACTTGAGCTGTCTCACTCACAGGACATCTTCTTAGGATACTACTGACTGCACAACTTTGTAAGGCAAACAGCAGCTGGAACTGCAGAATCAGCAACAAGACCAAGATGCAAGGAAGGGCGAGGAAGCGACAGAAATCTAGAAATCTAGACTGATGCAGCACAGCAAACTTAATTTCAACAGGCTCTAATAAGGAGGATGAAACCAGATGGCGGGAATGTCTCTCGCTTATGTGAAAGTAATTGGCTAGCTCTTTCTGAATGGTGTTGTTGAAACCATAACAGTAAGCAGGATTTTGTTGACTTAAAATTTTTGTATTAAATTCTTGAATTCTGTACTTGTGTGACAACCTTTGTTGGGAGCCTTTCTGGCTGAAGGCGGTACAGAAATAAACATTAACAATTACTGTACATTTTTAAGTGTCATCCACTTAAAAAGAGCTTAAAAAGAGAGCAGGGGCCTGCTCTCTTGTACTCTGTGAAACACAATGTGTACATTTACCGTATGTTGCTAAATATATATTATTTTCTTTCATTACTAAACAATAATGTCACCCATATGATCTCTCTGGCACTTCCAGGAAGGGCTGGGAAAGAACCCTGTCTGAACCCTGGAAAGTCGGTACTAAATAGAACAGCAAGTCAAAGGTCTGGATTTGCAGCAGGCGATGTTCCAATAGAAAAAGTCACTCTCCATCTCCATGGGAAGTAGGGTGGGAATGTGGTCTACCAGAATGAGAGCCGCTTGCCTAGCTGCTCTATCTCCTGTGCTTCCACAAGCTCCTTGCAGGGTTGCATGGTACTGGCTCCTTTGCGGAGCAGCTGGATTGAAGCCCAAGCGGAGGCAGAGGTGGGAAGAGTCCCCAGCCTCTCCTGCTAAATACTCAGCCAGCAGCCAAGGATCACAACGCCTGTGATCACACACCCAGGAGAGAAAGAGGGGAGCCACCAGATTTTGCCTTCCTGTTGCAGCAGTGACCTGTTTGTACTTTGCAAAAGACATTACAAGAGACACTGGTTGAGAGACTATGCTGCAACAAGGCATAAGTGAGGCAAGTAACTGTGTGTAATTGTTGCTTCTACAAACCTTGATGATCAACAACAGTACCTAAGGATCTGTGGGTGTTTGGGATGCTCTTGAGGAACTTTTTCTGTGAGAAGAGGCTTCCTATTATTCGAGTCGTACTATTATGAAAGAAACTGGCTGAAGTTTGTTATGTCTAGTAAATTGCTAAGAAACTCATGAGCAATATTATCAGATTTTTCTATAAAAACATTTAATCTTACCTATTATAAGAAAAAGTAAAAAGCGTTGTTTTTGTATGTATTGGAAGTAGAGATGGGAAGGCCGGGGGGGGGGGGGGGATGGAAAAATTGGAGGTGGGAAAACAGTTTTTTTCTCGTTTTCTTCCAACAGAAAAAAATCTGGGTTTTTTTCCAATTTTCCTGGTTTTTCCCCAGGCCTTCCCATCTCTAGTTGGAAGCTCCCCAGAGTGGCTGGAGCAACCCAGCCAGATGGGCAGAGTATTATTATTAGTAGTAGTAATAATAATAAAACTATCTCTTTTCTTGAAAGAGAAAAATGAAATCGCTCAGTGGGGATAAAAGGAAAAAACCTAGGAATTATTGGCTGGTGAATGTCACTTTAAAATTGTCGAGCTGAAAACCAAGTGGCAATGCTTCCAATGTTCTTAGTAAAGTATACTGCTAACGAGAAACTGCCTTGAAAATCGATGGACTCCTATTGCAAAAGAAAACTGAAAGCTGTTAAGTTCATCCAAGTTTCTCCATTTCTCTTATCAAGTCACATTTCTCTTAATTGTACTTTAAGACTATTTCAACAGGATAGGCTGAAAGAACTTTAACACACGTTAAGGGTTCATTAAATGTTAATATGCAGTTATAAATTAACTGGATGCTGGGATCTTCCTTCCATACTTTTTGAATAGATTTCCCAAAATATATAGTAGATAAAGTTAAGTTTTGTGTGTTACATTCAAACTATGATAACTAGAATTTCTGTTTACTATCTTGTCTGTAAACCAGTTTACACAATTTACATTAAATAACAAGGTGAGGTTTGGGACCTGAAGGCTCTTTTTTTTGTCATAAAAGATTTTTGCTTTTAATCTTGCTTTCTTTATTGTTCCACATAAATTTCAGAATAAGTTGATGCCATTGATAAATTTACTTGATCCTAACTGGAAAATATTGAAATAAAAATTATTCTGGACTTTTCTGAAGTTGCTCTGCATGTGTATGACTGCAGAGATCACGAAAGAGGAGGGGGCACCTTTGCAGACCCACAACATTCTTTGCTTTAAAAAAACTGCTCTCAGTTTTACCTTCTGCATGTGCCCCTGTACACAACCCTGCACTTAGATCTTTGGTCCTTAATCACCCAGGGCACAGGTCCCCATGGGAGCACCCTACACGCAAGAACAGGAAGAATGGAATCAGGGCCAGAGAAGGTCTGGCACGCCCTAGGAACTGTGCCCTTTGCCGTGGGCCAAGCAGACAGTCCAGGGGATTGGCAAGAAACCACACAGAAGACCTCACCCAAGATCACTGGGCAGGAGTGTTCCCAGGCAACCCCAGACTACGGTTGATTCACTGCCCTGGTAATCTTTAGTCTTACAGCCTTGATCTTTAGATTTACAGGCTTATAAAAAGGGTGCTGCAATGTGCGGTGCAAATTTATTCAAAAGGCCTTCTGTTTTGCTTTACAAAAGACTTACGTGGTGAACACTTGCTCAGTGAAATCAACAACTTGAAAACATGATCAGCACCCCTGCTCACGTGCATCAGTCGAGCGATCAGAAGTCTCCATCAGTATGCAGGATGGGTGGTCCATCTCAATTAGGAACTTACCTGGCACTGACTGCATTCCACAGAGTGCATTATTTGACTAGTTAATGGTTTTTCAAAAAATAAGGGCAGCCATTGCAGCAGAAGACACACATTCACACGTCTCTCACAGTACACAACTTGGGGACCCAAATCCCAGTAGTAGTGACACAGCAACGCAAGTGGGTTTTTTAAATTTATTATTGTAAACTAGCAGCCTCATGCCTGGTGCTGCTTAGAAATGCTAAGAAACAAACAAACAAAAAACAGTGCAGTTTTGAAATCAATGGTTAACCTCAGTGTAGTTTTCAAGGGCTCAGTCCGCAATCTTGATTAAAAAGGGAGAAAAACATGTGGCTTGATCTCAGGAACCATCATGCAAATTTTGGCTACAATATCTTAAGAGGAGTTCAAATGCATAGTGAGTTAGTGAACAAACAACTTTCTGAAATATATTGCATGAGGTTCTATGGAAATAAACCAGTGGGAGGGGTGTTATTTCCTCATAGTAAACAAAAATCCCAGGCACTTGACCACTTTACTACTTAGAACTTGGATACTGCAGCAAAAGCATTTGAAATGCTGATTCAGGTCCCTACACATGGCCCATGAACTTGATGCATCTGAAGGCAGCCCTGTTTAGGAAAGTTTTTTTATGTTGGATGTGTTATCATGTTTTTAATAATTCTGTTGGGAAACCCAGCCAGGTGGGCAGGGTAATTATTATTATTATTATTATTATTATTATTATTATTATTATTATTATTAGCTGGGGAATCAGGACTGGAGTAAATGCAACTGATGTGTAAGGACAACCCCCTCCCCTTCACCAGACAAAAATTAGCACCTTTGGTCTCTTAATAGACATTTTGACAAGCACTTGTCAAGCGGACATTGTTAACGGTGAAGCCAGACATCTCTGTGCCACCTCTACATCTGGAAACCTTGGCCACTTGGAAGAAAGGACTGTTCAACTAACTGTAAAATGGAAAACACCTGAGAAAACAAAAGCCAAATCACACCTAAGCACTAGCTAGCACAAATCTAGGACTGAGGTTAAAAGATTCCTCAGGTAAAACATTATAAAGTTATGAAGCGCCAAGTGCAGCTCTCTCTACCCATAACAGGAAACCTATTTAAGCAGGCAGCCCAGGAGCTGTGACCACAGAGCAGCCGCTCTGATTAAGCAACATGGGATGCAAGAGGCAGACTATTCGTTAGCTGCAAGGATATGCTCAAAGGTATGTGCAGACCACCTCTAAGCAATTCCACTCCCAGAGAGAGGTCTCTGCTCCAGCACTAGAAATAGATAGGTAGATATTTATTACGGCCATTGGCCCATCATACAACAATTGCTCAAGACAACATATAAATACACTTAAAACTTCCAGCTTTAAAACATCCAAAAACTTGGGAAGATGCAGTACAGTACAATACAGTGAATTTGTGAGATAAAACATTCCCTCTGTTCAGAAATATATACAGGACATCTTTATGGTATCGCATAATTGCATCGTGGATCATAATTTAAAAGGGTTATCCGAGCCGCACGGAAGTCCGTTTTTCTTCTTTAGGGATAGGGCGCTGATCAGAAATCTAGCAACTGAAAGTGATCTTAAAGGGTCTTCATCATTCAGCAGGTATCTCAGCTTGGTTTCGTTCGAATCATCTGCAATTCCCTTTAGATACAGAGCAAGAAACTTATTCCTGGCCAATGAGTGAAAAGCACATCCAAGGATTATGTGCTGCAACGATTCTGGGGCTCCGCAATTACAGTCACATAAGAGCGATATCTGTCCATTGGAAAATCTGTTTCCCAACACATTGGATGGGAAGGTATTGAATCTTGCCTTTATGAAGGCATATCTATGAGCTGAGGAAGTTAAGGAGTTCAAGTAACTTAGGAGTTTTAAAAGGGGTAATAAACCGAGGTTTAGAGGTGAACATGTACCATTACCCAGCACCATTTTCTGCTGCAAATCCATCTCCTCTAGTTTACGAATTACTGTTCTTTTAGCTGGAACTATATCCTGCTCAAGTAATTTGGAAGGGGAAATTCTCATCGCCATAATTTTCAGTTGTAATGTTTTTACCCATGGGCTCTGGAAATCATCTCTCCACATACATTGTATCAAAAACAGGTTTGAGAGATTGTGCCATAGTGATAACCAGTGGCAGAGTATGTGCTTCCACAGGGCATTTTCTAAGGATAAGGTGTTAAGTTCCAGGCGCATCGCTGTATTACTTACACAGTTGGGTAATTTCAATAACCTTCTTAGAAATTGATTTTGGATAACTTCTAGTTGAGATAGGTTGACGGAAGTCCCCCAGATTGATATTGTGTAAGCAACTGTCGGAATCACCTTGGCCTTGAACACTTTCAACGCCGATGGGATATGAAGAGCCCCATCGGTGAAAAAGAATCGTAAAATCGCCAAGGAGATAGCTTTGGCTCTGTTTGTAACATGAGCTACATGGGCCTTCCAGCTAAGGTTGTGTTGCAACCAAACTCCCAAGTAATGAAATCTGTAGACTTGCTCAATAGCCCTCCCATCAATTCTCCAGTTATGGAGTTTCTGGCTCTTTGAGAAAATTAGAATCTTAGATTTTACGTAGTTAATTGTGAGAGAATTTGCCTTGCAGTATAAACCAAAGATTTTTAAAGCCCTCCTGAGACCTACTCTAGAAAAAGAGAGGATGACTGCGTCATCCGCATATAGTAATAGAGGGTAACGGTAAAGTGCTAGACGAGGTGCATGAATCTTTTCTTGGGCCTCGATTAGGGGAGTCCTCATATCACTTATGAACAAATTAAACAGGGCTGGAGCCAGTATACAACCCTGTCGGACTCCTCTGTTAATGGGAATTAGGTTGGTGAGGTCTCCCTGCGGGGTTAATCTCACCCTGGCTGCTGAGTTCTCATGGAGTTTGATTATTAACCATAGGAGTCTTCTTACGATGCCCCAGCGGGCCAGTTTTCCCCATAGAATTCTCCTGGGGATACTATCGAATGCTGCCTTTAGATCAATAAATGCCAGAGTTGGCCACCCTTTAGGGTGGAATATTTCCTGGCAAGGTGCTGTAAAATTAGAATGTGGTTAGTTGTTGAATGCTTTGGACGGAATCCAGATTGTTCGGGCCCAATCAATTTTTTCTCTTCGGTCCATTGGGTGAGTCTGCTCAGCAAAAGTCGGGCATATAGTTTCCCCACTATTGAGAGCAGGCTGATATTTCTATAATTTCCTGGGTCATCTGGTGAACCCTTTTTGTGGACTGGAATGATAATAGCGTCCTTCCATACTTCACGAATCTTTCCTGAATTGTTAACAGCATCAAAGATGATCGCCAAGACTTTGGCCCACCACTCCACATGATGTTTTATAGCTTCTGCCGCTTTTCCTGTTTTAAGTTTAACGATCAGGTCGTAGATCTCTTCCGGATTGGTAGGGGGCCATAGGGGAAGCTGATTTTGAGATTCATCTCTCGTGTTGGCGCTAGGGTCAGTTGTAGCAAAGTAATTTTTTAAGTAAGTTTCCCAAACCGGGGCGGGAATAGTAGTTAGAGGATAGCTTTTAGTTCTTTTATTTACCAGGAGCCAAAATTGTCTGGAATTCCGAAAGGATGAGGCTTCTATGATAGCCCGCCATTGATTTGCTTGCCATTCCTGTCTAGCTTTCTTTCGCATTTGCTTATAAGCCATTTTTGTTTGAAAATATTCTCTTGGAAGGGCCGTTGCTCCGGAGGCTTTGTACTCGTTGTAGATGTTACCAAGAAGTTGTCTGGCTTGTTTGCAACCACTATTGAACCACGGTGCGCCTGTCTTCCTTTGAGTTCGATTTATTTTATGCGTCGGGACAGTGAAAAAAGACGTTAAATCTTCTGACAGATTCGAGAATCGTCTTAGAACATGGTCGTAATCATAAGAGAGTCCACCATTAAGTCTGAGTATGCTTGTGTTAGCCCTTGTTGGAAATATACTAAGTATTTTTGGGCCTGAGTTTCGGACCACTTTGCACCCTTGATTTGCAGTGCCGAGTTCGTTACCAAGTGTGTTGGGTGCCTGTCGCCATTTGGGGTCCAGTCTATAGTCACTGTGGCGACAAACGGTAGGTGGTCGCTCAGTTGGATGTTTTCAACTTTAAAGTAGGAAAATTTAGACTTCCGGCGGCGACGCCATCGCGGAGCGGTCGTGGGTTGCCTCGGCTGCGAGGCGACCCAGTCCATCCCGGGGGTTGGAGCCCCGCTACCGCAAAGCGGGGCTCCGGTGGGGTGCGGGAAGAGCGTCCCGCACCCTGGGCTCCCCGGCTGTGCCCACTGTGGCTCTGAACCCTTCCCTCGCTCCCCCTGTAAAGGGGGAGTGGGGGTGAAGGGACAACGGAGCCGGGCTATAGGGGACATGCCCCAACCGGGATGTAAATGCGGCGGTCACCCCCGCGACGAGCGTCAAAGTTCTACCTGTCATTCTTGGAACTAAAGAAACCCGGTGGTCGTGAGTATCTGATTGGACTAGATTTTGTGCTTTTTGGACGATCCGGGGAGATGTGGAAAGGAAGCCTGCCTCCCTCCCTTCGGGGGAAAGAAAATAACCAGTTTAAGTGACTGCTGTTATAGAAATGGTTACAAAGTATTCGAACTTTGATAAGTGAGACTTTCAAAATCTCCCTTTGGGGAGTAAGTTGGTGGAAAATATCTCTGTGTAAAGTTTTGGTCTGTGCGCTCTGACTTCAGGGAAAATGGCTACGAAAAGTTTGAGCTGATGTGGAAAACAACTGCTACAAAAGGAAGAACATAGAAATAGAAACTGAAATTTGATACCCACCCCCTCTCTCAACATGTTGGGCTTTGTGTTTGAACTTGTTTTGAACTCTGGACTAACGGATGAACAAAGGCTTATTGTCTTGAAGCTGGAACTGCTTAATCGGAAAGTGAAGGTCTTGAGTGGGGACACGAAAAAAAATCTACTTCCCACAGAGGAGGCTTTCCAAGCTTTTGATACTATGGGAGAAAACCTTGGCAAAGAGCTGAAAGGGATGTTTGAAGGATGGAGAGAAATGACAGGGCGACTCCGGGAAAAAGATCCGTTCTTTGGGGGTGGCAGCCCCGGGACGGCAAGAATTGTTATATCCAGCCCCCGAGGTGTGAGCTCGGGAGTAAGGGTCAAAGAATTAAGATATCTACAAATAGAGGAAGAACGTTACAAGGAAGCGGAGGAGCCGAAAGAAGATGAGTCGTGTACCCTGATGCTCGATGCAAGGTCTGTTGTGAACTGTGCCTGGATCTGTGGACATATGGGAAAAGAGAAAAATTGGAAGATTGGTTCCGGTGATAGATGGAAAAGGACAATGGACAGAGGGGGAGTAGGGTGAAGTACTAAGTGTAAAATTTAAATGGTCTGTTATGGTATTCTGAAATCGGAGGGTTAAGACTCTAAGTTTTATTTTATTTTTAATAAGAAAAGGGATATTTTGAATTTTATGTTATTAGCAGCAGTATAAGGGATAGAAGAAGTTCGTATAGATTTGATGTAAGAATAATTTGTTAAGATTTAAAGATTTGTTATTAACTATTATGGATAAAGATGATTGTTTAGATTTGAATTTTCTTTAAACGAATTTAATTGTTAGAGAGAGGATGTTATTAAAGTAGATTCTGGATTTAAAACCGAAGGTGAAAAGGCAGGGGAAGTCAACTGTCAAGATTCGGAACTAGAAATTTTTCTTTATGTATGTAAACAAGAAGAAGAATCATGGCTATGTTTGTATTTGTTTTATATTTGTAGGTGTGGGTGTGGGTTTATGTTTTGTTATGAAAATGCCAATAAATTCTTTATTAAAAAAAAAAGTAGGAAAATTTAGAAAATATGTCATGCAATACTAGAATGTAGTCCAGGACACTATTTGCAGAGGAGCTTATGTGTGTAAAGTCCCCCAGAACATCTGGCGGGCAGTTCCTGTTTAGAACCACTAGGTTTAGACGTAGTACTAGTTGGTAAAGAAGGGTTCCTGCTTCATTTACCCTTTTGTCTTTAGAAAATCTTTGAGTATGAAGGGCGAGGTTGTTAATAAATTCTGGGGTTGTCCACCATTTGGCTTGGGTTAAAGACTTCCAGTTTGTTGCAATACGTGCATTGAAGTCCCCCCCCCCCATGACATTAGGTGCATTAGGATATCTGGAGTAACAAAGACTGAGGTGGTCCTCCAGGATTCTCCATTTATTGTGTAAATCTTCAGTGTTGCCTCCCGGGGGAAGATAGACATTTGTTATAGCAAGTTCAAAATTTTCCCCCTTAATCAAGGCTGTAATTGCATAGGAGGAGGCATTTACAAGAGTGAGTTTTGCCTGTGTTTTCAAGGAAATTGCTATGACTAGTCCTCCGCTGGGTCGACCTCCTTTAGTAGCCGGGCATGCAGGTAATGATATAACTTCAAAACCATTAATATCTACTCTCCCCTCTTCCCATGTTTCTTGTAAAAGGATAACTTGGTATAGATTTATTAATTTTGAAAAGACCGGGTCGGATTTTTCCCCCCTCCAACCTGCTATGTTCCAGCTTAAAAAGGCGAACAGAGGGTGATTTAGGTGTGGTTTAGTCACAATGGGGAAGGGGGGAGCACCGATCTTGGTGGGTTGTCAGATTTGAAAAAGTCAGTAATTTTCCTTTGACTAATTAATGATGACCTCTCTCCCTTGGATACAGATGAACTATTCATGGTTGTTCTCTGGACACCCAATCCTGTAAAGGTAGCGTCCTGGTTTGGTCTAGTCCCATCATTGCCAGTCATTTTCTGGTGACTTCTGTTTCAGTGTATCTGAAGAAGTGTGCATGCACACGAAAGCTCATACCAGGAACAAACTGAGTTGGTCTCTAAGGTGCTACTAGAAAGAATTTTCGATTTTGTTTAGTCATTTTCTGAGTACCACTTGCCTCGGCAACAGCCGATGATTGGGGCTTAATTGTTGGTAACTGCGGGGATAGGTCTTGGTGCACGGGGATATCGCTTAGTGACAGGTCCATAGACTCTGCATTTAGGGTATGCTCTATAACTGAGGGCGATGGATCCTTTGGGTCTACGGTTGCTGGAGGAAACATACAGTGCAAAGCACTAGAAATATATCCTTCGTAACAGCTGCATGGCCGAGACACAGCTAGTTGTCTTTTTAAAAGACCTCTCTCTAACAAAGGATTTGTTTCCCTCCTTAAAAAACTTAGTGTCTGAAAAGTAAAGGAAAATAATTACTCCTTAGCTGCCAACATGGTCATCACTCTGGGAAAACACAACCAGCACTCCAGTAGAGTGAGGAAGGGAAAATTTTCATTTCTGGACGCAGCAGTTGAGTCTGCCAGGGCAAAGGAGCTCAAGAAAGCAGAAAGGAAAAAGAAAAGATCTGAAGGAAGCAGGTTGTGATGACAAAAGGAAGACTGGTGTATTTAACAATCCAGTGTACTTCTGTTTGTTTGTTCTTTTTGGTTGGGTCTTTTGTTCCTGCTCCCATTTAAGTCCGTATCTCAGTCATTCCCTGCAAGGGGGGGACAACATATTCTGGTTGCACCCTCCCTCCCAAAATCATACCAGAGCACAAGAGCACAAGAGGCTAAACACATGAAGCAAAACAGTCTGCAAATGAGTCCTTTGAAGATTTGTCTTGCTCTTGAATATCTACTGAAGTAGAGCTTTTCCACAGAGTCTTTAGCACCATTTCCGACCTGGGAAGGAAAATCAATATCCCACAATATATGGTACTTCATTTCAACTTCAGAGCCTCTTGCATGACCCCCCCAAGTGTGCTGCCAGTAGCTACATTATTTGCCAAGTCTTCCCTTCTGAACATGGATCAACTTTGCCCACACATTTCCCTTTTCGCAAAAAACTGTGTTCCTTCCATCTGCCTTTTTCCTCCTCCATGCACAATCCTGGTCTGATGATGCCTCTGCTTGCTCCCCATAATATGAACTTGAATTGCATGTGCTTGAATTGCATGGAAATACACTGGAAAGAATTCAAGGTGACAGCTTCAGCAATTCCTTGACTTGCTTCCCCAGAACAACCTCACTCTCCTTGCTTACACTGCCCAATAAAGAGGCCTCACTGATATACCTGCAGCTCTTCCCTATTAGCCATTTTCTCTTTCTTGTCACTTAGTCACGTTTCTGTGCTGCCTAAAACTATTTGTGTGTGGAGTCAAAAGCGTATTACAAAAACCAGGTTTCTTCCTATAAAAGCTATTGTGCTTTCAAAACCTCGGCCTATAGTTTACCTTTACTCCCCACTGCCAAAATCCAAAAGTTTCATGAAAGATTTGCAGAGGGTGCCCAGTTTTTGTAGGCTAAAATGTGCTGAATACATGGGAAATTAGTAAGAAATAAAGGACTGGGGGAGACAGAAAATAAAAAAGTTAACGGTGTGGGTGTTAAAGCAAGACAGCAGTTTCTCAAGCTGATCGTGGCCAATATCCACCCAATGTTCAGAATATTTCAATAATAATGGCATCTGGCCAATACCACAAATGTTTTGCAATTATTATTTTTTAATATGGATATATATCAGATGAAGTTCCACAAGTGTCCAATATGTAGCAAAACAGATTTCAGCAATTCACAACTTCTCCTTTCTATTTCAGTACTCTGTAGTTAGCAACCACCAAAACAAAATGCAGATAAAACCATATTATGCTCTTAACCTTCATTACCTCTCTCTACACAACTCTACACCTGAAATAACCGAAAATACAAAACACCTAGACAAATGGAAATAGTTTTTTTTAAAAAAAATCAGAAGAGAATACACATCTAGCAAAAGCCTATGGCAAGCTAAACAAATAAAAGTTAACAAGAATTTAACTTTACCCACAAGAAATTCAAAAACTGTTTCTGTACAAACCTAAGTATCCCCAAGCTAGGTCACCAGCCAGCACAGAGCACTCTCTTCTCAGAATAGAAGCTTGCCCCAGGGAGGCTCATGGGCTGGACCAGACAACCATCGCCATCCCCTGTGGTTTGTTCTGAGGCCAGAAACAGACCATACCTGCAATGCCAGATCTGCATCAAAGACTGCTGGGATTCTCACAGATCTAGCTGCCGCTACACAAACACTGCAATTTCAAGTCTTCATGCATTAAATATAACTTCCACTTTAGCCTACAGCCTGCAAAGGCAACTCTGTTCCTGTAACTGTAATTTGTCATCACTGTGTTTGATTCTCAATGTTAAGTTGTTGTAATTTTTGTGGGTGTTCCTGCTGAAGGGCGTGTAACAAATTTAGTAGCAGCAGCAGCAACTCTCAAAGACACTAGATTTGGGACAAAATACTAGCTCGTGGAAATTTGTTCGACTTTCTAATGAACAGTTGGGCAAAAGGAGACACCACACAGCTTCCTTCACTGAACATATTGGGGGGGTGGGTATCACAGGACTGCTTGAGTGATGGATCTGACAAGCAACTTGCCTGGAAGGAGCTGCTGCTGCCCACAGATCAGTAGCTGAATTGAAAGCTGCCCTGCAGAGCAAGTTGATTCCTGCTCCCCCCCCCCCAGGCAGGGGTGTTTTTTTTTGGGGGGGGGGAGTGACAACCAGTCAGTGTCTATCACCTGCATCTACACCTGAGGCAACAGCATAGGGTGAGGGATATAATCTCTAGCTCTCTATAAGAAGAACCTTGTCTAGCGGAGCCTTCTTGCAAACTACAGGGGACAGCAGTCACAAAAAAACAGAATGCTAGCACAGCGCTGCCACATATTCAACAGCTGTAAGCACCGACATAAGGGAGGACTATGGCCTATCTGGTGACCCTCCTGATCGCTGCATGACAGCAACAGGGTTCCTTCCCTGTAGGAAATGCCTTCAGTTCTTATTTCCCAAGTGCTACTGCAGAGGCACCAAGTGAAGTGAAGCAATTCTACAAGCCATGGCAATGACATTCTTCGAAAGGGTCTTGGGAATTGTCCTTGCATGCAAGTGCTGAAAATTCTCTGCATAGAGACCTGTAATGCAGAGACCTGTTATGAGAGATCTTCACAGTAATGCAGTTCCCAAGATTCCCTGTGAAAAGGAAATTTCTGTGAAATTCAGGCTACTCAAGATGGTTCAGCTCACTCATGGTGTGCAAGAATTGCACTCGGGAGGCTGCGAAGGGAAGATTTTGCAAACCGTGGATGCTTTCTTTGTTTTAGGTTCCCGAAAAGCCACAAATGGCCCACACAGGTATATGTGGACAATTAGACTACAAAATGCTTTTTGTGTACTTTTGTAAAGTTGGTTTGACCAGCCTCAGTTTGCAGTGCAGATAAGCCCTTGATGTGGCACATCAATGATTTGCCTGCCCACCACTCAGTTACTTCAACAGACATTCCTCTGGGATTACCAGCTCTACCCCAGCACTGGCACTCCTCTGTTTCATGAACACTCTGAGCTTTAGCAGTGAGTGTCTGACCCACCCTGTCCACCCAGAAAGCTGCCCGCGGAATCTGGGCAGATCGGGAACTGTGCTGCATTGAGAAGACACAAAACAGAGAGGGGAAGGAGCCACCCCCTTTTTTAAAAAAACCATGACACTCAAACAACAGGAGAAAATGATTCCCGTATTTACTTGAATCTAATGCTCACCTTTTTTTGTCAAAATTACGTTGCAAAAATTAAGGTGTGCATTAGATTCAATGGCACATTTACATTTGAGCACCACCCACAGAAATAGTCCTACTCTGTGCACAGCAGTGTGTACAATGAAGACACATCTGCACTTGTGCAAGAAAGCAGTAAAGGACTAAAGTTCAGCAGTAGAGCATCTAGATCCAGCCTGCCAGGGTCCTAAACCTGGGCTGCCCGGGCAGAGCCAGCGCCGCCACCTTCCCTGGGCCTTATTCCCGATGAAAGGAGGCACAGGATCACCGCTGCCCCATTTCCCCAGCTCTGAAACACGCTTGCAACCAGGGTAACCTCCAAGGGGCTTGCTCATCAACAACAAATGAGGCAGGTGTTCATCTGATCCGGCCGTGTTGCAGCGCCCCTACCTTGGCAGCCGCCTCCACCGCTTGCAGGTCTCCTCGGAGGAGGAGGTGCCATGCTGAATGCCCCACAGAGCAGGCTTGTTCTGCTGGCTTGTTCCGCAGGCAGGGAGGAGACAAAGGTGAGCCCCTTGCTTGCGCTGCCGGCCCGCCATCCTTCTTGCTTCCCTTCCTTTGGAGATCGGGAAATAGGAGGAGAGAACAGATGGTGCACGTCCCCACTTTGAGTGCTCCAGGCTAAGTGAGCCTTTGGCTGGATCCAGCTGCAGCACTCTCCAGGCGTCCTCAGCCTCCTACCCTTTTGCCCTAAGCAAGTTTCCAACCGTTGTTCCACCTAGCTCAGTATTGCCTACACTGACTGGCAGTAGTTTCAGTCAGTCAGGACTTAACAGAGCAGCACAGGAAGGAGACTCTTTGTATGATACACCCAACCAGTGCTTTTTTCCCTGGTGGGACGCAGGGGGGCGCATACCCCTAAACATTTTGTATTGCACTACAAATAAAATATGTGCAATGTGCATAGGAATTCATTTATATTTTTTTCAAACTATAATCCGGCCCCCAACAGTGTCTGAGGGAAAGTGAACTGGCCCCCTGTTAAAAAAGTTTGAGGGACTTCCGGTTTGGGCGCCATTCCGACCAGTCGGGAGCTGAAGAGCTTCGGTACCCTCGGGGTTTTGGGGTTACCGTACCCGCGCTACGGGCCCCCTAAAGCCACGGGAAGAGCGTCCCGTGGACAGGCTATTCTTGCGGGCTCCAGACGTGTCGTCCCCGCTCCTGATTGACCCTCGTAAGAGGGGAAATCGGGCAAGCGAGGCTCCGGCACGGAGCTGAAGAAGCCATTGCACCCGAGGCTACGAAGCAGCGGAAACTGGCGGATTTTTGAGTGCCCAGCTCTTTCTCAATTGGATTAAAATTAAGAAGCTTTGGGTATATATGATTTTAAAGGCAGTGGAGGGAACAGGGGAAGCCCCCTGAAGTCAAAGACAAGAGAAAAAACAAAGATAGGTGTTGAGTAAGGTTTGTATGTGATTTTTCTTTGTTTGTTATTTTCTATTTTGTTTATTGTTTATCATGTATTATGTTTCTATTGTGTTTATGTTTGTGCAATGTTGTTTTTTACTTTGTTCTATTAGAAAATAATAAAAAACCTTTAAAAAAATTAAGAAGCTTTGTAAGTACTGACTTTTTTGTAATTTGGACGTTACGTTCTCTCTGTAACGTAAAAGAGGAAGTCCGTTCTCTTTGACAGCGGCAAAGATCAAAGTAACGTTAATGAAGCTGAGCCGTGAGACTAGCTGTAAAAGACTGTTGGTTTTGCTGAACTTCTAATGCTTTAAACTCCTTCTAAGAACTGCTAAACTATTCCTTTTGTGTGGATTATAAAGACAGAGGAAGACACCGCTCACCCTCTGGATAAGGAGTCCGGGTCAGTTAGCGGGCTGCGTTACATTGTTTTAAAGTTTTTGACTACTGTTTCCAGCGGAGATACTGTTGTTTCTCTTTCCTGCTACTGTTATTTTAGAACTGCTTGGTAACACTGCGAAGTGGTTTATAAATAAGACTGCCTTGGACTGTTTAATGGATTACTTTTATTGACTTTTAAAGGATTATTTGAACTTTTTTGGAACTTTTTAAAGCCTGGGATTTTTGTTGTTGCGTTGCTGTGAAGCCAGAGTTGCATGGGACTTTTGGTTCTGTTGACTCTTTGTTCTCTGGATTTACACTGGCCACCTGGTGTTTATCTCTGGGATTGTTTTGGATTTGGCTTCCTGTGAATGTCTGAGACTGTGACTCTTACGGAGGTGACCTTGAACTACCAGCTGCAGGGTGTTTTGGAGATGCAAGAACTGTCTTCGGTTACAAGGTCTAAAGTAAAAAAGAGGAAGAGAAGAGAAAAGCTTCAATTTCAAAAAGTTTTGAGGACCAGATGATTGCTGCTATTGAGAAAGTGAATGCCAACCTGCAGGCGGTGGCAGAGAAATTGGGAAGTGAAATAAAAGAGACAAAGGACTCTGTAAATGTGTTATCTGAGAAATTACAAGCAGAAATTAAGGATTCTTCCGAGAGACTTGAAAAATCCATACGCGTTATCGAGAAAAATGTGAGACAAAATAGAGAGGAGATTGACAAGATTGGTAAAGAGGTAAAAACATTAAAGAAAGAGACAGAAGAACTTAAAGAAGTTAAAGAAAAAATCAAAGTTGTAGAAACTAAATTGGAGAACGTGGATGTGGAAAAAATTGAAAGGATTGGATCTCAGCAAAGAGACGTGCAAGAATCGCTTGCTTTTTTGCAGCTAAGAGAGAGACTAACCAAAGGCTGAGGGGTCTTCCAGAACTGGAACAGGATAGTCTAAAGGACTTTATAATTAAGGAATTTTCAACATTCTGGGAGCTGGAGGAAACAGACTTGGCAACGTTCATAGTCAAGGCCTACAGATTCGGAACCAAAGGAAAAAAGAGCTCCAAAGTGGTAAATGATTGTATGATAGTGTTCCAGAACAGATATCAGAGAGACCAGATCCTGGATCTGCATTATAAGAATAACCTGGTGGTACAGCAGAAGGCAGTCATCATCTATAAAGACATCCCCCGTTACTTCCTGAACAGGAGATTGGATTATAACGATTTATCATTTGAATTGAGAACAAGAATAATCCCCTTCAGCTGGGAGTTTCCTGAAGGCCTAACGTTTAAGTTTAAAGAGAAAAGAATTAGGATAAGATCCTTAGCAGACAAACAGAAATTTTTGGATAAGCACGTGGAAGATTTCAAAGGCTCATCATTGGATCCAGCAAGATTGTTTCAGCTCCCAGGACTAGGGGGACCAAACTCAGGAGAAGCAGAGGAGGACAAGAAAGGAGAGGCGACGGGTGGTGAAGATCAGTAAGATGGCGTTAAAAGTGATGACATGGAATGTTCGGGGATTGAACCAGAGGCCGAAGAGACACAGAGTATTTCATACATTGGAAAAGAGGAAATTGGATTTAATATGTTTGCAGGAGACTCATGCAATTCGGCACCACAGAAGGATTTTACAAAATAAGAAGCTGGGCCAGGAATTTATAATATCGGATAAAGTCAAGAAAAGAGGTGTTGTAATTTATGTAAAAGAAAAATACAGTCCAAGACAGCTATTTAAAGATGAGATTAAAAAATCCGACTGAAACTGAGGCAACATATTTTTCTGAATCACAAAAGTCGTGGTCGAGAATAGATTATATTTGGATTTTCCAAAGAATTGGCACCTAAAATACAGAAGGCAGAAATCTGCCCCAAGACCTGCTCTGATCATAACCCTGTACAATTGAATTTGAAAGTTGGCTCCAAGGATTCCTTTAGATGGAGAATGGATGATGCACTGATGAGAGATGCCAAGCTTATCGAAGAAGCTGCAAAAAAGATGAAGGAATATTTTCAGATTAATTTGAATACGGAAGTAGAGAAAAGAATTGTTTGGGACGCAAGCAAAGCTGTGATGAGGGGATTCCTCATAAGTGAAAAATCTAAAAAGAAGCAGCAAAATGTAGAAAAAGAAAGATTGTTGGGTTTAATAAAAGAAAAGGAAAAGAAATTAAGAGGGCACCCAAAAAATCAAAAGATCCAGAAAGAAATAAAATTCTTGCAGTCTCAATATGCAAAAATTTTGAATCAAGAAATAGAATGGAAGATTAAGTTTATGAGGCAGAGAACTTTTGATCCAGCCAATAAATGTGGAAGATTGTTAGCTTGGCAGTTAAAAAAGAGGCAGAAATTGAATACCATCACCAATTTAACGGTTAATAACAAAAATGTGGAGAATCCTGAGGAGATCAGATGGTGCTTCCAAAAATTTTATAAGCAATTGTACAAGGAGGAGAAAGTAGAAGAGATTGAGATTGAGCAATTCTTGGAGAAAAATGGATTGCAGAGAGTCCCAGAAGATAAAGCTACAATACTCAACCACCCAATTTCAACACAAGAGTTGGAAGATGCTATTAATAATATGCAGATGGGAAAGGCCCCAGGACCAGATGGACTGACTGCAAAGTATTATAAGTCCTTAAAAGATTGGTTGATACAGCCGTTGAAGGAAATATGCAATGGACTGTTGGAGGGAGGTAGGGCACCAGACTCTTGGAAGGAGGCCTATATCACACTGATTCTGAAACCAGACTCCGACAAAACTCTAATGAAAAATTACCGACCAATCTCGCTTCTAAATGTGGATTACAAAATATTTGCTAGTGTCATGGCCACGAGATCAAAAAGGGTGCTGAAGGACTATATCCACAAAGATCAAGCAGGTTTTTTACCTGGAAGACAGATAAATAGTAACACAAGGATCACTGTGGATATATTGGAGAGGCTGGAAAAGAAGATAAATACGGACGCAGTATTGATGTTCATTGACGCAGAGAAGGCCTTTGACGATATTTCTTGGACTTTTATGAAGAAAAATTTAGAAAAAAATGGGGGTCAGTCAACCCCCTTGCTTTTTATTACGGTCCTGGAGGTCCTTTTGAATATGATTAGATCAGAGAAACAGATAAAAGGAATAAGGGTGGGGGAGAAAGAATATAAACTGAGAGCCTATGCGGACGATTTGATGTTATCCCTACAAGAACCAGAAAGCAGTGTCCCCAAAGTTTTGGAGATAATTGAACTATTTGGACATGTAGCAGGTTTTAAATTAAATAAAGCCAAGACTAAAGTACTGACAAAAAACATGAATCCATTGCAGATACAGAAATTACATGAACGTACTGGACTGAACTTTGTTAAGAAGGTAAAATACCTAGGGGTAAATCTAACTCCGAAGAATCTAGACCTGTTCAAGAACAATTATGAAAAATTATGGAATGAAGTTAAAAGAGATTTAGAGATATGGTCAAGGTTGAAATTATCTTTGATGGGCAGAATTGCTGCCATAAAGATGAATGTGTTACCAAAGATGCTGTTTTTATTCCAAGTGATTCCAATTATAGACAAGTTGGACTGTTTTAGAAAATGGCAAAAGGACCTGTCTAAATTCATATGGCAGGAGAAGAAACCCAGAATAAAATTTAAAATTTTGACAGACTCTAAGGAAAGAGGGGGATTCGCCCTTCCAGACTTAAGAATTTACTTTGAAGCAGCAGCCTTTTGTTGGTTGAAGGATTGGTTTAAGTTAGAAAATACAGATGTTTTAGACTTGGAGGGACATGATAATGTATTTGGTTGGCATGCTTATCTTTGGTACGATAAGGTTAAGGCCCACAAAGCCTTTAAGAATCACATTATTAGAAAGTTCTTGTATCAGGTTTGGATGCGGAACAAAGATTTACTAGAGAAAAAAACCCCTAGATGGATATCTCCAGTAGAGGCTAAGGCTTATAAAAGGCCAAACATGTCTGCAAAGTGGTTGAAATATGCCAATATACTGCAACAAGGTCAGACTTTTAAGCTGAAAAGCTATGAGCAAGTGAAGGAGGAGGTTACCGACTGGTTGCAGTATCACCAAATAAATGAAATTTTTAAGATAGACAGGAAAATTGGCTTTCAAATAGAAAAATCTAAGTTGGAGACGGAATTAATTGAACAGAACTCTAAAAACCTTTCCAGAATGTACAATTTGTTGCTAGAGTGGCATACGAAAGATGAAATGGTTAAATCTGTGATGATAGACTGGGCGAAAGATGTTGGACATAATATTATGATGGATGCCTGGGAAAAGTTATGGAAGGAAGGTATGAAATTTACAGCATGTAATGTACTAAGAGAGAATATTATGAAAATGATATATAGATGGTATTTAACACCAGTGAAGTTAGCTAAGATGTATCATGGTTCAAGTAATTTATGTTGGAAATGTAAAAATGTGGAAGGTACCTTCTATCATATGTGGTGGACATGCCCAAAAGTGAAGGCTTTCTGGGGGAAAAATTATAACGAACTTAAAAAAGTGATGAAAGTTACTTTCATTAAGAAACCAGAGGCCTTCCTGCTGGGCATGACCAATCATGAGATACCCAGGAAAGATAGAGTGTTTTTTATGTATGCCACAACAGCCGCTAGAATTTTAATTGCAAAAAACTGGAAAGGTGAAGAGCTCCCAACAGTAGAAGACTGGCAGATGAAGTTAATGGACTTTATGGAACTCGCAGAACTGACCGCGAAACTCCGAGACCAGAGGGAGGAGAAGGTACAAGAAGATTGGAAGAAATTTAAAGAATATCTTAAACAACGTGAAAAATTGGACATCTGAAGCAAAATCAGTGAATTTAAATGGCTTTAGTTATACACTGTTAGGTTAAAATTGTATAGAAGTACTGTTGATGAAATTTTTCTTTCTTTTTTCCTCTTGATATTATGGATATTAATAAGTTAATTGAGATAAGATAGGATGTGAATGAATCTGAATTACGAATATTGGTGAATGTAGATAAATTAGTTACAAAGTTACTAAAGTAAATTAGAACTGAACGCAGATGAGAGAACGGGGGAAGTCCCTAATTAAGATTGGAAATAAGATTTAAATAATAATTAGTTGGCGTGTTCCTGTGTGTGTCGGGTTAGGTACGTATAAGTTTTTTGTTTTTGTTATTTGTAATTGTAGTGTTTTTGTATGTGTATGTTTTTATTTGTTGTTTAATGTGGAAATACCAATAATTTCTTTTAAAAAAAAAAGTTTGAGGACCCCTGAATTTGAGGATTTAAGATAACGTTTGGATTACTGTGATGTTAAAAGGTCTGCTTTGGATTCGAAGCGAGATCATTCTATCATTTTTGAGATTGCATCCCAGTACAGCTTTCACCACTCTTTTGTTGACTATGAGGGCCACTCCATTTCTTTTGCGGGATTCCTGTGCATAGTAGTAGATATGATAGTCATCCAAACTGAATTCGCCCATTGCCATCCATTTTTTATTGAGGAAAACCACACAGAAACAAGGAGTGGGAAGGCCCTGTTGTGACCAACTGACGAAGCAACATGCTGCTGGGGGGGGGGGCAGAAGCACAGCAAGACACATTCAGGAATCCTGCTCAACCTGAGACAGACATCCCAGACTAACTGTGCCAAAGCTGCATCCATCAAGTAAGAAACCCCACCCACAAGAACAACATTCTTTTCAGATAAAATTGCCCAGATGGGACTGGGCACCCTCTCGCTCCAGCTCTCTTTGAGTTCCCTTCCCAAATCACTGCCTGAACCACAAATGAGAACCTGGGTCCCTGATGAGCAGTGCCCTTCTTCCCCTCCTGTCAAAATTTAGAGTAATCAAGAATGGGACCTGTCTTCGCCCCACCCCCCCCACCCTTTCTTATGATGCCCTGTAAAGCACCGAGTATGCAGTGAGACGGGGACCCAGGTGGCGCTGTGGGTTAAACCACAGAGCCTAGGGCTTGCTGATCAGAAGGTCGGCGGTTCGAATCCCTGCCATGGGGTGAGCTCCCGTTGCTCGGTCCCAGCTCCTGCCCACCTAGCAGTTTGAAAGCACGCCAAAGTGCAAGTAGATAAATAGGTACCGCTCCAGCGGGAAGGTAAACGGTGTTTCCGTGCGCTGCTCTGGTTCGCCAGAAGCGGCTTTGTCATGCTGGCCACATGACCCGGAAGCTGTCTGCGGACAAACGCCGGCTCCCTCGGCCTATAGAGCGAGATGAGCGCCGCAACCCCAGAGTCGGACACGACTGGACCTGATGGTCAGGGGTCCCTTTACCTTTACCTTTTTATGCAGTGAGACATTTCACTTTCTTGGGTTCCATGATCACTGCAGATGGTGACAGCAGTCACGAAATTAGAAGACGCCTGCTTCTTGGGAGAAAAGCAATGACAAACCTAGACAGCATCTTAAAAAGCAAAGACATCACCTTGCCGACAAAGGTCCGTATAGTTAAAGCTATGGTTTTCCCAGTAGTAATGTACGGAAGTGAGAGCTGGACCATCAAGAAGACTGATCGCCGAAGAATTGATGCTTTTGAATTCTGGTGCTGGAGGAGACTCTTGAGAGTCCCATGGACTGCAAGAAGATCAAACCTATCCATTCTCAAGGAAATCAGCCCTGAGTGCTCACTAGAAGGACAGATCCTGAAGTTAAGGCTACAGTACTTTGGCCACCTCATGAGAAGAGAAGACTCCCTGGAAAAGACCCTGATGTTGGGAAAGATGGAGGGCACAAGGAGAAGGGGACGACAGAGGACGAGATGGTTGGACAGTGTTCTCGAAGCTACTAACATGAGTTTGGCCAAACTGCGGGAGGCAGTGAAGGATAGGCGTGCCTGGCGTGCTCTGGTCCATGGGGTCACGAAGAGTTGGACACAACTGAACAACAACAACATGCCATTTGTGATACATTAGTGAGGAAATCAGTTACAGCTTGAACACAGCTTGTGGTACAGCTTGTGGCATTTTTACCATTACCCTTACTGCTCAAGATCAAGACACGGGCCAAAGGCAGTGCCCCATAGAATGCCATGAGTCAGACAGACTTCTATCAACAACGTCCAAGATCTCTTCCAAAGTAGGCTGAGCAGACAACATTTATCAGTTTCATTCAAGCCAGAGTTGCACTGGAAGCTCCCCATGTTCTCTGTGTCACACAAAGCACACAGCTGGTAAGATAGAAAGAAAATACAAGGTGGCATAAGGTTTTTGCTCCCCTTTTGCTCCATGTCATAGGCAAACTGAACAGTCCATCTTTGGCATCTACCTCATGGAAGTGGGGAGAGACTCAGAAGGAGCTGTGCTGCAAACGGCTGCCTCATGGCTTCAGAGGCACTGAATGCCCCACACTTGAAAGCCAACAAGCATCCGTGGGGAAGCACCCAAAGGCAGGAAACCTGCCCCAGCCTTCACAAGTGGAACTAATGAGATGGATCTCCTGGCAGCATCCCCTTGTGTCCTCAGCCCAGAGCAGCAAGCAGATGCCAGCAAAGGCTTCCCATACACACACCCAAGGCAGGCTTTGGGTGCTCAGGTTTATTCATAGTACACATTCAAATAAAATAAAAAACCACAAATATTTAATTGCATACTACTAGGAATGGAAGGGAGAGGAGGGGACACAAAAATACAGAAAAGGCCTTCAAATACTATGCTTTTCGTTGTTAAAAATTAAATTAAATTTAAAGAAACCAGTCCACCTTAACAATTCTGTAGAAGTTGCTTGTGAAACTTAGCAGCTTTGAACACAAACTTTGCAACCAATTTACTTACCGGTACATAATGATCGTTTATTCATGATCAGGAACGCCATATATATACAACTCTAAAGGCTTTCCAAGGAAGGGAGCAATCAAAGGACAAATAAAGTTTAGTTTTTTCAACCTCATAAAAATTGCACAATACTAACTCATGTAGGACACTTTTTAACTCTTCGCTACCACATGGATATGCATGGCTCATATTTCAAATGCTATTAAATCTTCCTTCTAAAATAGCTTGAGGAGGCAATACTGAAATGAAGCATATTATTTCCTATATTTGGGGACACACAATGATGTCCAAAATTTTTTTAACACAACCTCCCTGTAGATCCATAGCAACTCCTCATTGAGTCTTCATGCACTAAAAGGGCCTGGACGTGAGTGAAGGAACAGTAGCTCTGTCTAAGGCTACAATGCATACTTTCTTGTTTTTCTCCAAGGTATGCCAGGATACTGGAAAGGGCAAGGTACAAGCACATCGTTCTCATGGCAACGGCCCATACACCCCAACCTGCTCTCAGCAGTGCTACGTGGAGCAAATTGCTGGCACCTGCAAAGGGAGCATGATGATCCATTGACTGCTCTCAAAGTCCTTCCATGATCATGATCACATGCTCTTCTACTGTTTGACCACAAATATGAGCCTATAGCAAAATCCAATCCATCACATCCGCCACAGAAATCCTTCTCCACCCACCACATCTCTAGCTGCTACTGCTTGGAAATTCACCTGAAAATAATTACATAACCTGGCCCACTGCGCCCAGCTCAGCAGCTGTTTGTATGGCAAAATGCATCCCCTCCCTCGCAAATCAAGCCCTCTCTGTGAGCTGAAATGTTTTACATGCTTCACATCTAAGTAGGTCAACTATCCCAAACTGTAAGTCAGCCTTATAATTAAAGTAGGCATCCAAACCGAAAATTGTAGTTGCAAGGACTCTGCCCTTTGTCCACTGGGAGGATTTGGGCTATGACCTTCCGTGGCACCTTTCCAGCAGCTGCCCCCAGACTTCGGAACCCACTTCCCAGGGAGACTGGCTCCCTCCTTGTTGTCCTTGCACTGGCAGGTGAAGGCAGCTTTATTCCTGGAGACTATGCGGGACTGACTACTTTTAAGGAAAAGGCTTTTAATAGTGCTGTACTGTTTTCACTATTTGTATTTTAATATATCTGTTCCCTTATATTGTCTATTATAGTTTTATTACTTTTTAACTATTATATTCTATATGGGTTTTTTTAAATTAAATTTTATTTCTTAAAAGCATTCATACAAACATCGCGTTTCAAAAAGAGGATAAAAAGAGAGAAATTCCATAAATACATCTATCATATTCAAAATTCCTATTACATTTTCTGACCTTAATTCCTTTCTCCTTTATCTAATATTACTGCAGTTACAAATTTTTATGTCAATGCTATCCCATTATCCCTCCCCCCAACTCCCCCTCACCCGCGCGTGATCTTAGTATCTTACTTTCTAATCCTTAGTTGTGTTAAATTTTTACTGAATTATCATCCATTACATTTTATTTTCCCGTTCTTATTTTCCCCTGCACGTTTTACTCCATATCCATCAGAATATCAATTCTGGAACAGTGTACTTTCATGTATTCCTTCATTCCTTCCAATTCCTTTACTATTTCCTGATTTGAGCGACCTCCAATGTTTGCAGTCAATTTCGCCATCTCACAGAGTTTGCTTCTCTAATTCTAATTATTCTGCTAATGTTGGGGTTTTCTCCCCCTTCCAATTTTGGTAATCTGGCCTCAGCCATACCATAAAGGAAAACATTTTTCTTATTTTGGGGGGTCTCATCAGATATTAACCCTAATAAAAAGGATTCTGGTTTTTTTGTAAAGGAGATTTTAAGTAATTTCTTTAATTTATCATAAATCTCATTCCAGAAACTTTTTGTAACTTTGCATCACCACCATAAGTGATAGAAAGTACCCAGTTCCTTATTGCCAGCATAGATTGGATTGTTTTTTATAGATCTTAGTTTTTTGGGGGTGATGTACCAACAATAGAACATCTTCATCATATTTTCCTTACAGGTAGGTAGCCGTTTTGGTCTGCCAGTCAAAACAAAATAAAAACTAAAAAAAATTCCTTCCAGTAGCACCTTAGAAACCAACTACCTGTAAGTTTGTTCTTGGTCTCTAAGGTGCTACTGGAAGGAATTTTTGTATTTTATATTTTCCTTAATCGTTGAGCAGGCTGTGAAGTGCATGTCGATGTTCCATAACCTCTCCTACCTTTCCAACTCAATTACATGTCCAACATCCTTTGCCCATTTGATCATCACATCTTTGGTTGTTTCATCTTTCAACTCCCACTCCAGCAAGAGACTGTACATTCTAGAAATGATCTTTTTCTTGGGTTGTAATAATTCACTCTGTGATTTTGATATACTTTGTTCGAATCCCTTCTTTTTATCTTGGTTGAATCTATATACTAATTGCTGGTACTGTAACCAACTATTACCACATGATTTCTTATTTCTTCATATGGTTTTATTTTAATGTCCCCATCTCCCTCAGTTGTTAACTGTTGGTATGTTGGCCAAGTCGTTTCAGTATTTCTTTTCGTTACTGGAGAAAGTTTCAACTTACTTATATAGCATAAGCTAAGCAAAGTGGTGTGTTATGCCTGAGTTACATAAATATAAGCCTCAGGGGAAGGAAAGGCAGGTCTCAGTGTGAAAGAGCTTTCAATCTAGTTTTAGATCATAGAATAATAGCTTGTGGAGTTGGAAGGAACCGCAAGGGCCATCTAGCCCCACCGCCTGCAACGTAGGAATCTCAACTAAAGCATCCAAGGCAGAGGGACACTAGCCTTTCCCAGATTGTTCTGCTAATGCAAAAACAAAAGGATTCCCACAGGATGCTGTGTCATGGGTTTTGATTGCCCTTATACTTGCCCATTATCCCACTATTTATCCTTATCACCTCAAGTTCCCCCCAACTACCACGAGTTCTAAGCCTCACGGGGCAAGGATCTGTCTTTCTTTGTGGCTCTGAAAGTACTCTGCACAGTGACATGCTTTCAATTAACAGAATAATTTATATACTTCTGTTAATTAAAGTATGTATGTGTGTATGAGAGGAAACATCTCAAAGTGATTTACAATAAAACCTGTTAAAACATGATAACAATAACAAGAAACCAATACTATTAAAATCAGTATAAATGTTATTAAAAGATGGTTTGTGCCAAAAGCCACCCAAAGCATCCATGTACAGGTAGATTGTTAGTGTGTGTTGAACATGTATTACTGTTGGTGCCCTCCATTTTTTTTGGCTGTTGCTTCAGGAGGAGGTCTATATGGAAAAAGGTGTTTGCTCTGACAAAACCCTACACAACCTCAGATCAGGATCAGCGGCCCACGAGGCTTGTCTAACTGGCCCATGGCGACCCCTGCCACCCCCCTTTTACCGGTGCAGCGGGGGACCAACTTCTGGGTTGATGGTGACTGTGCACATGCACACAGACACTCCTCCGACCCAGATGTGCACCGGAAATAGCGTGTGCGCACGTGCACTCTTCTGGGTCGGAGAAGCACCTGTGCGCATGCGCACATGAATCCTTCGATAAGGTTGCCAACCTCTGGATCAGCTTATAAGTCAGTATCGAAAGCTTAAGCCTGGCTGCTGGTAGCAAATGGGTAGCCAGTGCCATTTTTTCCAATTTTTCATGCCCTCAGCCAACAGCTCCACTCTGCAACTTAACCACAGAATTCTGCACTAACGGCAACTTCCAAACCCCCATAAGGCGTATTAACTGGATCTTGAGGTTACCAATGCTTGGATCATTGTAGCAAAGTTATCCCATCAAGAAAGAGCTACACCAGCCAAAGCAGCACAAGGTGCTCCAAGCCACTGCGGCGACTTGAACACCCTATCCAGCCACACATCTCTTCCTTCAGAGGGAGTGCAAACCCATCCAGAACAGGTAATTTGCTTGATTACTGGACCAGGAACCATCCTCCCCAAGGTCTCTGCATTGCCAGGATTCAATTGCAGTTTGTTGACCTTTATCCAACCCACCATTGTGCCCAGACACTGATTCAGAACTAGCCCAGGCACATCTGACTCAGATATAACAGAGAAACAGAGCTTAGTATCTGCAGCACACTGATGACACCAAGCTCCAAATCCCCTAATGACTGCTCCCAGCACTATGTAAATAAAATGAAGTAAAAATAGTGCCAAAGTAAAGGCTATGCGAAAGATCAAGATGAACATAATCCCTGTGAACCTCTGGCAGTTGCATGCCTAAACAAGCAACATTATCTCCTAACCACAGCATACGACAGATTGACCTTGGGCTAGATACTCCACCGAGTGAGTGCCTCTTCCCCCCCCTCAGATCCTTCTGAAGCATTTGTTCTCCTGACAGTAGCTTCATTATTTCACAATTAAGCAGTAAGCCAAATGCACACATCCGCACCCAACAGAATCCGGCAGAGGGGCAACCGACGCAGAACAGTGATGGATAATAACCTACTCAATTGTAACCTAATTCATTTGTAACACATCATATAAATATTATTTTACACACCTTCTGTTATACATCTCTAGATGGCAAGTTAAAGATGAGCTCTTTTCACAGTTTAAATTGCTCAACCAGAGAAATTTCACTAGCTGTCTGCATGGAGAGAGAGTTTTTGTTTTTGTTTTTTTGCACAGCATAAGTGACTTCTAAAACCATGCACCTCAATTACACTTTTCATGTCACACTGATCAAAAACGATTGACTGGCATAAAGGCCTATAAGAAATAAGCAGTGATGCAAACTCTTGAGGCTGCTCCCCTCAAATCAGACATGATCTGGGAGGGGGTGAGCAAACACCGCTGGAACGAATCTGTTTGGAAAGGAAAAGATTCTTGCCTGCTGAAAACTCTAGTACTATTATTACATTACATTAATTATGCCCTATCCAAAGGAGACTTGTAGGCGCTATTAATACATTTCACATGAACAATGATGTTCATCAACGCAGGTTAAAAAAAAATTGAAGAGACAAGACTACCTAAGTACCTGAACTGCCACATGAACACAGCCGTTTTCAGTTTTCAGCCATTTATAAATTGCACCCTTGAAGAAAACATGGAACAAGAAAGCACCAGTCAAGGCAACTGACACAGCCTCTTAAAGGCCATTTCAGAGTGGAAGCTGGATTGCCAGACCAGCTCTTTCAAAAATAAGGGATTCTATGCGGCAATGGGGATTGGCCTGTGGAGGAAGATGCATGTAGCTGAGAGAGCAATATACTTTGGACCACCTTAAAGTACAAAAGTTAAAAGCTGCAAATCAGCAAAAAGCACCTCTAAGAACACTGATCTACTAAAAAGAAATCAATGTAAATGTGCCTGTTTAGATCCAAAACTAATACATTATTTTTCTTCTAATACGCATCCACTGTCAAACTTTAGATTGTAAGTATCCTGAAACAGGGTCTGTTCAGGCCCTGTTTTCTTCCTCTCCCTTTTTTGCAGGCATGTCTGAAGATATAAGAGCTGCCTTGCTGGATCAGGTCAAAGTTCTACCTAGCCTGGCTAGTTACTCACAGGAAAACAACAAGCACAGGGATAAGTGACATACGGTATGCATCTCCTATTTCTTTCTGTCATAAATCAGAACTGAAGACGCTTCTAAAAAGCATCCCAAACAGCTTAACTTGTAACTTTTGTTTGCTTGTTATGACAATACACACTATAGAGCCAGGGGATTCACCCCATTTGTCACATTCCCAGCCAAAGTCAACAATGTCTTCCCCTTGTTAAAGTCAGTTTCCATGGTGCTTTGTTGTTGTTGTTCAGTCGTTCAGTCGTGTCCGACTCTTCGTGACCCCATGGACCAGAGTACGCCAGGCACGCCTATCCTTCACTGCCTCTCGCAGTTTGGCCAAACTCATGTTAGTAGCTTCGAGAACACTGTCCAACCATCTCATCCTCTGTCGTCCCCTTCTCCTTGTGCCCTCCATCTTTCCCAACATCAGGGTCTTTTCTAGGGATTCTTCTCTTCTCATGAGGTGGCCAAAGTACTGGAGCCTCAACTTCAGGATCTGTCCTTCTAGTGAGTACTCAGGGCTGATTTCTTTGAGAATGGATAGGTTTGATCTTCTTGCAGTCCACGGGACTCTCAAGAGTCTCCTCCAGCACCATAATTCAAAAGCATCAATTCTACGGCGATCAGCCTTCTTTATGGTCCAGCTCCCACTTCCGTACATTACTACTGGGAAAACCATAGCTTTAACTATACGGACCTTTGTCGGCAAGGTGATGTCTTTGCTTTTTAAGATGCTGTCTAGGTTTGTCATTGCTTTTCTCCCAAGAAGCAGGCGTCTTCTGATTTCGTGACTGCTGTCACCATCTGCAGTGATCATGGAACCCAAGAAAGTGAAATCTCTCACTGCCTCAATTTCTTCCCCTTCTATTTGCCAGGAGGTGATGGGACCAGTGGCCATGATCTTAGTTTTTTTGATGTTGAGCTTCAGACCATATTTTGCGCTCTCTTCTTTCACCCTCATTAAAAGGTTCTGAGCCTGGAGTTGGCACACCATTGATATGAGAGGTTTTCTAAAATTACCATACCCTGGATAATTGCAAACTCCTTTACTGGTTTGACTAGAAAAACTGGCATGTCTTTCCTATGCATTTATACCTGGGGCCCTAATCTTTGCCTGTTCAGTTTAACAGGTGATTTAAATAGTAAATTACTATTTATGTGGCAAAATCAGTGCATGGTTCTTCACAGAGAAATGAAAACTTATATATAAGACAACAGCTGCCCTAGAGCAGTTAGGGGGATCAAGATGCACATTAAGTGGCAAAAGCAGTCAGGGGAAAACTTATTTGTGCATCACAAAATGCAGTGTCCAATTTTTAAAAATCTTCTGCGAATTCAAGCTGTCCAGGCATGTAAGATTTAGAAACCACATTTTAATTAATACAGCCAGGCTACCATTGTTTGATAGTGCATCCACCCACAACCTAGTCCCCTCCAGATGTTTTGGAATACAACTCCCATCACCACCAGCCACAACTGCTGTGCTGGGAGTCCAAAACATCTGGAGGACATGAGGTTGTGGCTGGGTGCACTAGTGATACTGTGTGAATGAAGTAGTTAAAGCAACTGAAATAGCTTATCATGGAAATAGCACTCATCTGCCAATAAGTAATTAACTTTAGAAGAAGTTGGCAGTAACACAAAACAGCAATTCCAGCCAGGTAGGGAAGATCTCCTCATTAGCAGCTCCATTTTTTGTCATGATCAACCCCTATAGAACAGGCGGTTGCATTCATTTAATATGTTGAAAAGAGCCAATAAAAATTGTTGCCCTATAAGCAAGGATCATTTGTGATATTATCATTGGTTGCACCAGCTGTCTGATACATCACATTTATCAACTGCAAAGTTAACTTTTTTCACTCTATTCTCACACTCTAAATAATTTGTATTTTGATCAACTTGATGTGTTGTGATATTTCAAATTTTCTGTTGTCTTTTCATCAAATCCACTACCTACTGGTATGACCCAGAATGCCAGAGAAACAGTGCTGGACATCTTCTTAGCCTAAAGGTCTGCTTTGTGATGCAAAAAATGGGCCCCTGGAAGTGGGGAGGAGGGAGAGCTTTTTCCAAACAGGGTCCCTAATTAAGCAGCTGCAGGGGTCAAGAACAAACCAGGAACTCTTGTAATCTTGTCTCTATTTTCCCAGGTATTCTCTTAATTCACTAATATTTTAACTGAGGCTGCAACCCTAAGTACATTTACGTGGGAGTACGTTCACTGGGTAAAGGGACGCGGGTAGTGCTGTGGGTTACCTAGGGCATGCTGATCAGAAGGTCGGTGGTTCGAATCCCCGTGATGGGGTGAGCTGCCGTTGCTCGGTCCCAGCTCCTCTCCACCTAGCAGTTCGAAATCACGCAGTGCAAGTAGATAAATAGATACCGCTCTGGCGGGAAGGTAAACGGTGTTTCCGTGCACTGCTCTGGTTCGCCAGAAGCGGCTTAGTCATGCTGGCCACATGACCTGGAAGCTGTACGCCAGCTCCCTCGGCCAATAAAGTGAGATGAGCACTGCAACCCCAGAGTCATCCGCAACTGGACCTAATGGTCAGGGGTCCCTTTACCTTTTAAGGTCACTGGGACTTAATTCTGTGAGAATATGCATCGGATTGCACAGCCAATGCCTCTGCTCTGCTCCAGACTTCCCTTCCTTCCACTTCCTCTCTTTTCCTCATGCATTTGGTTACTTAGATGGTTTAAGTCCGCAGACACATTGTTGTGATTTGTCCACACTATGTTTATTTAAATACACTATATTTATTCTTCACCACTTTGCTTCAGGCATTTAGGAAATAATATTTGCACATAGCTCAGGTAGTACGCATCATGCTGCAAGACATTCTGAGGGGAACCTTTTGAATCACGGTGCAGTTGCTTGGAGCACAAAAGCTTCTTGGTTCAGGCCTGTACATGTAACTTTTTAAAAGAGTGCTGCCTACAGCTGCTGAGAGTAATGGATCATTGCCATGGAAACATTAGCTACCCTTTTTCTCGCAATGAAATTTTCTCATAATTGTCACCAATAAAAAGTCATGTATGATGGATCAATAACCATATGTTGCAATCCCTGAATAGTGATGCCAACTTCACTTAATGATTGCACTCACCAGATTAACTTGAACAGAATTGTATGATGCAAAGTACCTGGAAGAGAGATACTCAAGATCATTCACACATTAAATCATCATCAGAGACACTGAGATTGAAGGGTCAAACTTGAAAGGTACCATGTGGTACACTGATTACGTTTGCATCCTGCCATCTGTCAAAGACTTTTCCTAATCCTACTTTAAACACAGAAAATGCAAAACTTTCTTCAAGCCAGACGTCAGGAAAGCACCTGTCCTTCCAGATTAAATTGCTCAGTTTATCACACAACAGGCACAATCCCCAATGGGATTTGTAGAGATGGTTTGCCTCTGCAAACTGAACATGTCATGCAAATAGGGCCATAAAGGCAGATTTAACAATCTGAGGAAAATGTTTAACCTGCAATACCAGAACATTTGCAGGATACCCAGTAGCTGGTCATTTTAATGATTACTTGGTAGTACTTTTAATGTATTTTCAAATGTTTTTATATTGCTGTATATAGTGACCTTGGTATGTTATGAGAGGGTCATTGGTATATTCTTTTAAAAATACAGACACTGCCATTACAGAAGGTTAGCTTGCTGTGTTAGACAAGACACATTATGCATGTTTTGGTTAACAATGCTCAAAACCAGAACATGTGCCACATTGCTTAAAGGGCAGATTGAATATACTTGCTGAGTTTCCTTTTATCCCTATGTGATCTTTTCTTACATTACAGAATTTTTTTCTCATTTCTTTCTTTTAGGTTTGCATTTCTTTATGAATCCCTCTTCTCCCTCTCCAATCTGAATATAAGTATGTATGTACCTGTTTGCACTGAAAATTGAATAGAGAAATTAAAAGAAAACTATTTGACAGTTCTAATACAACAAATGCAATGGAGCATCGTATGGCCTGGGTTAATTCAAGTCGGTAACTCAGGGTCGTAGGTTCAAGGCCCACGTTGGGCAAAAGATTCCTGCATTGCAGAAGGCTTGACTAGAGAACTCTTGTGGCCCCTTCCAACTCTACAATTCTATGGGGTACAACACTTCCACAGTCAAAGATGACATGACCCTTAGGCAGTTCTTGAAGGAATGGGAACTAGAATCCCCAATGCCAGCACAAGGAGATCCTGAGGGCACATCTTCTGACAGGGCACAGCAGGCGGGAGGCTGAGGCTACTGACACATGGGGGCTATCTATCCATTGGCTAAGCAAAGGATGCTGCTGTAGCTGCCACAAACCAAAGCACATTTTGCACAGATGCAGCCAGCAGAAACAGAGCTGGGCTCCTTAGGTTGAAATCATAGAACTGTAGGGTTGGAAGGGACCCAAATGATCATCTAGTCCGACCCCCTGCAATGCAAAAATCACAGTGCTAAATGGGCTTTAAATGCTTATGTTTGTTTTCCTAACTGCTATGAGAGACATGTCACTAACATTCCTGTTTCACAGTTGGGAAGTAAATTCTATTAATTTCAGTAGGATTTTCTTCCAGGTCAATGTGCTTAACACTGGGGCATTAAACTAAGAGGTTTCGGAGACTTCCAGAGAGGACGCCATTGCCGACGGTCGAGGGTCGTTTCGGCAGCGAGACGACCCTGGCCTTCCCGGGGGTTAGGAGCTCCGCTACCGCACAGCGGGCTCCGTCAAACCGTGGGTCGAGCGTCCCGTGGCACGGGCTCTCCAGCTGGCCCAAGATCGCGCTGAACCCTTCTCCCATTCCCCTTGTAAAAGGGGGGTGGGAGTGAAGGGACAACGGCGCGGGGCTGTGGAGGCTATGCCCCAGCCGGGTTGGCGAAGTGGCGGCTGCCGCCTGCAATGAGCGTGTCGTTCTTTCCGAATTTGAAGAAAAAGAAGAAGAACCCCATAAGCCGTAAGTACGGAGGTTAAATTGACTCTAAATTTATCAATTGGCTTTCCGGGAGGAATGTAAAAAGGAAGCCCGTTCCTCTCCCTGCTGAATGGAAGAAAATAACAAAGTTTCTAACTGCTGCTGCATTAGTGGATACATTGTCTCTACGGAGCTCTTTGACAAGTTTGATTGGCTGAATCCCCGCTAGGGGAACTAAGAAGTTGGAAGTATTTCTTCTTTTAAGATGTTGGATTATAATCTTTTCACCCTGATTTGGGGGGAAATGGCGGCTGGAATTTGTGGTTAAAGATGGAAAAGTACTGAAACTTGATATCCCCTGCCTACTTCTACCATGCTTGGTTTCGTTTTTAAACTGGCTTTAGATCCGGGTATGACCCATGGACAAAAGATAATTCTTCTGAAGTTAGAACTGTTAAACCAGAAATTAGAATCGTTGAAGCAGAATGCTGATGAAAAGTTTTTTGCAATAGAAAAGATTTCTGAGAACTTTACCAAACTGGAAGGAAACCTTGCAAGGGAACTTGAGGAAATATTTGAGCAACAATATAAAGTGACTACGCAACTCTAAGAAGAAGGAAAATCCTGTTGGTGTGAGAGGCCCAGGGTTGAAAGACATATTATATCCGATTTCTGGGGTGAGAGCCCAGAAATGAAGGGAAAACAATTTTGGAAATTACAATTAGAAGATGATTGGAAGTCTGAAATGGAGATGCTGGAAGATGACGTTTTGTGTCCCCTGGAGTTCTCTGCAAGGATGTTTGTGGACTGTGTTCTGGCTTTTGGCTATAAAGAAAAAGAGGACATTCTGGACAATGATGGAAGGAGGTGGAGAGTAGCCTGGTGGGTGATCCCGAGATGGCGAAGGGAAATGGATAGAAGAGGGATAGGGTAAAAAAAAATTAAAATGTAATTAGGACGGCTCATCATGGTACCCTGAAGTCAGTGTGTTAAGATATTTCTGATTTGAATTAGTGAAGAGATACATGGATTGATTATTAGCAGTAGTTTAAGTAAAATAAGATAGTAAGATTTGATTTAAGAAGAAATATTTTGTGTTATGAAGTTAAACTATATATTAAGAAGTTATATTTGGATATGTTGACGGTAATGGATTTAAATTTTAGAGACGAGAAGTTATTAAAGTAAATTAGAACTGGAAGCACAGGAGAGAAAACGGGGGAAGTCCCCTAAGAAGATTTGAAACAAGATTTTTTAATAAGTGAAAGGAATGTTGGTGTTCCAGTTTAGGTTTGTATTTCTGTTATTTTTGTTCTGATTGTTGTATTTGTTGTTGTGTTTGTATTTCTGTTATTTTTGTTTTGATTGTTGTATTTGTTGTTGTGGAAAACCAATAAAATCTTTATAAAAAAAAACTAAGAGGTTTCGAACATCCCAGTACTCTTCCACAATATCAGATACAGAAAACCAGTATGTCAAATATTCAGTAACACCAGATGTCTGATGCAGTACAGTCTATCAACCGTGTCTAGAGAACTGCTAAGAAATGAGAGAGATTCAGTGAATCCACAGCTGAGAAATGATTTGACTGTCAGGTGCCTCAGAACAAAATTAACTGTGCCATCAATAGAATCAAGCTCATGCTCCCTTTGGAGTCAACTTTATCTTTCAACTTTCAGGTTACAGGTTACAGGCAGAACACACACCATTGTGGATGCCTATGGAACTAGCACTAAGCTTAATGCCACAAAGGAGACCCTAATCCTTTGCCAACCTGGTGCCCTTCCAATGTTTCAAACTGAAACTCTTGACAACCTCCTCATCCTAGGGCCATGCTGGCTGGGGCTGAGGAGAACTGTAGTCCAAAACACCTTCAGGAGACCAGGTTAGCAAAGGCTGCCCTAATTCAAAACATCTGTCTTGAAAGAAGTTCAGCTGGATTAGAAGAAAGTTAGGATGTCTAAAGTGTTCATCATTTAGTCACACTATTACAGCTTTAAGTAAAAAAACAATCCTACAATATCCCTTATCAAAAAAATTACAGAAGTAATAACAACATTAATCTGTCAACTAACTTGCTTTTAAATGATAAATGGATATTGATTCAAATGTGTCCAAAGCTGAAGAAGTCTTCCCTTTCACATGACCACTCTCCAACTACACCACACTGCCAAACCTTTTTATTAAACATTTTGCCTGAATAAAAAAAAATAGACCCAGATTCTTTTTACAACCATACTATCAGCACAGGACACACCACAACAAGGGACTACCCCCTTCCCCAAATTAATTTATTTTATAATATCAGTTTCTAATCCGCAAGTCAAAAATTAGATCCCTCCAGCTAGCCAGCCCCTGTCCTTTGCTCTGGTAGATGCACAGGAGCCCAATAATCCCCTCATGTACATTACATGAAGGGAAGGGATGCTGACTTCCCATTTGCACCCCTCCCCAGTTTACAAGTGCACAGCAGTTTCCTCCAGTCTGCCCTCCCTGAGACATACACTCTATGTAGGAAATAAATGAATAATCTCTGAAGGAGAGAGAGGACAAACAATGACATTAGCATAGCTCAACTAAACATAATCATCTCAAATGCAGTAAGACAAATTATGGATGTCAGAATCACTTAATTATCCCATGGGGCTTTAATGAGGTTTAAATACTATGAGTTAGCTATGCAGAAGGAAGATACCCTGGAAATAGCATAATGTGGTTTGTTTGTCAGAGCAACCCAATTTTGGAACAAGCCAAGCCAAGCTGCCTGGCTGATAAGGATCCTGTTCTGTCCTTCTGGCAGCTAAGTAATGAGGGGGAGAAATAGGTCTGGGAAATGGGTGAAGAACAAGAAACCTCGACCTGGCTCCAGCGCCTGTTGCTATTTTTCTTCTGGCAGCTTTGGCTTTTAATCCCATCAAAAGGGCCCGGCTTATTGGACGCTAAAAAGGGAGAGCCCATTACACGCAGCAAAAACAAGGGAAGGGGAGGGAGGAAGTAAAAATCACTCCAGGGAGTTTTAGACCTTAAAGAGGAGACTCCCTTTCCTTCTTTCAAGCTTGCCAGGAGGGCTCTTCCACCCACCCGCATGCCATCCCACCCCATCCTTCCATGCTCTTCTTCCTGCAAAAGAAAGCAAAGCAGGCACCGACCCTTGACCTCTTTGCACGGGTGGAGGGTTTCGCAGGCAGGCAGGCGCTCTCTTCTGCCTCCTTCTCCCCAAGCTGTTGCAGAGGCGCATGACAGAGGCGACGGGAAACAAAAAAGCAGAGCAAGGGTAGGGGGCACACAAAGCAGAAGGGGCTGTTGCCAGGCAGGAAAGGAGGGGAGGGGAGGCTCCGTGTCAGGAGGAATTTGGGGACAGAGCCCTCCCCTTGGGAAAGTGCTGCCTGCACACAAATATACCCCAAGGAAGAAAATGCGGGGGGGGGGGGGTGGAGGTGTCCGGAAAAGAAGGTAGCTTGGGAAGAGGCTGCGAAGCTGGAGAGGAGTTTGGTGTGTTGTGGGGGGGACGCACCCCGCAGATCTGAGGAAAGGAAAGGAAGGAGGAAAAGCAAACGAGGAGACCGAAGAGGACGCGAGGGACAGGCGGGGGGGGCTCACAGGTGGGGGGGACGGGGGTCCCCAGAGGGAGGGGCCACACAATACCACCCCGTAGTCCTCACCTGGGTACGAAGGCGGTGGCGCGTGCGCGCGTGCTCCGTCCTACCAAGCCGCGCTCGGCTCCCCCTTCTCTCTCGCTCACTTTCTGGGTGTCTCTCGCGCGCGGCGCAGCCCAGCTTGCTTCGCCTGGGCCGCCAGGGGGCGTGGCCGCCGCTGAAAGATGGAAGGAAGAGGGGCGGGGCTTGCACACCTTCATTTGCTCGGCGGTGTGGCGGACGGAGGCGGGGCAGAGGAAAGCGCCTGTGTTGCCATGGGGACCGCGCGTCCCGCGCAGGCCGAGAAGGACAAGGACGGAGGATACGGGAGGAGTTTCTGCGGGTGACGTAGAGGTGGCGACGGCGGGCCAAGAAAAGGCCGGCAGTGCCGGCGAGGAGCGCGAGTTCGAAGCCCGCCTGGGGAGGTGAGTACTTCAGGCCCTTAATGGGGGAAATTAATGTATAAATCCTCCTTCATGGATCACTGCCTTGTCATGGCAAAGGGGCTTGAATAACTCACGGAAGCTATTCATGCAGGGCCACACAAGATGGACAGGTCATAGTGGAGAGTTTAGACTAAATGTGAACCACCTGGAGGAGGAACTGGCAAGCCACTCCAGTACCCCAGCCAAGAAAACTCCATGGACAAAGACAACAGGCATATAAAAGTTATCACGCTGGAAGATGAGCCCCTCAGGTCGGAAGGCGTCCAACATGCTACTGAGGAAGAGCGGAGGACAAGTACAAGTAGATTCAGAGCTGATGAAGCGGCTGGGCCAAAGCCGAAAGGATGCTCAGTTGCGGATATGGCTGGAAGCAAAAGGAAAGCCCAATGCTACAAGGAAAAATATTGCATAGGAACCTGTAATGTAAGAACCATGAACCTTGGTAAGCTGGATGTGGTCAAAAATGAGATGGCAAGAATAAACATTGACATCCTACGGTAAGCATCAGTGAACTAAAATGGACGGGAATGGGTGGATTCAGTTCGGATGACTATCGTATCTACTACTGTGGGCAAGAATCCTGTAAAAGAAATGGAGTGGCCCTCATAGTCAACAAAAGAGTGGCGAAAGCTGTACTGGAATGCAATCTCAAAAATGATAGAATGATCTCGATACGAATCCAAGGCAGACCTTTTAACATCACAGTAATCCAGGTTTACTGGTTTTCCCAGTAGTAATGTACAGAAGTGAGAGCTGGACCATAAAGAAGACTGATCGCCGAAGAATTGATGCTTTTGAATTATGGTGCTGGAGGAGACTCTTGAGAGTCCCATGGATCAAACTTATCCATCCTTAAAGAAATCAGCCCTGAGTGCTCACTGGAAGGACAGATCCTGAAGTTGAGGCTCCAGTACTTTGGCCACCTCATGAGAAGAGAAGACTCCCTAGAAAAGACCCTGATGTTGGGAAAGATGGAGGGCACAAGGAGGACGACAGAGGATGAGATGGTTGGACAGTGTTCTCGAAATGACTAGCATGAGTCTGACCAAACAGCGGGAGGCTGTGGAAGACAGGAGTGCCTGGCGTGCTCTGGTCCATAGGGTCACGAAGAGTCGGACACGACTGAACAACAACAATGTATAATTTCATAACATTTATATGCCGCATGACTGTGTGTCAGAGGGGCTCCTGGCCCAGAGTTCAGCCTCAAGTATTGTATTAAAATTGAGTTGTATTGAAAGTGAAATTCTATGATTATGAAAAACAATTAAAAAAACTTGGGGTTTTTATTATAAAATATAAGTCTTCTTCCCACACACAATTTCTCTCTTTGTTTTGAAATAATTTTTATTGGTTTTACAAAGTAAATCAAACAATTAACATTTTTTTAAAAATATTAAAAATAAAACAAGATTTTTCCAAATCTTAGGACTTCCCTCCTCCCCTCGGTGGGTTTAAATGTCTATGTCAACTGCATATTATAGTTCATCTGAATTACAGTCCTCCAATATATCCAATGTCTTTATAACATTGCAAGAGTTATTCAAAGCCTGCCAAAGAGTTCAAGTGTTTACAATGTTCTTTTAAATACTGTACAATCTATATTTGTCCCATTCTCTATTGAAGTTTTGATCCTCCTGATTTCTGATTTTCCTAGTCAATCTAGCCATCTCTGCATAGTCAAGTACTGGTAATTTCATCTGCCAATCAGCCTTTGTCGGCAACTTGTCCTTTTTTCATTGCTGGGCAAGCAGCATCTTTGCAACTGTAGCCCTGTACATGAACAGTCTTCTCAAATCCTTTGGTATGTCTGCACCTAAAATTACTAAGAAGAAAGGCTTCTGGTGTTTTGACAAAAGTTATCTTAAACATTTTTTTAAATTCATTATATTTCCCATAATTCCTTTATCTTTTCACAATTCCACCATATTTTCCTTACATTTCCAACAGACATTTGAGCTGGTCCTATACATTTTCGCTAACTTACTGGGAGTTAAGTACCAATGATACATAATCTTCATATAGTTTTCTTTCAGCATGTAACTCACTGTAAATTTTAAATCCTCTTTCCAAAGTTTTTCCCATGCTGCCAATTGTATATTATATCCAAAATCTCTTGCCCATTGAATCGTTGTTGATTTAACTTCTTCATCTTTAACAAACCATTCCAAAAACAATTTATAAATTTTAGAACGTAGTTTCACCTTATTTTGTAACAATTCTTTCTCAAACCTCGATAATTCAGTAGCAAAACCCTTTCTTTTATCCATTTTAAAAACATCATTTCGTTGGTGATATTGTAACCAATCTGTTAAAAGGTCTCTTGTGTCATCAGTTGTTGTTTTTTTCAATTTTAACTGGTGTTCCTCCTCCTTAAGTAATTCTTTATATGTTACCCAATTTTTTCTCATATTTGATTTCTTCACAGAAATCGCTTTTAACGGCGATAAACACCATGGAGTTTTTTGTTCTAGCAAAAAAATAAAATTATCCCATACCACATATAATGACTTTCTTATTACAGTACATGGTTCAGGAATCCTTTGTGGACTTTAACCTTGGTAAGCTGGATGTGGTCAAAAATATTACCGTGATAGATATAAGTAATAAGGAGAAAAGAAGGAATGGGGGAGAGGGAAGTAGACTATGAATGTTAGAAAAAAAATAGTATAAAAAAGGAATAATGGAAAACAGAAGATTGAGAGGACTGGAAGCAGAGCACTGGGTGAGGTGGGGTTGTGAAGGGGTGATGGAGGTGAAAGGTGGTGGAGGGGTAAGAAAATACACAGGAGAGTGATTATGGTTGTATATGAATGTTTTTCTATTTAATGTATGAGAGAATGTATGCAAATGTATGAATGTATATTTGTAAATGTCTGTTTATATATCTTAATAATAATTTTTTAAAGAGTCTTATTCTTTTACATCTCCTTGCTTTTCCTCCTTATCTGCTACCAACTCCTCACTTACTTCTCCCACTGCCGGTGGTTTTTTCCCCTCCCAGTTTTTTGTACTTTCTCCAAAAAAAATCTGCTTCACCTATATTTCTGCATCTGGGCACTACCATCTGTACAATATGAAGTTGGCTCTTAGTGAATCCGATAAAAAATTATAGTTACTCCTTTTCTTAAGCAGTTGTGCTGGAATCTCATTTAAAATATTAATATTTTTCTCGTTTTTTATGATTCATCTGTAAAATCTTATCTTTGACTGCTATCGGGCCATTTTTAAGCATTTGCAAGACTCAATTTAACTCGGATTTTTTTTTTAATACACGTAGATATTTCATCCTCTTGTATTTCTAGCCAACTAGCTAATTCCTTTGTTAACCTCTCTCTAATATCCCCCGGAAGCACAATCAAATCCCAAGCTGCTTCCTGAGTCTCTTTTAATTATATCACTTCCTCCTTTATTTTTTCCTGTTCTTTCTTCAGCTCTCTGCCCTCACCTGGGGTTGTTTTTCGACATCTCTTCTAGGCCTTGGGTTTTTGTTTTTACGTAGGTCTTGTACTGATTTACCCAATTCTGTAGTTTTGGTTGTTAATTATTTAATTTGATCCATTAATTCCACAATTAATTTTGTATTTTGTTCAATTACACACACACACACCCAATTTATCCAATTTTTCATCCAAGGCCTTAGCATTTTCACTTATGTCTTTTTTTAAAACCCATAATTCTGCAACATCCATTTTTGGCTCCACTTCTAGTGCTGACCCTCTTCTCTCTTGTGCAGGAGTTGCCATATCTCAAATTGTCTTAATAATTATTTAATTTTTTCTTTACCTTCTTAATGTAATATTGTTTTGACTTGCAATAATTTTAGAAACCTCTAGGTGTCACTCTTGCCCATTTCCCCTCTCTAATTCCATAAAAAAGAAAAAGTAGTGTTATTTAAAAAAAACAATTGCAGTTCCCCTCTTTTACCACTAGATGTCTTCTCCCACACATAATTTCTCAGTTTGACTGGCTTCATTGCCTAGTTCTTCCCCAGGCATGGGCATAGCCAGGGGGGAGCAGGGGGGCAGCTGCCACCCCCCAAATCAAGCAAATAAATAAAAGCACCACAATCTCCCTCCCCAGCGAGCATTTCTCTAAAGCCATCTCTGTCTGACCCAGCCAGGCCTCCCTTGTCCTGTAGAGCGGCCATTCAGTACCTTGTGGGGAGTAAAGATCTGTCTAAGGTCAAGATGGCAGGGGGGATGTTTCCCTGGGCTACTGCATTGGGGGGGAAGGAGGAATTTGAGAAGGAAGGGCCGGAAAGGTGTTCAGCAAATCCGAGAAAACTTCTTTTAGTTTAGATGTTTTTTAAAAGGCATGTTCTTTGTAATTTTGCAAAATATACTCGTTAAACACATGAAAGGTACTCCCTGATGTCAGCTGCTTTGCATGAAGAATGTCCTGGGATGTTCAGGTAGGACTAGGAAAGACTCCTGTGTGAAGCCCTGGAGAGCTACTACCCGTCAGAGTAAGAAGAACTGTGTGAAGTAGACCAAGGAGCTGACTTGGAGGCTTGCGAGGCATCAGTTGTAGTTTGTTTGTGTCTAATAACTCTTACACACCCCTGGATATAAAGAAGAGGAATTATGGAGGCAGTTAGAATGCTGTTATCAATATGGCTGATCTAATCCACTTTCATGAGTTTGACCAAACTACGGAAGGCAGTGGAAGACAGGAGTGCCTGGCGTGCTCTGGCCCATGGGGTCACAAAGAGTAGGACACGGCTAAACGGCTAAACAACAACTAATCCACTTTCAGTGTCAGAATTCACCAAGAACAATACAAAGCACATGGTGCACTATTGAAAAGCATGTTTCCCAGTGTCTGTTTTTAGACTTTTAAGTCCCTTGGGATAACGAATTGTCAACTATGTTCCTTGCAAGGTACCATATGCATAGAGGGCACTATAGAAATAAGAAATAATACAGAGCAGGCTGTGATATTGTGATAGTAGGGAGTTGGGTTGAGCACACCTGGTGCTCCCCTCGAGTCAGAATCCACAGGGCCCAGCTTTTTCTTCCACTATCCACAGCCAAAAGAAGACCCATTGTTTCCCAGACCAGCCTCCTCCCATCTGGTACTCTTCAGCAGTATCACCAATAGCCAGGGATGATGGGAGTTGCAGAAATTGTAACTGAAAGGCTGGCCAATGCTCCGGCCTTTAATTTCAAGTTGAGGGCTTTTTGGAAGTCTTCTGCTAGACATTTTGCATGGCTGGGCAGCAGCTACAGCAGGCTGTAGGGGCCCTTGTAATTTGTTTGTTGTTCAGTCGTTCAGTCGTGTCCGACTCTTCGTGACCCCATGGACCAGAGCACGCCAGGCACGCCTATCCTTCACTGCCTCTCGTAGTTTGGCCAAACTCATGTTAGTAGCTTCGAGAACACTGTCCAACCATCTCATCCTCTGTCGTCCCCTTCTCCTTGTGTCCTCCATCTTTCCCAACATCAGGGTCTTTTCCAGGGAGTCTTCTCTTCTCATGAGGTGGCCAAAGTACTGGAGCCTCAACTTCAGGATCTGTCCTTCTAGTGAGCACTCAGGGCTGATTTCTTTGAGAATGGATAGGTTTGATCTTCTTGCAGTCCATGGGACTCTCAAGAGTCTCCTCCAGCACCATAATTCAAAAGCATCAATTCTACGGCGATCAGCCTTCTTTATGGTCCAGCTCTCACTTCCGTACATTACTACTGGGAAAACCATAGCTTTAACTATACGGACCTTTGTCGGCAAGGGGATGTCTTTGCTTTTTAAGATGCTGTCTAGGTTTGTCATTGCTTTTCTCCCAAGAAGCAGGCGTCTTCTAATTTCGTGACTGCTGTCACCATCTGCAGTGATCATGGAACCCAAGAAAGTGAAATCTCTCACTGCCTCCATTTCTTCCCCTTCTATTTGCCAGGAGGTGATGGGACCAGTGGCCATGATCTTAGTTTTTTTGATGTTGAGCTTCAGACCATATTTTGCGCTTTCCTCTTTCACCCTCATTAAAAGGTTCTTCAATTCCTCCTCACTTTCCGCCATCAAGGTTGTATCATCAGCATATCTGAGGTTGTTGATATTTTTGCCGGCAATCTTAATTCTGGTTTGGGATTCATCCAGCCCAGCCTTTCGCATGATGAATTCTGCATATAAGTTAAATAAGCAGGGAGACAATATACAGCCTTGTCGTACAAAAGAAGTAACCAGTCTCAAAAACATTCATATTACTATGAGTCACCCCCAGGAATGCAGGTGAAGAGAGGTCAGGCTGCTAGTACAAAAATGTACACTAAAGCAGCCCTTACTGGTTCACAGACCTGTAGTGTGTGTATTTCTGCAGATATCAAACAGATATCTCTTCTTTCTTGCTTTGCACATGTGATCTTTTCTTACTAGGGCTGCTATGCTTGGTTGGCTAGATTGATGGACTAAGGGGAAGGGCCTTAGCTCAGAGGTAGAGCATCTGCCTTGTATGCAGAAGGTCCTAGCTTTAGTTTCTGGCATCTGCAGGTAAGGCTGGGAATGTACCCAGTCTGGAATCAGTGTAGACAATCCTGAGCAATATGGACCATTGGTCTGACTCAGTATAAGGCAGCTTCCTATGTTCCTATAATGTACACACACATTTCTTCCTCCCCCTCCAGTTAAAGTTTGTCATGCAATATACCAGTACTGTATTTGTTTCAATATAAAGTTAAGAACAAATACAGTGGTGCCTCTGGTTAAGTACTTAATTCGTTCCGGAGCTTCGTTCTTAAGCTGAAACTGTTCTTAACCTGAAGCACCACATTAGCTAATGGGGCCTCCCGCTGCCGCTGTGCCACCAGAGCACAATTTCTGTTCTTATCCTGAAGCAAAGTTCTTAACCTGAAGCGTTATTTCTGGGTTAGCGGATTCTGTAACCTGAAGCGTATGTAACCCAAGGTACCATTGTACCACATTGTCTGCACAGAGACTGATGATGCTGCTGCAATTTCATCTCTGGCAGACATTGCTAATAGCAAGTGGAAATTCCATAGCTGCCCAGGCAAAAAAGCAGGCCTTGGGGCTTGACACTCAAAAGTGTCCAGGATTTCTCCTGGATCCTCAGTGATATTACATGAAAAATATCCAAGTCTCTACTTTGTGGAGGTGGAGCTGTTGGATTCTCTGCATTGTTCTCTCCCAGATATCCTTGCCAATACTTAACACCCATTCATATTGGCTCAGCGCTATCTCCCTGATAATGCTCTGTTTTCCCCATATGTTAATCTTGTTTTTTCCTATATGTTAATCATGTATAACCCTTCCCTTTTGTGATGTAGTGATGATGTTTTAGTGATGTAGTAATGATGTTTCCAAACTGTATTCTGGGATATGGTAGGGGTTTTTAAAAGTTCTTGTAACGCTGCTCTGGGTGTGCAGTTTTATTGTAACCTATTGCGCAATAAACCCTGTCTTGTCCTTGCTCCAGTGGCTGGACTTCTTTTATTTAACTCCGCAGAAACCAGTGGGCTTATCCCCAAGGGCCAGGTGCCTGAGCAGTTCCACACCTGGGATTTTCCGTTACAAGTCGGAATCTCCTTTCTTGTAACTTGAAGCCATTGATTTGTATCCTACCGTCCAAAGCTGGAGGAAACAAGCTTGTTCCCTCTTCCATGTGGCAGCCCTTGAGATATTTGAAGATGGCTCTCATATCTACTCTCAGTCCTCTCTTTTCCAGGCTAAGCATAACCAACTCCTTCAACCGTTCCTCACAAGGTTTGGTTTCCAGACCCCTTTTCATCTTGGTTGCCTTCATCTGCACAAGTTCCAGCTTGTCAACAACCTTAAATTGTGGTGCCCAGAACTGGACACAGTATTCCAGGCATAGCTGTCAACTTTTCCCTTTTTTAAAAAGGGAAATTCCCTTATTCCGAATAGGATTCCTCACAAGAAAAGGGGAAAGTTGACAGCTATGATTCCAGGTGTGGTCTGACCAAAGCAGAATAGAGTGGTCCTATTACTTCCCTTGATCTGGACACTAGACTTCTCTTGAGGCAGCCTAGAAGAGCATTAGCTTTTTTCTGCTGCATCACACAGTTGACTCACATTCAGCTTGTGGTCCACTAAGGCCCCACTTTTTTCTTTTCTGTGCAACTACTACACGGGTGGCGGGTGTGGCACTGTGGGTTAAACCACAGGGCCTAGAGCTTGCTGATTGGAAGGTTGGTGGTTCGAATCCCCGCGATAGGGTGAGCTCCCGTTGCTCGGTCCCTGCTCCTGCCAACCTAGCAGTTTGAAAGCATGCAGTGCAAGTAGATAAATAGGTACCACTCTGGTGGGAAGGTAAACAGTGTTTCCGTGCGCTACTCTGGTTCGCCAGGAGTGGCTTAGTCATGCTGGCCACATGACCTGGAAGCTGTAGGCCGGCTCCCTCAGCTAGTAAAGCGAGATGAGCACCGCAACCCGAGTCATCCGCTACTGGACCTAACGGTCCAGGGTCCCTTTACCTTTACTAAGCTCTGTTTTCATTGTATGGCTATGTTTTGTTACTTGAAATTAAATATCAGTTAGGAAAAAAGAATAACAAATTGCATAAGCACTGGTGGGCAGAGGTGTAGGTAGCTGGTTTCAGGACTAGTTATGGGACAGAGATGACTTTGGATACCTTGGTGGATGACTTATGCCAGGGACTGGATTGGGCTAGTGTATCCCTATTGGTTCTGCCAAACGTCCTGGTGGCTTTCAATACCATCAACCAGGATATCCTTCTGGGCTGCCTTGCTGGGATGGGACTTGGAGGCCCTGTGTTACAGTGGCTCCCTTCCTTCCTGGAGGGGCAAACCCAGATAGTAGTGCTGGGAGACTCCAGTTTGATGCCTTGGCCATTGGCCTGCAGAGTCCTCAGGGTTCTGTTTTGTCCCCCATACTATTATGTTTACATGAAACTACTGTGAGAGGCGGTTTGGAATTTAAGGGTTCAGTGTCACCAGTATGCTGATGACACCCAGCTCTATTTCTCATTTTCACCTAAATCCAAGGAGGCTGTCTCAGTTCTAAACCAGTGTCTGTCATCAGTAGTGGACTGGATGAGAGTGAACTAACTATAATACTGACAAGACAGAGGTGCTCTTGATCGTTGGAAGGCAGAACAGGGAATCGGGATTCATCCTGTGCTGGATGGGGTAGCACTCCCTCTAAAGACATAGGCGCACAGTTTGGGTGTTCTCTTGAACACAGCCCTGACCATGGATGCTAAGGTTTCTGAGTTGGCCAGGAGTGCATTTGGGCAGTTACAGCTAATGCGCCAGCTGCACCCATTCCTTGAGATGTCTGATTTGGCCAGTAACACATGCATTAGTTGCATTCTGTATGGATTAGGGCTACCTTTGAAAAGTGCTCAGAAACATCAACTGGCTCAAAGAGCTGCAGCCAGACTATTGCTCACGGCTGGTTATAAGGAGCAGATAAGTTGAAATTTCAGAGTCTGGGATGTTCCTGACCTGGCAACCTTAAGGGTGGGTGGACAGCTGGAAACTGTATATGCATCTTCATCATTATTCTACATTGAGGAGTGGGGGACACAACCCTCTAAGAGCAGAGGTGGTAGGAGAGTGCAGAAAGTCCCGTGGGGACACATGAGCCTTGGATGCAGGTTCGAAGTTCAACTCCACGTAAAAAGATGCAAGTAGAAGGATGCTGGGTTAGCAGGGCTGGGAAAGCTTGGTCTCTGCCCAAGACCTGAAAGAGCTGTTGCCCAAGGCCTGACCCTATTTGGCTGCTCTAGAATAGAAGAGCAACCCACCAGAATGAGTATATTGTGCTGTGTCCTTCAGAATGCCTGGAGTACTTTACAGTGTGAGAAGTTAGTGCCTGCTGAATGGGGAACTACCGAATTTCACTCCATAAGACACACTTTTTTCCTCCTAAAATGGGGAAATATCTGTGCGTCCTATGGAGCGAATGGTGGTCCCTGGAGCTGAATTGCCCAGGGGCCAAAAGAGGATCATGCTTTTTATTTTACAAAGAGAAAAGGGGGTGTTGAAAGGACCCCGCTCAGCAGCTGATCAGCAAGAGATCGGGAGAGAGATAAGAGTCCCCAGCTGCCTTTCAGCCCCACCCTCCTTTGTTGAATGTGCTGCAGAGGGAGGTTGTTTTTTCCCCCAGCGCCATGTGACTAGCTGATTAGATTATCTGTTTGGAAACTGTAGAAAAGGCTCCCTTTCCTTTAGAACCTGCAGAAATGTGAGTTCAACCCCATAAAAATGAGGCTTTTCCTCTTTGCTTTTCCCCTTTGTAAAGGGAGCTGCAAAACTTTTAGCTGATCCTCAAAAAACCAGGGCTTTTCCCTTTGCAAAAAAGCTGCAAAACTTTTAGCTGATCCTAAAAAAAACAGGGCTTTTCCCTTTGCAAAAAAGCTGCAAAACTTTTAGCTGATCCTCAAAAAAACAGGGTTTTTAGAAGAAAACCAGAAAAATGTTTTTTTTTCTTGTTTCCTCCTCTAAAAATGAGCTGCGCCCTATGGAGCGAAAAATACGGTAACTTCCATCTCAAATGGGCGGACGTAGAGACTGCAGAAGCTGATTGCATTATAAGTAGTCCAATCTCATTCACGCCTCCCTCTTATGACAGCATGGAATAGCTCTTATTCACACTCTAATGATAATACAAGAGGCCATGGTTAATACAAGGCAGGGTTTATAAGTAAAAAACCGTGGCTTATGGGTGTGATTTGTTTGTGGTTAATAAACCATAACAAGCAGGGCTCAGTGTTACATGCAAACCAGACTAGAGACATAACCCAACACCAGAACTGTTACATATAACAGCCATATTTTGTTTGTTTGTTTGTTTAATTATTGATTTGAAAATACATAGAACCATTGAGAATATATAACTTTCTTTTGTCTTTCTGGCCCCACAGAAATAAGTTACAATTAACATCGGTTAACAAAATATCAGCAGAATTTTTTAAAAATAACCAAGATTATGCCACAGAGCAGAATGCAAACAGGCAAAAAGCAGCACTTTTATTGTCAAACATTAACTATGAAAGCAACATCAGGGCATCTCATAAGGAGTGATACCAGAGTAGCCCAAAGGAGCCCCCTGAGACACACACACACACAAAGCAGCAGCAGCAAGTTGTGTCAGGCAGCAATCACGCAACAGGATACATTCACAGCTCATGTTTTCTTGCTCCAAAAAAAGGTACCTGAAGAACCTTCCTGGGTTGCTTGACACACACACACACCACCTTTCCAACCACAACTCCCACTAAGCTTCCAGCTTTGGGTCTCTCTCTTTTGGCCAAGATGGAGCCCCCAGCCCCACCCCACCCTGGTTAAAACAAAAACCAAGCTCTGGTGATTAGGACACAGTTGCCCACAAGCCAACATTTGCTAATTCACATGGAGAAGCTGTAGACCATGGGTAGGCAAACTAAGGCCCGGGGGCCGGATCCGGGCCTTCTAAATCTGGCCCATGGATGGTCCAGGAATCAGCGTGTTTTTACATGAGTAGAATGTGTCTTTTTATTTAAAATGCATCTCTGGGTTATTTGTGGGGCATAGGAATTTGTTCCTTCCCCCCCCCCTTCAAAATATAGTCCGGTCCCCCACAAGGTCTGAGTGACAGTGGACTGGCCCCCTGCTGAAAAAGTTTGCTGACCCCTGCTGTAGACCAACCTGGGGCCCTCCAGATGTTGTGGGGCTCCAGCTTCCATCAGCCCCTACTCCCAGCGCAGCTGCATGATGGGGCTGATGGAAGGAAGGCCACATGGGCTTGGGCTGATAAGAACTGTAGCCTTTTTTTTTAAGTGCCCTTCAACCCTGGCTCCTCAGATGTTGCTAGACTACATCTCCCATCATTCTTGGCCTTGGGTTAAGTTGGCTGGGGATGATGGGAGTTGTTGTCCAACAACATCTCAAGGCTCAAGGTTGCAAAACACTCGGAATGTACCAGGTTGGCGAAGGCTGATTCAGATGCATACAAATCTCACAGCTCCAATTCACAAGTGCTTCTCATCTTTGTTCTGGCATGCATACTTCCTTGTGCATGATAGCCTGCCCGGCTGAAATGAATGGGGATTTCACCATCACCACCCCACCATATGCAGGAGGAAATCATAGAATTGTAGAGTTGGAAGGGACCCTGAGAGCCATCTAGTCCAACCCCCTGCAATGCAGGAATATGCAGCTGTCCTGTACAGGGATCAAACCTGCAACCTTGGTGCGTGTGTGTGCACATCAGAGAGTGTCAACAACTTTGGACTGGGGACAGAATGAGGCACCCCTAAATGAAAGCGCGGCAATACATTTTCTCTCCTTTGAACCTTGCATTCCCTTAAGGCACGGATGGAACACCTGCAGCCTTCCAGATGTTGCTGGACTACAATGCCTGTCATCATTCCACATCATTGGCCCTGCTGGCCACAGCAGATGAGAGTTGGGAGTTCAGCAATGTCTGGAGAGCCACAGGTCTTCAGATAGAGCTGACATTGGAAAATAAACACACACACACACACACACACACACACACACAAAGGGTATTTACTACACACGACAGAACAGGTATCAAAGTCAGCTTGGCTCCAACGTAGGAAAAAGCAGAAAGGGTGTTGCAATGGAAGGAGTGTGTGCTTTTTCAAACACCAAAATAGCAGCAATTGAAACCTTTAAAAAAACAGATCTGTGGCAATTATCACCAAAATTTCCAGCTGCTACTTAAGTCCCAGTTGAAGAAGAGGGGCATATGGGAACTATGCGAAAACAAAACCAGTATTAAGTCTGCGCCAAGAATATTGAAATTTTGGGACATCACCAGAAGTCATGGGCACCTGCTTTATTTTCCAAAATTTCAATAAAAATAATATACTGTATCTTCAGAGCTTGTATTGTTGTGGTTTTAAACTTGTTCCCCTTTCTAGACTGGAAATTTTTTAAAAATGAAAACTATCTCAAAAAAAAGAAAATGAAAATGAAACTTTCAGCCTTCTATATTCTAACAGGTAGGTACCCGTGTTGGTCTGACACAGTAGAAATATATAAACAAATATAAAAAATATCTGGTAGCACCTTAGAGACCAGCTACGTTTTTGTGCATGCACATAAAAGCTTGTGTGCACAAAACTTAGCTGGTCTCTAAGGTGCTACTAGATAATTTCATTATTTTTTTATATATTCTAACAGGTTCACGATTGTAATAAGAAACAAAAAGTTCTAGTGCAGGGGTGGCCAACTCACAAGAGATTGCGATCTACTCACAGAGTTAAAAACTGACAGTGATCTACCCTATTTGGGGGGGGGGGTTCAGGTCAAAGTTGTTGAGCTTCGTTGAGGGGAGCCAGTGATCTACCACAGATGTCCTGTGATCTACCAGTAGATCACGACCTTCCTGTTGGACATGCCAGTTCTAGTGGAATGACTGCCTGATACTGTGTTTGTTCACTTTTGAAATAATAGAAATCTCTTCATCTTAAGAATGACCAGAAAACAAGAATCAAGTGTTTAAATGTGGGCTGTCATATTAATTCTGCTGCAGCTGAAAGAGAATCATGTGGGGGGGGGGTTAATACAAAAGTTGTGGACTCCCATCTCACATCAGGGATGGCCAGCGGATGTCAGGGGTGATGGCAGTTGGAGGTCCAGCAGCTTCTGGGGTGGGTGGGTGTGTCCCCCATAGCGCCCCCCCCCAGTGTGCTAGCTTAACATTCTTTTATAGGATTGCAAAGAGTAACAGCTGGTTTTATTCTCCCCTGCCCTGATGTTCTAATGTGTATAGATACTATGGACCGTCTTTTTCAAGGATGTACAGTCCTCCAGCCAGAGATTCCAAAGGCCGCCCATGATAGCATTTCTACTCAAAAGGCAGGTTCATGCACAAGTTAAGAGCAAATCCAACCTCTGCCCCACCAAATCAATCTGTATCCACACCAGTTTCTCATCGACAGACATTCTGTGCATTAATTTTTTGTGTTGCAGTTTCAAAATTAGACTTCTTTTCTTCAGTAATGTGAAAAAGGGATCAATGTTTGTGGCATGCACACTCACCTCTGGTCAACAAAATTTGGAAGGTTTTCATAGGGATTCAGAAACCTGCAAAGTCTCTTTGGCAAGGTGATGGGATGAGAGAGAGATATCACTTTACACCCCATAGGAAATGAAGCCACTTTTTCTTGCAAACTATTATCTGTCTTTATCCTCTGAAGTGCAACAGAACAGCAACAAATCTCCACCACTCCCGATACACTCTAATAATTTTGGCATCTGAGGAGCAGCAAAACGCTTTTCTTAAAAGCAATGATTTCTTAGTGCCCTGCCTAACTCACATATACATTTTCTATACTGTACATATAATATTTGTATCTATATAATATATAGATATAGACACACACACACACAAAATTTCCTGATCAACATTTAAAAGATATGTTTGGCGACATTGAGAAAAGAATGTATTCATTTGCATAATGCTTCACGCACACACACAGAGTTCAGGACACACAGAGAGAATCAATAAATGCCTGTAAATAAATAACATTTTCTTTGCATTTAAAAGTGCTCCCCTTAAAACACATGCACACACACAAACACACAAAGCAAGACTGCTATCAAATGGCCAGAATATGCTCTCTCTGATAGCATAGGCAGAAAGTGCTGGGCTTGATTCCTCAGCTAGCTTTTAAAACAAAACCATTTTTTTAAAGGGATTCCAGAAAAACTAAAAGGTCACCCCAAGGGGTGTGTGCAATGAGTTCATGGTGATGCAGCATTGCTCTGAAAACAAGAGTGTGATATGGTAGTGGAAAACCCTTGTGCTAACACTATGCACTGAGCTGTTCAGATGGGGTGCGTATGCACTGGTTCAACTACTGCCCCATCTACATACAGTACACTGGGAAGGGCAGGCCTGCAGACTCCCTGCTGGAATCAGATATACAATCAAAACCACCAGAATAATTATATTATGCAAATCCAATTGAAAAAACACGTAAACATAATAGGCTGTATGATAACAATTGCAAAGTTATATACTAGAAACTACTTCTCAAAATTTAGATACAGCTCCTCATAGTGTCAAAATCCAGGACAACAAAAATCCTCTGCAGATGCAACCTACACACTGCAGCTCACCCTTCCTCCAATAAAGGGGAGAAGATGGACCATGTTGTCCTCATGGCCACTCTATGAAGTAGGCTGGAAGGGCAGGAAGTGAGCAACCAAAGGGCTTCAAGGGTGAGCAAAAATTCGAACCAAGTCAAGGTCCCACACTCTTTCCACTGCATCATACCATCTTCAGGGCAGCTGGCTCTTCACAGCTTGCTTGGCAAGGACACTGCCCCGTCAGAAAAGGGCTAGTCAGCCAGCTTAATTCTCTCGTTTGTAGTTTTCCAAAGTGGAAAGGTTTATGTTTCAGAAACAGGTCACTAGATCGAGTTTGTGCTTTTAAGAAAGGAGGGTGGAAACACTAGCATCCACAGTCAAAAAGCCCAACACAAGCAACATGTACATACATCCCCCACCCCATGGACTGCATGGATCCTTCAGTCCCAAAGTTTATCCTTAAAATACTACATTGCCCTGCCATCTCCCAGAAAAAGCTCTGGGGGTAGAAGTAGTAAGGCAGATCAGCTCCAGAACAGGAGGAAGTAACTTGTTTTGTAACTGTTCCCCTTCCTTATGGGGATGAAAGGGCAAAAGCCCACTTGGCACCATTGCCCAGGGGCACCATTCTCTTGTGCTTTAGTATCTGGCTGAGCCTGGGATGTGCCCATGTCTGCTTTGGAGGGCAGGGCCTGATTCTTTAACACTTGCCTGAAAAATGGAGTGCTCTACCACTTTGTGGAAGTCCAACCAGCCACCAAAGGCCATGGGAAGTCCAAGCTGAACCTGTTTGGGGCAAGGAATCCAGTTTGCACTACTGGTCCACCTGGCATGGCCTCCTTCCACACGTGCGCAGCCAGCGATGGAAGCCTGGGACTTACAGCTTGGGAGCCAAATGGGAAGGGCAAAATTAATGGGCCTGGGCGAGGTCAGCAGCTCCCTCTCCAAACTCAAATCCCCAGGGCTTTGCAGAGGGAAACTGGGGCAGTTAAACCAGTTTAACTGTACTGTCAAGACAGAGCCCCCTGCTTTGAAGTGCAGCTGCCAAGGACTGAAACCCCCCTTCCAATTTAAGGAGGGAGGTCATTAAGGGTTAGTCACTTTGGAAGTGGTGCTCTTTGACCACTCTCTCCTGAAAGAAGAATAGGAAGGGCTTAGCATGGAAGTGAGAGTAGCCAGCACAGAGACCCAGCATTCTGGGAAAGGGGGAATGGATTTTGCAGCATTGTTTAAGAGACTAGTCCTCTGGAGTGAAAGGGAGAAGCGACTATGGCTAAGCATTTACTGGCTACAAGGAAGGCATTTTCATGACAACGACAACCAAACAAAATATAGGCACTCACTTAGCCATGATGGCAACATTTTCAGGAGATTTTTTTAAATCAGGAAACCCATTTAATTTCACTCTGCTTCTTTCTCCTTCTCTTTTAAAAAGAACACCTGAATTTTTAAAACAGACCAATTCAAATATTTGTCCTCAATGTTACTTCACACCAGAGTGCTAAGAAGACTGGTTAATCTGGTGCTGACCAGAGACAACACAGAGGCAGAAATTCAGAGGAATCACAGGATCAGCTCCATGGGCTCTTGTTTCCATCAGCCTTTTCCAACATAGGGCTCACCAAGTGGTGTTGGACTACAACTCCCATCATCCTTGACCATTGGGCCAGGCAGACGGAGGATGTTGGAAGTTGGAGCTCAACACCATCTGGAGGGCACTAGGTTGGGGAAGGATGGCTTACATCCTCTAGTAAGTGTTTATAGACTTTCTCCAAGAAGTAACAGGAGTACTATCACATCATTGAGAAGGACAATGTGAAGGAGAGGTGCAAAGTGTGTGTGTGTGTGTGTGTGTGTGTGTGTGTGTGTGTGTGTATTAATAGGCCGAGCCCAACCTCCAAGGCTGAGTGTTGAAGAGAGGAAACTCCTAGATGCCTACAGACATAACAACATCTGGTTCTGCTGACTTTGAAGAGGAATTTTTGCAATTATTATGGGAAACTAGAAAAGAGGTACAACAGAACACAATACAAATAGAACAAATAAAACAGAACTGTTTGGACATTGTAACAAGAATGGATGCAATAGTGTGTGAAAAGAACAATACGGAACATCCACTGGACCTGGAGATGAAGGAACTTAAAGAACTATGGACTGTTCCCTCAGTGAGAGGGAGGGAATATGACTTGTGTTCAGGACGGAAGGACTTTAAAATAGGATTCATGTTGCTCTCGCAGTGAGAGAGGGAGAGCAAGATTTATATAAGGTGCAAACTCCAGGGGAAGGGAAAGTGGTTAAAGGTTTGGAAACTGAAAAGTTTGGCGACAGGCATTTTGATGTAGTTGGAAAGGGGGGGAGGCAGCGGGGGGGGAGATGTGGATGCCAGAATGGGATAGAGTGGGTGTGGGATAAGCAACAATAAGGGTTATGATACTTAAATGGGTTAAAAAGGACAAACTGGAACGCTGTATGGAATCTGCTGAAACATCTGGGGGTCCCCGGGTCCAGGGGGGGGGTTAGAACTAGAAGTAGTTATTAGAAGAAAAAGTAATGGTTAAATATATGGATGTTTTTGGGAAGAAGTTTAAGCTAAGGGGTGTATTATAAGATAAATGGATGAAAAGATATAAGGTTTGGAATAGGATTTAAGATATAAAATGAAAACTGCTAAAGATGGATTAAAAGAGGGACCCAATGAGGGGGGAACCGAGGAAGTCTATATAAACAATGTTAATTAAGATATGTTGTGGAAAACAAATGTTAATTGTTTTAAAATGTGGGAAAAAAATCAATAAAATTTTCATTAAAAAGAAGAAGAGAGGAAACTCCTGAGGCTGGACCAGAACAACCATCAGCTGCTGCTCTCTGCTTTGAAACACAAGGAGCCATCTAGGGCAGAAAGAGAGAAGTGAGAGGAAAATTTCAACAAGATGCCATCAAGGCCCTTTGCAACCTCATGATAGAAAAGCAGGATGCTTAAGTCCTCAGTCTAGCAAAAAAACATGCTGGGTTGGAGAACATGTTTGGTCAGGCCCTGGTCAAGGGCGAAGAACAGGATGGGAACAGGCCAGCCTGGCCTCGGTCTGCTATATGGCTTCCTAATGAAATATGGTGACAGTGATCTGGGGCACTGCAGAAAATTTCAAGAAAATCTGTAAGAGAACAGACAAACCTCAGTGGCAGAGATGGCCCCAACTGGCACCCTTCAGAAGGTGAGAAAGCTTCCCCATAAAAGGATGACCTCGGCAAAGCCTCACCTTTTGATTAAAGGGCCAAGAGTTGGATCCCAACCTGCACATTTTGGAGGTGATAGGGGAAGGAAAAATGCTGGCTGTTTAAATTATTCTCTCTGAAGGAAGATCTGAAGGGAGGGAGGGAGGGAGGGAGGGAGGGAGGGAGGGAGGGAGGGAAATCAACGACAGATCCCAGCCACCCCTTTTCAAGGCTGTCACCTTGACCTTTCCAAACAGGAAGCAGAAGGTAATAAAACCAGACATCCCAATAAACAGCCACGCCCTTCCCACGCACCTAACAACTGACCTCTGTCCTCAAAGCAAGGTTTGTGCCAGTCAAGCTCCATCCTACATGAATAAGAAAGGAGGCGGAGCTTGTGAGTTCTTTGGTTAATTGCCATCACAGAAACAGAAGAGCCCAGCAGGCAGTGGCTGAAAACACAGTGGAATGACTGGCTGGGAGACTGCCTCTCCAGGGACTGGCTCAAGTTCATGGAGAGAGGCATGCCCCCTCTCTAGCTCTCTGCCTTATGCGCTACTCCAGCCTCCAAATGTACACAAGGGGTGCTTCAGTCTCCCTTCCTCCTCCAGGGCAGATGTTCTCGCAAATCACTTGTTCTCAATGAGTGTCTGAACTTTGTAGACAAGGTCCCGCGCCAGCTTCAGGACCTGTTGAGTGTTGTGCCGCTCTGCCATTTCTGGAATGGAAGAAAGGAAGAGTCAAGCAAAACGGAGGAAGAAGAAAGGGTGGGTTCCAAGAAAACAAGGTGAGGTCTCTGCCCTTCCCTCTATCCCCACACTCAGGCATCCTGCAGGGACACCTTTGGGAAGGGACCACAACTATGTGGGAGAGGCCATGCTCAGCACACTGCAGGTCTCATCCCCAGCATCTCTAGTTTAAAAAAGGGATCTCTCTGTCATGTGCAAGATACAGAGGACATTCACAACACACAGGCGTATCAGCTGGGCAGGAAAGCAAGAAGACAAAGAGCTCAGTCTGCATGTAAGTGAAATATTTCTCAGACTAAGGCCAAAGTCTACAGCTTGATGGAATCCGGTGAGTCCCTCTAGGGCCCAACGGATCCCTAAAGAGCACCTTTTGGGCCGCTTTAGTGGTGGTACTGCAGTGCAGCAGAGAACAAGCCAACACTTCTCTCTGCCTGCACAGAGGTCAGAAGGCAGCTCAACCTCAAAGTCCTGGAGGCTGGCTTGGTGCCTATTCGCGAGGGGCACAGATTTTGCAGTGCAGTCATTTGGGACAGAAAACTGTTCTCAACTTCAGCCCCAGCCCATTACAATCTGTACCGTTGAAGAACTTGATGATATCCGTGAAGTCCATGTTGTTCTCTAGGATGATGTCCCGATAAACCTCCACCAAGGCAAGAGCAATGAAGAGGACATAATGAGACGAGGAGATCTGTGCCGCTGCCCAGATCGTTTCCCAGACAGAGAAGACATCATTGTAAACTAGCTCTGTTAGAAAACAGGAACAAAAAAAGAACAGTCATTGAAGCCGTCTGAAGCGACCAAAGCTAGGTTGTCATATGCCCTCTTTTCCAGGACACATCCTCTTTTTCATGGGTATGTAAAATGAGAGTCATCATAATGATCCATAGTTAAAAGTAGAAGTCGGCAAATGTGTCATTTTTTGCTCTTTTAAATATGGCAACCCTAAAATGCAGAAGTGACCCCATCCCAGAATTCTCTGCAGCAAACAGCATTGTGCAGCACACATCAAAGAGGACACCAGGGAAAAAATTGGGGGGAGGGACAATTATATTTTACCTTCTCCCAACTCCTGTCCTCAGGATACTATCGGGGCAACTCATGCTGCTCCAGCTAGTGTTAAAAGATGTGTTTAAGTCAAAATGCAGATGCAGACCCCACATCCCCAACGCACCTCGCTTAAAATCCAGGAGGAACCAGCGGTAGCAGAAGTAAAAATGCGTGTAATCGCCATTTTGATGCATCAGCTCAAACAGCTCAGAGTCCAAAATCTACCAGAAAAGCAAAAGCTTCAGGATCTTGTTTCTGCAAGAAAACCACATTTGTCCCTCCCCCACCACAAAACCCCCACATCCTGCATGCAGCAAGGTGCTCAATACTCCCTTGGCCTCTTTTCAAAGAGCTTCATGGAGGTATCAAACAGAGAACCTAAGCAACACTGCCACCCTTTCTTTTCCTTGCACAGGTATTGTGCCTAGCAGCAGGCAGAATGTGTCTTTCAGCTTTCAGCAACTGAATTTCTGCTGATTAAAGGCACTGGGTTCCTTCCAGGGGTGTGTGTGGAGGGAATGGCACCCACATGGCAAAAAACCAAGGAGATTATCACCCCAAATGGTAACCAAGGGTGGGATTCCAGTGCAAATTGAGGTTTGCATAATTAAAGTAGAAAAGAAGAGCTTCATAGTGAAAAATGAAAATATTTCCTTGGATTTGAAAGCAGTAGTGTAGGAACGGAAGGCGAAGGGGGTGGGGCAGCTTCCTCCGCCCGTATGAAAGTGTTCAATATGTGCATATTGCTTGTGATATGTTATGGAGCAGAGAACTGTGACACAGAGAAACTGTAACTGCTTAAGGTCAGCACAACATGCCATGGAATGCGCCAAGTTAGGAGTATCTTAAAAAGCCAGAAAAACTAAAAACAGGATACAGCAAAGATCCAAATTTATGGATAATGGGAGGAAATGTTGCAATTAAAATGCACATGCGCTGGACATGTGGCAAGAGATGGCTCAGGAAAATGGAATAAAGCAAACACAGAGCCCGTACAATTTCAGAAGACCACCTGTGCAGTGGATGGACAATCTAAAACTAACAGCAGGGCTTGTGTGGATGCAGGAAGCAAACAACAGAAAGCAATGGAGAGACTGTGAAGAGGTGTCTGTCCAAAGATGGATGTGAGACACTGTAGAAGTCAGAAAATGAGCTGTCAGCCTGACCCAATAATTTCATGTTATGGAATTTTGTGCTTTGGAAAGCTGTGTGGAAATGCACTGGAAAGTGTGGGGTAAATGAATGACTAACGGGAAGGTGAAACTACTGAGTTGGGTTTTCCGGCGTTATGGAGTATGCTGACGACACACAACTCTATTTCACCATTACATCTGCAGGTGAGGAAGTGGAAGTGCTGGACCAGTGTCTTGCCTCAGTCATGGACTGGATGAGAGTCAACAAACTAAAGCTCAATCCAGATAAGATGGAGGCCCTGTTAGTGGTGGATTCCCTAGACCAGATGGGTGGGAGGTTGCCTCCTCATTTGGGAACCACTGATATAACCTCTGCATAAGCCTCTGACAAGCAGATCAGGGTGAACACTCCGTGGAAAGGGTGAACTGGAAGAGTCCCTGTTCTGTACCTGGATGAGGGATCTCATGTTGGCAAAGTGGGTGTCCATGGCGCCCCCATGGGGGAAGTTCTGGTTCATCCGCTTCATGAGCTCTGTGAAACAGCTGAAGGCAATGGCCTCTGAACAAGGACATGGGGGGGGGGGAGTGAGAGAGAGAGAGAAGGGGGGAATCAGTGCCCTGTATACCTGGATCTCACCAGCTTTTGCCCAGAAGGAAGAGGACCCAGGCCACCCAAGGACACAACCAGGAGCTCTCTGTGTATTGGCTGCCAAAGGCATGCATATCCAGGTGCCAGTTTTACACATCTTGGCTTGGGGACAGTCACAAAAGTGCTACCTCCTCTCCTGTGCAGGATACTCCCCCTCCAACTGCACCCCCACATTCCTGCCATGGCCTGGAAGCCACACCAACTAGGCTGTTCACATTGGTCTCTTGACAGTCATGTGGATCTGTCGGGATCAGCACACATCAGAGCTTTCTGCATCCTGATGTTCCAACTACCTCCCATGTGCTGTGGAGCTGGCTCTGAATTTGTTTTTTTAAACACGAGACATGTCCCTGCTTCAAGCTGTGAAACATGGGTGGGCAAGCCTGCCTCATCTGGATTTGGAGAGGTGCAAGAGGGTGAGGCCCCAATTCTACAATCTCCCACCCATGATGGAAGCACATCTGAGTGGGATGAGAAAGAGTGGGGGGTCTTTTCACAGCGGCTGTATCTAGAATACGGAGCACCTTGCAGGGGAAGTGTACTTGGCCCCCTCCTGTACATGAAGAGTTGGGTCAGACCGATGGGCCCATCAAGTCCACCATTCTGTTCTCACAGTGACCAAGCAGATGCCTACGAGAAGCACTTCCCGCCAGTTGCTCCCCATCATCAGCTCAGAGCCATTTCATTCAAGAGGCTCTCACTGGGCATGGCTGATCATGTTTTTACATTTGCTGATCCTGTTTCTTTGGTTGGTGGACTTATACCATTGGGCCTATTTATGAAATTGTAATTTCATAGAGTCACAGAACTGTAGAGTCAGAAGTGACCCCAAGGAATGCAGGAATCACAGCTAGAGAGTCACTGACAGGTGGCCACCCAACCTGTGTTTAAAAACCTCCAACAAAGGAGAGCCCACCGCCTCCCCAGGTAGTCCATTCTGTCTGTTGTTAACTACCCTGAATGGTGCTTTTGCACCATAAGAGTCGGGGTGAAAATGTTATAAATGAACCAATAAATGAATAGTCCAGCGAGGGAATCCATCAGAGCCAGAATCCCCCAGACTGTTAAGGCTGGCATAGTGGCAAACAGAGAGAACTCACCATCATCCAGAATCACAAGCAAAGGAGCCAGCAAGTCACACATCCCCTGGACATAGCCAATGTCAATGTGGTGCCAGACGTAGCTGCAGAGAGACAGGAGGCTGGGTGAGTTGACAGAGGTTCTGCAAAGCAGCTGCCAAGGCCCTGGTTTCAAGCAGTCAGCAACAGACCCAGCAGAAAAAGGAGCAGAATCTGTATGGAAACATCCCAAATCCTACATCTGCATCCCTCCCATAAACCATGCGTGTCTGCAGACCTATATTTCAGCTGCCAGTTCATTTTGCTTTTGGATAGGAGGACTGCAACATTTGACCATACAACCATAAAGCTGGAAGAGACCCAGGGGTCATCTAGTCCAACCACTTGCAATGCAGGGATCACTGCTAATTAACCCATAGGTAATGAACCCACAGCTGATTAAACCAATTAATCAATAAATACTTTTAAACAAACAAACGCAATTTGATCAACAAAAATGGTGTCATTGATTAAACCACCCAGATTCTTTTTTTTTTAATGGCATGGAGAAAGGGAATGCAGAATGCCTCTTTTAAGATTGGGGGGGGGGGCTGCAATGCAGAAATGCATCATCTCAAAGCCCCAAATAGCCTTTGGGGGTGGTTCGTTCCCCTCTCCAAAATGCCAGCTTAATAAATCAATCAGTGAAAAATCCTCTGTTTAATAAGCTGAGGCTTCATTGGGTCTGTGGGATAACCAGCTTCCTTTAACCAGTACTGAGCTGGGTGGGCCAATGGCCTGACATGGTGTAAGGGAGATCCTTTATTCTGAATGATGAGGACTGGAATCTCGCTTTATTTTTAAGGGAAGGGCCAGGGCTCAGCCTGCAAAGGGCCTTCTGTGGCCAGCACATGGGCTGCTCCCACCGTTCCTGGCCCAAAGAGTGACAGAGTCGCCTGCAAGGAACTAGACAGCCAGTTCCCGCCCCCATCCCACTGGGCGGCTACCTGCACATGATGTTGCGCAGCTTCTCCAGGTTGGCTGGTGAGAAATACCAGTAGTTCCGGTCGCACCTCTGGACATCCTTCTCAATGCGGTGCAGGTTCACAGTGTACATGTCAAGCAGCTCTGGCTGCAGAAGCAGAAAGGGCAAGGAAACACATCCCAGTTAACTTTCAGCACAACTTGTGCTAAGGTGCACCAAAGGGCCTGTCCATGCCACAAACTTAACAGCTGGTTTTAAAAGTCATAGAATTGCAGAGTTAGAAAGGACCCAGAGGGCCATCTGGTGCAATGCCCTGCAGTGCAGGGATCACAGCAAAATGACAGGCGGATCCTGCTGCCCGAGGCAGTTGCCTCACCTTGCCTCATAGGTGGGCCGGTCCTGCCTCACAGCTGGGGGCAGAAGGGTTGCAAATGGTGCAATAAAGGAATGAGATGTAGAAAAGTACGTGTGGTGATAGTTTTGTTATTTACAATACTGTCCATTCACACAAACTCAAAACAGAGCTGTTGATAACACAGATAACCTGGCAATGGTAAATCAATTTTAACAGCCCATTGATGTCAATGGGACTAAAATATGATTACTTCCTCTCAATCTATCCTATAATCTTTAAGTACAAATAACAGGTGCTAGTGCAAAGTGAAAAGTTGCAAGGACATTCCTCTTCTCCCAGGCCTTTGGCTGATTAAACAATCCCTGGCCTTTAAAACTGGGGGGTATTGACTTTGTTTCTTACTATGCTGTTTTTTATTGTGTTTTTTATATTGTAAACCATCCTGTGATCCTCAGAAGGGCAGTATAGAAATTTTAACACAACCAGCAACTGTGGGCCATCGCTTAAAAAAATTAACCACCTTGAGAACACTGCCAGAAAGGCAAGGCGTTAGAAGTACGTTAGTAGCAGTTAGCAAGTGAATAGATAAATGCTCTAGTGTGATCAAAGCTAAAATTTCACCCTGCCTAATATGTTTGCTCCTTTTGGGTTTTGCACCACTGAAACAAAAAACCGTTCCCAAAGATCAGGAGGGAAATCAGAAAGGGTCAAGTCCCTCCCAGGGACCCTGACACACACTCACAGAGTAGGTGACCCCCGACGAGGAGACAGGCGAGACTTCGCTAATGGTCAAGTCAGTGACAGCCAGGGAGTGTGAATCCAGCTGTGGGTACAGGCTCTCCATCTCTGGCTCTTCCGAGAGGTCATCTTCACTCCCCATTGAGTTCTGCTGCCCCACACTGTGGTCCGGCCAGCTGTTGGTCATATCCACTATAGACAGAGATGCCCCCCCTTTATTGGGGGGCTCCTTGCCCATGAGGATAAACTCCTCTAAGCTGCTGGTGGTGGGGAGGTCCTCCAGGCTGTCCTGGCCCTGCAAACCTTCCCCTGTTTGTGTGCCACCCACAAGGGCATTGTCCACACTGAGAGGTCCCTGGCCGACAGCCATGCTTGCCTGGGCAGAGTGGCACACTGCGGCTTCTGCGATCTCCACCATACTGTCCTTGGTGCTGAAGATCTGCTCTGAGCATGTGGAGGTGACCAAAAAGTTCTGGGAAGAGGGATAGCAAAGGTCGGGGGAGGAGGCGCCGTCAGGCATCATCCCGTTGGAGAGTTTGGCCCGTTTGCCGTCCTCAGGCTTGGCATCTGCTTCGGGCTGTTCTACCTCATCGACTGACTCAAACACCTGGGCAAAGAAGGAGGGGCCAAAACAGAACAGGGATGGATCAGATTGGCTGACTACTGCAATGGCCTCTGCATGGGGCTGCCTTTCAAGATATTGGTGGAATCTACACACATGTAAAAAAAGCTGTGAAAAGGCTTTTTAAAAAAAGTTTTGAAAAAATACATTGAATTTGGCACAGCTCACTGTCACCATATAGAGTCACATTTGTATATTGCACTTTACAACACATTTAAAACGTTTTATTTGCAGCTATATAGCTGAGTCCACTGAGGAGCCTCAGCCAGTGCAAAATGCTCCGTTGCTTTTTCTGGCCAAGTGATCACAGCATATAACTCAGATTCCAGACTGCTTGCCAGCCCACTTCCAGGCCCTATTCAAAGTGCTGGCTGCAATCTTGAAAGCCACAAACTGCTTGGAGCCAGGTTATCCCAAGGATTGCCTGCACCCACACAAAGCTGTCTGCCTCTTAAGATTGGCTGTAGAGGCTCCGTCAGAAAGGTGCACCAAGCTAGCGAGGCCAGGTCCTCTTCAGTGGTGGCTCCCCCACCCCACCTGGGAACGGCACTTGGTCCCCCTGACTGTTTCTGAACTGGCTCTGAAGATCTCTCTTTTCAAATCTGCTTTTATCCAATTCATTCAAGGCTGGTCTAAGCTTTCAAGTGCCATTTTAAAGTGCTGCAACTATTTTTCTACCCTATTTTATCATTTCACTGCTGATTTTTTGTTATGTAAATTTTGATCATTACTGTGAAATTTGTGTGTTAATTGAGTGGGATGCCTAGCCTTGAAAGGAAGCTCGTGATTACCAAAATGAGTTTATAAAGATAGGTAGATATTTTACAGTGAGTCATAAAACAGAGATTAATTTATTATAGCAAAAAATAAAAATAAAAAATGCTTATGTAACAGTAATAAATAGTTAAATGTTTAGTAAGAGACTGCATTCTGCAAAGATCCGAAGCTGTGTTCCCAAGTAGGTGGTAACACCCCGGGGGGTAGGATTACCTAGGGGGCACTGGAGGTATAAATGACTATCAGTCATTGAAAAGCTGGTATCACTGGATCAAGTTAATCAGTTTTCTTGAATTAATTAAACTAAATAGTTTTAATTGGATTCTGAATAAAGGTGCAATTAATTGTTGTGTGGTTATCTTTCTTACTGTAGTGGGTCAGGCCAAAAGCTGTTCTTAACATTGCTCTCTCTGGAGATGGAATGATGGAGCCCAGGGGGCAGTGGCCCCCAAAAGTTTGGGGACCGCTGATCTACAGCAAACTTGTCTACCTGCCAGATCCGACCACTCGCCCACCCAGCTTCGCCAGGGCCTCTCCTGGATCTCTGCCTTGAGGGTCTTTCCCAGCCTGCTCCTGAGACCCTTCGGCAGGGGAGACCACTGAGGATTGAACTGCACTCCAGGTGGCTTACAGGTAAAATAAGAACAACTAAAAACATGGAGGGGGAAACAGTGATTAAAAAACAATATAGCATTAGACACTTCCGGCGAGGGCGCCATTGCCAGCGGTCGAGGGTTGCTTCGGCAGCGAGGCGACCCTGGCTTTCCCGGGGGTTAGGAGCTCCGCTACCGCGCAGCGGGCTCCGTCAAGCAGCGGGAAGAGCGTCCCGCTGTGTGGGCTCTCCAGCTGGCCCCTTTGCGCAGACCCTTTCTCCCGTTCCCCTTGTAAAAGGGGCGCAGGAGTGAAAGGGCAACGGCGCGGGGCTGTGGAGGCTTTGCCCCAACCGGGAAAGCTAAGTGGCGGCTGCCGCTGGCGAGGAGCGCATCGTTCTTACCTGAATTGAAGAAGAAGAAGAAAAAAGAAACCCCGTAAGCTGTAAGTACGGAGTTCAATTGGACCCTAAATCTTTTCAATTGGCTTTTGGGGAGGAATGTTAAAAGGAAGTCCGTTCCTCTCCCTGCCGAATCAAGAAGTAACAATGTTTTTTTGCTGTTGCTGCATTTGGCTGTTACAATGTATCTATTGGAGTATTGCTGACAAGTACGATCTGTCAAAACCCCTGTTAGGGGAAGACTGAGACTTTTAAAGCATTTCTTCTTAAAGTTGGTGGAATATAATTTTTGCACCCTGACTAGGGGAAAAATGGCGGCTGAAATTTGAGCCTAAAGATGGAAAAGTACTGAACTTTGTTATTCCCTGCCTGCTTCTGCCATTTTTGGTTTCGCTTTTAAAATGACTTTAGATCCGGGAATGACCCAAGGACAAAGGATAATTATTTTGAAACTAGAACTCTTGAACCTAAAATTAGAATGGCTGAATCGGAATGTCGACGAAAAGTTTTTTGGAATTAAGACTTCTGAGAACTTTGCTAATGAACTTGAGGAGAACCTTGCTAAAGTACTTGAGGAAATTTCGGAAGAACAAGACACTGCGACTATGCAACTCCAAGAAGAAGAAAAACCCGGCTGGTGTGAGAAGCCTAGGGTTGAAGTTAGACATATTATATCCGATTTCTGGGGTGGGAACCCAGAAATGAAGGAACAATCTTGGGAATTACAATTAAAAGTTGATTGGAAGTTCGAAATGGAGATGCTGGATGGTGATGTATTATATTTCCTGAAAAGCTTGGCAAGGATGCTTCTGGATAAGGTTTTGATCCTTAGATTTAAGGAAAAAGAGGACATTCTGGACAATGGTTTTGGAAAGGGATGGAGAGAGGCCTGGTGGGTGATTCCGAGGTGGGGAGAAAAAAGGGTAAGAAGAGGGGTGGGGTGAAAGATTCTAGATGTATAATCAGGAAGGCTTCCCATGGCACCCCGAAGTCAGAGTGTTAAAAAGAAAATTTGATTTGGTATAGAGAAGAGACGCTTGGACTGTTTTTAAAGAAGGATAGTTTTATATTTATATAAGATGTAATTTAGAAATACCAGCAGCAGTTTCAGTGTAATGAGAGATAGATAAGGTCACAAGAAGTTAAGATTTGTATTAAGAAGTTGTATTTTGAAATCATTTTGGTATTTTGATATTTTGATGTTGAATAAGAGATAGATAAGATTATAAGAAGTTAAGTTTTGTATTATGAAGTAAAAAGTTTTGTATTAAGAAGTAAAATAATTTTGTTATTTTGATGTTAAATGAAATAAGATTTTATGGGAGTTATGAATTTAAGTGAGGGAATTAAGACAGTTAGAAAGTTATTAAAGTAGATTGGAATTGAACGCAGAGGAGAGAATGGGGGAAGTCCCCCTAACTAGATTGAAATAAGATTATAATTAAATTAAAGAAGTATTGGTGTTTTCCGGTGTAGGTGTTAGGTATGTATGTAGGTATGTATTTTCTTCCTTTATTTTTGTTTTGCTTTTGTCTTTGTATTTGTTTTTTTTATTTATTTATTTTTATGATGTGGTATATTTGTTTATGTTTGTTGTGGAAAACCAATAAATTTTTGTTTAAAAAAATATATATAGCATTAATAGAATTAAAACGATCCATCTATATAGACAATCTATTAAAAACAATCACATTTTTATCCTGTCCTTTCCTCCAAGGAGCTCAATTTGGTGTAGGTGCTTCTCCCCCATCCTCCTTTAATCTCCACAACAACCCTGTGAGGTAGGCTAGGCTGTGAGACGGCAGTGACTGGCACCCAAGGCCACCCAGTGAGCTGCATGGCTGAGTGGAGTATTGAACTTTGGTCCCCCAGGTCCTTGGCCGACACTCTAACCATTACACATCGCTGTCTCTTGGCCTTGCACAGCAGCTCAGAATTTGGAGTGTCTCCCCCCCAAGGAACCAACAGGCTGGACACCTCACCTGGGTGCTGCCACTGGAGTCGCTCTGAAGCCGCACCAGGTTCTGTGGGCCAGAACTGCCGCTCTGGGAAGACTGTGGGAAGAGAGAAGGCGCATGGGAGAACCAGGTCAGAGGGACAAGTCAAGGTGTCTGCAGAGGGGGGCAGAATCAGGGGAGGAGGCCAGCTTTGGGGGGCCCAAGAACCAACAGTGCCCCCCTTTTTAAATTGCTCACCCCCTTCCACTCACAAGGTGTTGGGCGGGGGAGGCCAGGGAGGCTCTGCTCTCATAACCTTGAACCAACTACAGCTCCCAGGATTCTTTGGAGGGGGGCCAAGGCTGTTCCAAGTGGTATCCTAGTGCCTTTAACGTAGGGTGCAAATGTGGCAAACATGCTCCAGGGAGTGCTGCAGGAAAGGGCGCAGTGGAGGGGAGAAACTGAGAGATTTAAATTATTTTTACGCATCTGAAGCCATCCGGGAACTGACTCAATCCCAATGGACCTCGATTCCCCACCCCACCCGCACTCACATCGTTGCTGATGGTCGAATCTCGGTGCATCATGTGTTCCATGTGGGAGTCCAGGCTGGCCCCTGAGGAGCACTTGGCCAGGGCAGCCGCATGAGACTCCTTCTCCCGTTGTCGGACAATCGCCTCGCAGCCCAGCCACTCTGCCATGGTTTGCTCATAGCAGGCGCGAGTCTGGCTGTCGACCTGAAGCCAAGAGAGAAGTTGGGAGAGGCCCTCAAATCCCCCACAGCACCCTGGAGCAGAACTGAACCCAGTTTCATTTATTCATTTGCTGGATTTATGTCTCACCTTTTCCTCCAAGTAGCTCAAAAGTGGCATAATGGTCAGAGTGTCAGACTAGAACCTGGGAGACCAGGGTTTGATTCCCCACTCAGCCATGAAGCTCCCTGAGTGACCTTGGGCCAGTCACTGCCTCTCAGCCTAACTTACCCCACAGGGTTGTTGTGGGGATTAAATGAGGAGGGGGAGAACCATGTACCTTGAGCTTCTTGGAAGAAAAAGATGGTATATAGAAGTAATAAACAAAACAACAAACATGGTTTCCCTCCCTCTTCATTTAATTCCCGCAGCCACTCAGTGAGATTCATGGCCGAGTGGGGATTTGAATCCTGGTCTCCCAGGTCCTTGCCTGACACTGTAACCACTAAAGCACACTGCCTCTCACACAAGAGAGGATAAGTGATGCAGATATTTCGAAAAGGACAAGCAAAGAACACTTGGCAGCAGTGGAATTTGAACCCATGCCTCCGGAGAGATTGGAGCCTAAATCCAGAACCTTAAACCACTTGCAGCGCTACCTTAAGCAATGTGATACCTTAGACTGCACAACACAGAGCAATGCCAGGCCTGACCACTTTCTACCGAGTTTGAACCTCTGCAAGTAAAGCACATGCTCTACCACTGATCCAGGGCTCTTCCTCAATTCCCCCATCCCACAAAATCATTTGCCATCAATTAATTTGAATATTATCAAGAAAATTTCAGTGAGATTCTCATGAGTGGGGTGCAGGTTTTTGTCCTGGCTGCCTTTCTCTCAATCTAAAATCATCCACCCAGTGGTCTGGGCTCTGCAGCCTTCCTGCGTGCCCATGTTTCAATGAAAGCCCCAGGGGAAGAGATCAGGAGGGAACTCCTCCCATGAAGCATAAGAAGCCAAGAGACTGCTGGATCAGGCAAAAGGGATCACCTAGTCCAGCCTCACAGGGGCCACTCAGATGCCCCAGTGAGAAGCCCACAAGCAGGACTCAAGCCGAAGAGCAGCGTTGAGCAAAGCCATCCACAGCTCTCTCTTTTAAAGGTCTGTGGCCCTCACTGCCTCCTGGGGAAACGAGTTCCATAGTTTAACCACACACTGCATTTTCAGATCAGGGAGGCTGGGGAGCACTAGAGAAATGCTTTGCAGAAAGAAAAATGCACCACCACACCCTCAGTAAGGAAAGTGCCAGCCCACACAGGCACCAGCTCTAAAGTGCCCTGAGAATGAGGCAGACTTAGGCAAAGAGAGCAAATGGAAGTTTTAATCAGCCCCACATAATACTAAAATAGCAGCAAAGAGGTAGGTATATCTATAAAACACATTCTTATTAGTGACCCACAAGTATAAACCTTTGGTTTTCTGGAGAATTTCTGAATGGAATGAAGCTCCACCATTCTCCTGCAAAGGTGTCTTTGTGCTCCTTTCCTCTCATCAGTCTTAATGTGTGGGTCAATAATAATAATAATAATAATAATAATAATAATAATTGTCAGGAAACCCCCCTCGCCCAGGCAGGTAGCGTTCCTGGGTCATTTGCGTTACAGGGAGCCACCCTCTCCAGTTCGTAATTAGTCGTCCTCCTCCCCGAGTGGAGGAAGCGATTGCTCCTCCAGTGGGGAGGGGGAGATGGAAGCAGGAAGTTGGGGCAGGGGCTGTGACAGGATCAGAGAGCCTCATCACCAAGCAGGTAGCGGGGAACAGGGACCTTTTCCCATGCCCTGATTTCACAGGGAGGAGGGACGTGGAAGGGGGAGGCGGGGGTTCAGGATCCCGCGTCTCTTATGTTGGACTAAAAACCGGAAACGGACATTCCCGGACTCTGCAGAGGGATGAGCTGGACGTCTTTACTGTAACTCCACTGTAAATATCTGCACAATAAAGAACTTCGTTTGTAGAATTCAGAGTCAGCCTGTTTCCTCAGCAGCAACCACTGAGAGTCCTTACAGTAATAATAATTTATTATTTCTACCATGCCCATCTGGCTGGGTTTCCCCAGCCACTCTGGGCGTCTTTCAACAGAACATTAAAAACAGAATAAAACTTCAAACATTAAAAACTTCCCTAAACAGGGCTGCCTTCAGGTGTCTTCTAAAAGTCTATTTCCTTGACATCTGATGGGAGGGTGTTTCACAGGGCCACTACTGAGAAGGCCCTGTGGAAGGCACTACAGAAGGCACTACTGAGAAGGCCCTTTGCCTGGTTCCCTGTAACCTCACTTCTCGCAGGGAGGGAACCACCAGAAGGTCCTCGGAGCTGGACCCCAGTGTCTAGGCAGAACAATAGGGGTGGAAATGCTCCCTCAGGTATACTGGGCCAAGGCCGTTTAGGCAATGATTCACCCTCTTTTGTACCATGTGTTCAAGTCTGTACCTTTTAAGCCCTTCCAGAATGTGACTGTAACCACACGTGCTCTGCCACTAAGAGAAATCCAATTAGTGGTTTATTCACTAATCGCTCGTCTTGTTTAGCATTTAAATACAGATTCAGTAACGCAAGCACTGCAGACTTCATGGCATACTGATGAGTAATTTTACTTAACTCACCTCCTTTCTCTCAGCTTCTGACATCCCAAACCGGTAATGTCCCAGCAGGAAAGGCCAGACTGCTTTCCGGATCTCGTGCTGGACCCCTCCGAAGTAGACTAGCCGCAAAAGCTCTTTCTCCTCATAACTCTGCGGGGAAAGTTCACTGAAGACAGAGGCCAAGTAAAGAGAAAATGACTTCCCCCCACCCCACCCTCAACCATCCACCTTCAAAAGCAAGGCCAGAGCCGACTGTGCCCCAGGGGTGGCCAGGGCTAATTGGGGGTCCCCCTTACCGTACTGTCTTGCAGGAACATCTCCCAGACCTCTGCAGTCAGCCCCAGGCTGGCGCTGCATGGCATGCTGGGTGACACAATGTCATGGTTCACCAGCGCCGAGAGGTGGGTTCTCACCGTGGAGAGGTGCCGGCAGTAGGCCAGCCCTAAGCCATGGAAAGAAGAGAGAAAGAGAAGATGCACAGAGGGCAATCCCAGAGAGACCAGCCCTCACCACTGGGAAGGGCAGGTAGGGGAGGTGGCTAAAGCACCACTGCCCACCGCTCCCCAAGGGAGGGGCAATACTGGCACAAGAAGGACTCCCACCACCCGCCTGACTTGCATGTCAGGACCCAAGGAGCCCCTTCAGTCCAAATCCCTGCATTGCAGGGACCCCATCCAACTCTATAGTTCTGTGTCCACTGACCCATGCTGCCACTTAGAGGAAAGAAAATCTGAACTGGTTATATCAACCACCCTGCCCAAACTGGGTGCCCTCCAGGTGCTCTCAGCTGCAAATCCCAGTCAACCCAGCTGTGCCAGCTCAGTTGGTAGAGCATGCAGAGTCTCAGGGCCGTAGTTCAAGCCCCATGTTGAGCAAAACATTCCTGCATTGCAAGGGGTTGGACTAGGTGAGCCTGGGGGTCAATTCTATGATTCAATGCGCTGTAGTCCAAAATGACCATGCTCACTGGGGGTGATGGAGTTGTAGTTCAAAACATCTGCTATAGACTGATGGCAGAGGGAGAGAAGGGAAGCAGAGTTAGTCCCCTGGCAGGGGGATGAGAGCCCAGCTGCCTCCATCAACCATCACCAACTGGCAGCCATTCCACAGGCTACCTGCACCAATTCTATCCCAGCTGATCCTTAATAAGAACTTTGTCACTTTTAAGAACCGGTAACAGACTTTGATTTTTCCTTCTCCCTTCCCATCTTTTTCCTTTAATGCCATGTCTGATAGATCATAATCCCGAGGGCCAAGATCATCTTGATCTTTATTGAGCTGCAAGTCTTTTTGGCTTAAGAGCCAGGGGAAGTTTGTGGTAAATAAAATATTCTTGTGGTTTTGGTGTCATAGTGGTAGAACCAAGGTAGTTCTGCCCTTCAGTTCACAATACTGGGGCAAACTCCACATCACACTTAATTGCAAGGCCATAGTGCTATAGGGGATATAAAAGTACTTCTTTGTCAACACCTTTTAAAATGAAAAGCAGCAGCAGAAGACAGAAAGGGCTGCTTAACCCTTTCTCCCCCATGGTTATTTCTACGCCCCAAATCGTAATTCCATCTCCTGCCCCCAAATGCTTTTTCATCCGTGTCAGAGCAGGAAACGCAGCAGAGAGGGTGGGGTGGGGTGGGGTGGGGAGCAAATTTCAAAGAACTGGTGGGGGAAGGATTAAGTAGGCTGTTCTCCTGACTCCCAAGTGGTGACTAAAAAATGGGATGAACTGAAAACTCACAGCCATAAAACGCTCGAGATAGTATCTGGTACTTCATGTTATCACACAGCAGCTTCAGAGGAGCCCTGGGAAGAGAGAGGGAAATGGGGGGGGGGGATAGCTACAGTCCTGTAAGGAACCAGTGGATGGATTGTTGCAAATGGATACACCACAAGCAATAATCCCATTTTTCAAGCTGTACTTTTCAAAAACACATTAGCTGCCATTCAAAGCATAGCGTTTCCCTCCTTAGTGACTCACACAAGATTAAAAGCAATTTAAAAGCATCCCACGCAGGGGTTCCTGAACTTTTCCAGGCTCCTGCCCCCTTGGTTCCATAAACTCATGCCCAGAGCCCGCAGCCTATAAAAGGCATTATACAAAATAGCAGTTTGTGTGACCCACTAAAGAAGATAATAACACAATAAAATTCAAACTGCTAATAACGAAGAATGTATGTGCTGCTGCAGCTGGTTGTGGGCTGAGCCACACCATACAATGACAGCCTCCCCCCAAAGAATCATGGGAGCGGGGGACTTCCGGTGCCGGCGCCATTCTGTGCAGTCGGGAGCCGTTTTCGTTCCTAGACGGCTCCGGTGTTTTTTGGGTTTGGAGCTACCGCAACTGCGCTGCGGGCTCCCTAAAGCCACTGGTGGAGCGTCCAGTGGACTGCGGTTCTAGCGGGCGCTAGATGTGTTGCCCCGGTTCTCAGGCTACCCCTGTAAAGGGGAGGCTTGAGTGAACCGGGCAACGGCACAGTGCTGAAGAACCATTGCAGACCGAAGACACAAAGCAGCGGGATCTGCCAGTTTTGAGCGCTTGCATTAAAGTCTTGCATTAAAGAAAGACTCTGTAAGTAAAAGAGCTGGATTTGGATTTCTTAAATTTCTTAAAAATTTGGCTTGCGGAGGGAGATTAAAGTGAGGAAGTCCGTCTCTCTCCGTTGTTATAAGAGGACAGTAACGTCAATGAAACTGAAGCCGTTTAAAACTTGTTTTGAAGTTTAACTCTGATTTCGTGTAACTTAGAGTCCCCTGTTTTGGGGGCAAAACTAAGACTTTGATTGATTTCTTTCTGTGGATTACAAAGAATTAGGTGATACAATCAACCCTCTGGCTAAGGGTCCCTGGTTGGCTCGGTAATGGCGGCTGCTGACCGGCTGGCGCAGCTGGAAAAGTACTGAAACTTCATTACTTCCGCCCAACTAATTCCCACGGACTCTGTAAACCCAGCAATGACACCAATCCAGGAGAGAATACTGTTGGAACTAAGATTATTTCAAACACTTCAGCAAAACCTTGCAGAAATGTTTACCCAGATTGCAGAAACTTTGGAAAACTCTGACTTATGCTCACTTGAAGGAGAGGAGGGAGTGAAAGTGGATCCTGTGGAATTTTTGGAGGATGAATCGGCACAGGCTTCTGAACAAGAGGGGCTCCCTTTGTGTGAGAGGCAGGGAGCCCCCAACGGGAACATTATAGAGGACTTTTGGGGTGGCAGCCCAGAAGTTCAAGAAGTTCAAGAACAACAGGGAATCCGACAAAAATTTGAGAGTGGGAAAATGAAACTTTGTTATGACTTTACTGTAACAAGTTACAAAGGAAAATGCTACACTCTGGAGAAGAAGTTACTTCTGAAGGGAAGTGCAGAAGTGAAAGGGAAAGAAGTTGAATCAACTCTGGATGAGATAACAGAAGAAGGAGAATCTGGACTGGTGGAAGGTTGGGGGGGGAGACTGTGGGGGTGTGGGAAAGTTGGAGAATGGGAAACAGATGAGCAGGAGAGGGGTGGGGTAATGGGTGAATTATTAGAAAGGGAGGATTGACCATGGTACCCGACACCAGAGGGAAAATGGATTATGAGACTGGAAGAAATATTTAGGAATAGGTTAATTTGTGTTTTTAATAGATTGAGAATTGGAATCAGAAGATATATAGGCTATAGTATAACTAAGTTAAGTTAAGAAGGATATAAGAGGTAGTAAGGGGCAATTTGAGGTTGGTTTGATAGAAAAACATTTTTCTTTTTCTTCTGGAAGTTAAGATGTGTTGAAAAATTAAGAATTAAGATTTAAGATATAATGAGTAGGATTTTTTGACTAAGATGAGAGGGTGAAAAGTAGATTTTACAATGTTACAAAGTTACTAAAAAAGGTTTGGAAATGAACGCAGAGGAGAGGACGGGAGGAGGTCCCAATGGAATGTTAAAAAACTAGGGAAAGACAATGAGATTTTTGTTTTTTGTTTTTGTAGTATTTTTGTATGTAGTTTTTGATATTTGTTTTTTGTTTGTTATTGTTTGTATTTGTCTTATTGGAAAATTTAATAATTTTTTTCAAAAAACAACAACCAAAGAATCATGGGAGCTGTAGTTTGTTAAGCGATCCTGCTGCATGAGGCCAATGGCCCATCTAGCCCAACAGCCTGGTCTCACCGTGGCCACCCAGACGCTGAGAAACTCTTAATCAGGATTTGAGCCCAAGAGACCCCTCCCCTCATGGGGTTTCCAGCAACTACAGAAGCAGGATGGCCTCCAACCGTGGAGACAAAGTACAGCCACCTGGCTAGTGGCCCTTGTTAGCGTATCCTCCATGTGAGAGGGCAGGGTCGTAGCTCACTGGCAGAGCATCTGCCTTGCATGAAGAAGGTCCAAGAGTCAATCCCCAATTGCCTCTCTATTCAGGGCTACAGAGCCTCTGCCAGTGTGGACAGTACTGCACTAGATGGGTCTGACTCCCTATGTTCCTGAACTACAGCTCCCAGGATTCTCTGGGGGGAGTCATGTGCTTTAACTGCCCTTACCCCGCCAGCCCTCAGGTCAGCCCTTTTGCCTCTGTGAGGCCACCTGGACAGAGAGCACCCCCAAGCCAGCCTCTGTCGCCTTGCCTTTCATGGTTGCATCCATTGGAGGGGCCACTCTCCGTGGATCCGCTCTGAGAGCAGGATGAGCAGGAGGACTTGCGGGTGCCCGGCTGCCACATGGAAGGGAGGGTGCTCGTCTGGGTGTCAACCAGATCCTGGGGGGCTAGAAATGCAGAAAGAGAACAGCACAACATCAGGAGAAGGTTTGAAGCAGCTTACCCCAGGAGCAGAGAGAGGGAAAGCCAGATGGGAAAAATCAGACACACAATATCTGGAGGGCTACATCAATTAAACCATTTGCATGATCTTCACCCAATCACAGGAAGACTTTCAATTAAAAAGACAGAAAAGGTCAATTGTACCAGCATCCACAAACTGGGCTCATTGGCACAACCAAACGTGCCACCTAAGGAGGCTTTTCTCAAGATAACCACCTCAGTCTCCAAGGAAAATGCATGAATTTGCAGGGAACACAAGGGAAGCTGCCTTATACTCAGCCCATCTAGGTAGTACTGGGAACCCTGTGGTCAGTGGAGAGAGCTACCGGGCCTCTGGTGTCTGCAGGGTCCCTTTTCCTGTAATGAAAGGGAAAAGAATCAAGAGCCCTATTGCTGGGAAGAATGGTTCCATCCAAGATGTTTAGAGTGGAGGGGAGTCCTCTGGAAAGCCCCCACCCCCACCAGTGAGCCAGGGTCATCCGGATGAGCTGAGGCAGGCAAGCAGGATCCTCTCACCCGGCCTCATCCGTACATAGTGGGGCAGCAGAGACACCTGGGCTCTTGCTTGTCTCTAGGCAGCCTCAGAAGCATTCTCTGGAGCTGGCCAGGTCTCAGTTGGTTTTAGCCACAGCTATCACCTCCTCTGGATGTGTAGGTAAATCAGGAGCTGGACTGAGTACAGAGGATGCTGTCCAGAGTTCAAAAAGTAGAGTTCAAGGGCTAGAAGCCATTGATAGCCTGATTCTCCATGAATTTGTCCAATCCTCTTTTAAAACCCTCTACTATCTATATACATTTTCCAGAATCCAGTTCACATTTTCTGTCTTGTTATAAAATATATGTTGTATTTTTGAAATCTTGCAAATCACTGTGGGATCTTTGATGAAGGGGAAGATACAAATCCTTTCTCAGAGTAGTCAACCTTGTGCTGCCCAGATGATGTTGGACTACAACTCCCATTGTCCTGGACCATAGGGCTAAACTGGCTGTGCGGGTTGGGAGGTTGTAGTCCAGCAACATCTGGCAGCCATGTTGGCTATCCCAGAAACAACTAACCTTAAGTGCTCACCACCTCACAGTAAATTTCATGGAGAACTGGCTAAGCACTTAAGAGCTGTGAGGCAGCTAAGTTACAATTCACAGCAAAACTTTCAAAATAATCCCTGGCTGGTTTCACATCGGAGCAAAGGCTCTGGTGTGCCTTCCAATTACAAGCTCTCATCTAACTGGCTTGCAGGAGCCCTGCAATGACATGCTGACTCCAGATCTGCAGCAGAGTCACTTTGAAACAATTTCACCACACCAAAATGATTGAAGGGAAATTTCCATGAATCACCCCTACATGTCCCACTGGAACATCATGGCCTAAATGAGTTTTGGAAAGGATGCCAAATGCTTTGATACAAGAAGAAAGAGCATCCCTGGAGCAGATTGTTCTTGAGGGACAGGGGCAATGGAGCAGACAAGAACTGGACCACAGGAGGGCGCAAAAGCCACATCTTGCTCTCTCAACTCTATGCAGGGGAAATGGGGAAAGTGAATTCAAGGAGGGTGGGAGGAGCATTTGGATTCAGATCACAGCAGGAAGGTCCCTCTGCACAGAGAAGCAGGCTTTGTGTCTGCTGGCATTTGCTAAATCCTACATCACCCAACCTGTTCAGGTATTTAGAAGGTGAACTGCTTGGGCTTTTAACTAATCAATTTAAAAATGAAGGCACAAGGCAGATCCTATTGCTCTCTAAGAGAAATGAAAAAAAACTACCATGTTTTTCAAAGGTCAGCTGGTTGACAGTTTTCCATGTTCTATCAGATGCCTCAAGCATCGTTTGGTGGAAAGGCAGGACCCAAGCTTTAACAATAATGTCCCCATTGGCCCCAAAGTCAGGCTGCCGTCTGCGGGGCCAATTCTTGGGTGCAGGGCAAAGCCAACCCATCCCTGACCCCTCCAGCCTGAGATCCAGAAGGGAGAGGGGCTGACCCAACAAAGACAGCAATCCAGCAACAGCGATGGCTCCATCCCTGTAGAGGTGGATGCAGCAGCTGCTGATCTGTTAAAGGACATCTTTCATTTGAGCTCCATTGCCTCCTTCCTTTCATCCGCCTCAGATTACAACCAACAAGAAATATGGCAGCAATATTATATCACTACTAAAAGCAATTAGATTCATTAAAACATGCCTCTGATTTAATTGGACAATAGATTTCACTGTTTTCATTTTTTTAATGTTAATTGTTATAGCTATTTATGCATCTGTGGGCATCAGACATCTCTTTATTATTAATTCATTTAATCATTTTTTCGATACAAACATCAACCACAAAAAACACAAACAATAAAAACCATAATAACACAATTTGACAATTCAAATTTGAATACACTGATATACCTATGACTGCACCTTTTTTTTAAAACACTGTTTCCCCACCTCTCTCGCCTCCTTCTACCTCCCACCACATCTCCTCCTAATACAGAAGGGATTGGGGCCAGCTGTGACACATGCAGCTCACCATTACAGAGGGGAAAAAGGAGGCCGCTTTTCCTTCAGAGCTGTGAGTGTTTTATGGACATGCAGGTCCATAGCTGTCAACTTTTCCCTTTTTTTTAAGGGAAATTACCTTATTCTGAATAGGATTCCTCGCAAGAAAGGGGGAAAGTTGACAGCTATGTGCAGGTCTAATCATTGGTTTAAAAAGCATTGTATGATCAATCTATTAAGATTTCTTTAAACTGGGCAGCAGCCCTAAACACAGTCACTCTTACAGGTGACACATAATACTGTTCTGCATTTGTAAGAAAGCAATATTTTAGTTTGGCAGAACCTGCACACTTTGGAACTCCTTGCCTGTTGACATCAGGCAGGCGCAATTGCTGTACCCTTTTCGGCACCTACTAAAAAAAAATTAGACAAGCACATGCAGACAATTGATATATGTTTAAATTTGTTTTTAGCTCCTGTTAATTTTAGCTTAATGTTAATTTTTAAAAAATGTTTACATAGCAGATTTTTTTTGATAATTTTTTTGTTTTATTTTTCTTGTAAACCACGTTGATTTTTCCCCTTACAACCAAGCTGTATATAAATGTTATGAATTAAATGAACTTGCTTCTTCTGCTTGTGTGCCTCCAAGCAAAGCAGCCCAAGGGAATGAGCCAAGGAAAAAGGGTGAAGAGGAGGATCCCAGTGGCCTGCCCTGCCCAGATTCATAAATGCCAGCATCTGCCCCAGCTGCCAAGCCAAAAGCAAGAAGCACCCTCCATGTGCCAACAGCAACATTACACAGGTGTGGGCTGGACGCCAACATGACCGGAAGGGGAGGGGTTGCCTCAGGAAGACTCAGAGACCATTTGGGCATCACCACCACTTTGCCAGAGGTCCGACGCATCCAGGCCTTCTCTTTTCCAGCAGCAGTAGAGGTGGGAGCAAGGCAAGAAGGGTGGTTAACAACCACTAAAGAGGAAGGGAGAAAAAAGGCAAAACATGAAGGTGGGTGAAGTCCATGCCGCTTCCTCAAGCCTGGAAAAAGGAAAAACACACTAGGAACTCACTAGCTGTGATTCCCACATTGCTGAGGGTTGGTTCCAACTCTATGATTCTAGGAATAGTAGAAAAATCCATCCTTGGCCAGAAATTCCCCTATGAAGGGTCCAGATGGGAAAGCAAAAGAGAGCCAGTGTGGCCTAGTGGTTAGCGTGTTGGGCTTAGCACCTGGGAGAACAGGATTCAAATCCTCAGTCAGCCATGAAGTTCAATGAGAGGCCTTGGGTGCCAGTTACTGCCTCTCAGCCTAACCTCCTCCCAGGGGTGTTGTGAGGATAAAACGGGGAGGAGAATTATGTATGCCAACTTGAGCTCCTTGGATGAAAAGGTTGGATATAAATGAAAATAACAATAATTAAGATCATTAACGCAATGGGAGCAGAGCAAAAACACACCCTTCATGTCTGATGGAGGATTCAGCTTCCCCAGCTTTAATTTATTAATATATTTAAATACAAGTACAGGTTTCTAATCCTTATGAAGGCAAGCTCCCAAAGTGTGTGGACAACACTGGCTGAAACTTCAGAAGCCAGAGACTGGCTGGGACACCAGTGCCTTACACAGCTCCCTGAGTGAGCAAACCATGAATAAAATATGCAAATCAGTAAGGACTGTACAGTGGCGTCGCTAGCCTCTGCGCTGCTGGGGGCGGCGGCAGCGCAGAGGCACCCCCTGGGGGAGGGGCACGACGCGCGCACCGTGACGTCATCATGACGTCACGACGCACGCGTATACAGAAAGGGGGGATTTCCCCCTTTCCGAGGCTTTTTTTCGGCGGGGGGGGGTGGTGACCAGCGAGGAGGGGGTGCCCCCCCCCGCCGAAAAAAGCGGCGGAAAGCGGAAAAAGAAGCAGAGCGGCGCTTAAACGCGCCTGCTCTGCTTCCTTTCCAGGCTTTCCCCGCCCCCCCCGCGGTTTTTTCGGCGGGGGGTGGTGACCAGCAAGGAGGGGGTGACAAGCGCGACCCCCCTCCCGCTGGTCGGCCCCCCCCCCGCCGAAAAAAAGCAGCGGAAAGCGGAAAAAGAAGCAGAGCGGTGCTTAAACGCGCCTGCTCTGCTTCCTTTCCAGGCTTTCCCCGCCCCCCGGCGGTTTTTTCCGGCGGGGGGTGGTGACCAGCGAGGAGGGGGTGACAAGCGTGACAACCCCCCTCGCTGGTCGGGCCCCCCCGCCGAAAAAAAGCGGCAGAAGCACCCCATCCGTGTGCTGCTGCTCCCGGGGTGACGGAGGGAGCGGCGGCGCGTGGGAGTGGCGGGAGGGGCCGCCGCTTGTCACCCCCACCCGCCGCTGCTCACCCTGTCACTGGGGGCGTACCGCCCCCACCGCCCCTCCCCAGCGACGCCCCTGGGACTGTATAATACATTATGCAAAGTGTCAGGGAATGGACTGAAGTTGAGGACTGGGGAATGCATTCTAGAGCTGGAGGGGGAAGAGTGCCCCCCCTTGCCCACAGCGTGTTCAGAAGCAGAGAGACAGGCAGAAGCTGAACAGCTTGGGGGAGCTACTCAGTTACGAGAACCAGAAGGGAGGGGGCAGCTAGTTGAGACGTCACTTGAGAGCGTGAGGGCCCTCCCCTCGGACTCGGAGGTCTGAACGTATCAGGGAACAAAGGAGTCAGAGGGAGGGAGGAACTTCCCGTTGGCGCCCAAAATGCTGCGGAAGCCAGAAAGAGGATTAGAATAGCCAACTGCCCTCCTTGCGGAGAGCTGTGCATTTGTGCTCGCAACATGATGCTACAATAAAAGGACTATTAATAATAATAATAATAATAATAATAATAATAATAATAATAATAATTTATTATTTATACCCCGCCCATCTGGCCGGGTCTCCCCAGCCACTCTGGGCGGCCTCCAACAAATACCAAAATACAATACAGAGTCACAAATTAAAAACTTCCCTAAACAGGGCTGCCTTTAGGTATTTCCTGAATGTCAGGTAGTTGTTTATTCCCTTGACTTCTGACGGGAGGGCGTTCCACAGGGCGGGCGCCACTACCGAGAAGGCCCTCTGCCTGGTTCCCTGTAGTTTTGCTTCTCGCAGTGAGGGAACCGCCAGAAGGCCCTCGGCGCTGGATCTCAGTGTCCGGGCTGAATGATGGGGGTGGAGACGCTCCTTCAGGTATACAGGACCGAGGCCGTTTAGGGCTTTAAAGGTCAACACCAACACTTTGAATTGTGCTCGGAAACGTACTGGGAGCCAATGCAGATCTCTCAGGACCGGTGTTATGTGGTCCCGGCGGCCACTCCCAGTCACCAGTCTAGCTGCCGCATTCTGGATTAATTGCAGTTTCCGGGTCACCTTCAAAGGTAGCCCCACGTAGAGCGCATTGCAGTAGTCCAAGCGGGAGATAACTAGAGCATGCACCACTCTGGAGAGACAGTCTGCGGGCAGGTAGGGTCTCAGCCTGCGTACCAGATGGAGCTGGTAGACAGCCGCCCTGGACACAGAATTAACCTGCGCTTCCATGGACAGCTGTGAGTCCAAAATGACTCCCAGGCTGCGCACCTGATCCTTCAGGGGCACAGTTACCCCATTCAGGACCAGGGAGTCCCCCACACCTGCCCGCCTCCTGTCCCCCAAAAACAGTACTTCTGTCTTGTCAGGATTCAACCTCAATCTGTTAGCCGCCATCCATCCTCCAACAGCCTCCAGGCACTCACACAGGACCTTCACCGCCTTCACTGGTTCTGATTTAAAAGAGAGGTAGAGCTGGGTGTCATCTGCATATTGATGAACACCCAACCCAAACCCCCTGATGATCTCTCCCAGCGGCTTCATATAGATATTAAAAAGCATGGGGGAGAGGACAGAACCCTGAGGCACCCCACAGGTGAGAGCCCAGGGGTCTGAACACTCATCCCCCACCACCACTTTCTGAACACGGCCCAGGAGGAAAGAGCGGAACCACTGTATAACAGTGCCCCCAGCTCCCAACCCCTCTAGCCGGTCTAGAAGGATGTTATGGTCGATGGTGTCAAAGGCCGCTGAGAGATCCAGCAGAACCAGGAAACAGCTCTCACCTTTGTCCCTAGCCCGCCGGAGATCATCAACCAGCGCGACCAAGGCAGTTTCAGTCCCATGATGAGGCCTGAATCCTGATTGGAAGGGATCCAAATGGTCCGCATCTTCCAGGCGTGCTTGGAGTTGTTCAGCAACCACCCGCTCAATCACCTTGCCCAAGAATGGTAGATTTGAGACTGGGCGATAGTTGGCCATATTGGCTGGGTCTAGAGATGTTATTTAAGAAGCGGTTTAATGACCGCCTCTTTCAGCGGGTGTAGAAAGATTCCCTCACAGAGGGAAGCATTCACCACCGCGCAGAGCCCATCGCCCAGCCCTTCCCAGCTAGCTTTTATAAGCCAGGATGGGCAAGGATCAAGGAGACAGGTGGTTGGTTTCACTCGTCCAAGCAGCCTGTCCACATCCTCGGAGGTAACAGATTGGAATTGATCCCATGAAACATGACTAGACAGGGCTCTAGCACTCTCCCGCCCCGGCCCTGCTTCCACGGTGGCGTCTACCTCCTTCCAAATCTGAGCGACTTTATCTGCAAAAAACTTTGCATAAAGCATTGCAGGAGATCTTGGGGTCCCTACCAGACCCCGGTGACAAAGGTGGTTCTGCTAGGTTGCGAACCACCTTGAAGAGTCTCCTGCTGCTGTTTTCTGCAGATGCAATAGAAACAGCGAAGAAGGTCCTCTTCGCTGTCGCCATTGCCACTTGGTAGGCTCGAAGTTGAGCTCTAGCCCGTGTCCGGTCTGATTCAGAGTGAGTTTTCCGCCACCGGCACTCTAGCCGTCTCAGCGACTGTTTCATCGCCCTCAGCTCCAGGGAAAACCACGGAGCTGTCCGGGCTCCATGCAATCGGAGAGGACGCTTCGGAGCCAGACAGTCAATAGCCCTGGTTAACTCCGCATTCCAGCGGGCCACCAGGGAATCAACTGAAAGGCCATCAACATGGGATAATGCACCCCCTACCACTCTCTGGAAGCCAATTGGATCCATTAAGTAGCGGGGGCGGACCATCTGAATCGGTCCCACCTCCCCTGCAGAGGGGAAGGGTCGCAGAGAAGTCCAGTTGCACCAGGAAGTGATCTGACCATGGCACTTCTTTTGTTTCACTTTTAATTAGTGTCAGATCAAATCTATCAACTGCTCATTAATTCTTATCTGTGAAGTTACCAAAGGGAGGGGAGGACTGTCCATGCCTGACAAAAAGTAAGCAAATTTCCATCATTTATACTGGTGGTGGACATGAGCATTCCTTGGTGCAGAATTTTAATGTATCCAAACTGGATCCTGCACCCCTCTGAGCATTCCTTGGTATTCAGGGCACGGAAGGCGGGCCACAATGGCATAATAAATGTGGCTTATGAAGTATGAATGGAATACACTCATATGCTTATAACATGTAGTAAAATTAAAAGTTAGCCTAAGGTGGAAAAAAAATCTTATTTATGATAATTATGTCGGCTTTCCCTGTTTCTACCAGGCGAGCAACCTTACCAAACTCTGACTGAAGGCCAGGATAGAGGATCCGGAAAACGTAATCGGTTGCCTCCTCCTCCTCCTTGTCTGATGCCGACTCCGAGGACCCCTGGGGGCTTCGCTTCTTCAGCTTTGGAAATACCTTCCCCTTTGAGGAGTCAAACAAAATATAAACAAACAAACAAACAATTTTATTATTTATACTCCGCCCATCTCGCTGGGTTTCCCCAGCCACTCTGGGCGGCTCACAGCATATATCAGAACATACTAAAACAGGCATCTCCAAACTGCGGCCCTCCAGATGTTTTGGCATACAACTCCCATAATCCCTAGCTAACAGGACCAGTGGTCAGGGATGATGGGAAATGTATTCCAAAACATCTGGAGGGCCGAAGTTTGGGGGTGCCTGTACTAAAACATCAAACATTAAAAACTTCCCTGAACAGAGTTGCCTTCAGATGTTTTCTAAAAGTCAGATAGTTGTTTATTTCCTTGACATATGAAGGGAGGGTGTTCCACAGGGAAGGTGCCAATACTGAGAAGGCCCTGTCCCTGGTTCCCTGTAACCTCGCTTCTCGCAGTGAGGGAACCAGCAGAAGACCCTCAGAGGAGGATCTCAGTGTCCGATCTCCTTCAGGTATGTAGGGCTGAGGCTGTTTAGGGCTTTAAAGGTCAGTACCAACACTCTGAACTGTGCTCAGAAATGCACTGGGAGCCGATGAAGGTCCTTTATATCAGGCTTCCTCAAGGCCAAGCTCACATTTCCATGGGGGAGAAGGGGTGGGGGTGGGAACAGTCTCCCCTTATCACAGAGGCTAAGAATTAGCACAGCTGTCCCTCATTGCTTTTCAAGTCTGAATTTTTTCATTCAGTTTTTAAATTTGATTAAAACATATTTCATGACAAAGGTTCATTCCGGAAAGAACATCAGAAGAGCCTTTGGATCAGGCCAGTGGCCTGTCCAGTCCATAATCCTGTTCTCACAGTGGCCAACCAGATGCTCCAATGGGAAACCCACAAACAGGACCCATGCAGAAGATCACTTTCTCCTCCTGCGATTTCCAGCTACTGATATTCAGAAGAATATTAATATTTTTAAAAAACCTATATGCAGGATTAGAATCACACAGTCTGACTCCAAACAGAACACACAGAGCCTCATGCTCTGCCCTCCCTGGAGATGCCACTGGGGACTGAGCCTAGGGGCTTCCCCATGCTAAGCAGGAGCTCTTTGACAGAACCTGAGCTGCAGCAGATGCCCTCAATGTGTTCCTGCAATGTGAAATGAGGCCTATAGCTTCCTCAACCCAAAGCAGGAGAACAGATGACCCACAAAGCTCTTCTGGCACCTGCCACTTCCAGCGCCCCTGAACAGTTCATAAGAACATCCGAAGAGCCTGCTGGATCCATCCAATGAGGCCCATCTTGTCCAGCATCCTGTCCTGAGAGTGGCCAACCAGATGTCTCTTCTGCGAAGCCCACAAGCAGGATTCAAACGCAAGAGCCCTCTCCCTTCCAGGGGTTTCCAGCAAGTGGCATTCAGAAGCAGGCAGAGTGCAGCCATCGATAGACCTCTCGTCCTCTATGAATTTGTCTAGTCCTCTTTAAAGCCATCTCAGTTGGTGGCCATTACTGCCTCCTGTGGGAGGGAGTTCCAGAGTTTTACTACGTGAAGAAGGCCTTTCTGTTGTCTATACCTTAAAATCTTCAGCTTCATTGGATGCCCATGAGTTCTAATGTAATGACAGAAGGAGAAAAACATTTCCCTCTCCACTTTCTCCATGCCATGCATGACTTCATAAACTTCCATCAGGTTTCCTCTTAGGCCTTCTGCACATTTGCCTTTCCTCCCATTTCCAGGCACAGCCTGCACTTTAACAGCTCCATGTCTGAGCAGGGGTTGGGTTTTTTTTTTTTGTTTTTGCTCAGAGCTTTCCCCACAAAACCCCATTCTTTGAAGCTCAATCAGAGCAAATGCCATTCTGCAGAAAACCCAAATTGACGTTTGCTCCGACTGAGCTTTAAAGAATGGGTTTTTGTGGGAAAAGCTTGGAGCCAGAGAAAGAAGAAATAATGCTTGAGCATGGAGCTTTTAAGCGTGGACTTTGTCTGCAAAGAGCAGGGCAAAAGGGTGTGATAAGCCATGACTTGCCCTTTCTCTAAACTATAATGTCCAAAGCCCTGCAGCCTTCCCTCATAGGGGGGTTCTCCACCCCCCTTGTTCACCTTGGTTGTCCTTTTCCAACTCTACAAAGTCATTTTTGAGTGGAGATGACCAGTCCCAAGCTGTGAGATGCCAACCCACGAGAGGCCACCCTCACCCCACCCCCCAGACTGCAGCCAGCCTTACCTTTCCCCTCTGTGACCACAGAGGGGGGTCCAGCTGTCCATGGGGCAGGAGCCCATTTTCTAGGCAGGAGAGGAACTGCAGGAGGTGCCCACCTTTCGGGAATCGCAGTGGTGGGCGCTGGATGCCGTCTTGGCTTACCAGGACAACTGTGCCCCCACTGTCTACTATTGGCAAGAGAAAGCGGGTGGGGGGGGGAGAGATGGGAAAGAGGGAAGAGGTGAGAACCAGATTCTGTCCAAAGGAACCCCACTGAGCTCCAGGGGGAGCCAGGAGCATTTTGTTGCCCCCACCCCCAAACAGCTTAGGCCCACTCACACCTCTGCTTAATGTTGACAATGCACCCCTCATGCGCCCTTTAATTCCCCTCGTACATACAACAGGTTTTGATGTGGAGAAGCTTCTCTTTCCAGAGAATGGGGTGCTTCTCTCCTGCCTTCCCTCCAGGGTCAGGAGCTAGAAACTTTCCCTTAGGCCAGTCGTGGGTGGAGCCAGAGCCCAAACAGGATTGACCACCAGACCGGGCGACCAAAGCAGATTCTGTAGCGGAACCAGCCGCCCTCTTACCTTGCTGGTGGCAGTGGAGGTAGACAATGTCCTCCAGGCGGATGGTCATGGCATAGTCCCAGTAGATGCTGTGAGAGGGAAGAACAAAGCCCATTGGGGTCACCCTCAGAAAACTCCCTGAAGGGTCAGCCCCACATCCACCTCGTAACAGGAAGACAATGGAGTGGAAATAAGCAAAACTAAACTCCTGGCAAATGCTCAACAAAAAAAGAGACCCATCCCAAATTCTGTTGCAATATTCCACAATATTAGAGAAACCTTCCACAGTGAGTTCTCTCACTTAAAAAAAATGAAGGTGCAATTTTCACTACATCTATGCTACCAGTTTTTGTACCGATTTAGTAAATAATATCGAAGTTCGGGGTTAACATGCAATTGATGCATCATCTTTCAGACTGGCTCCCACCTGCTGGACGACTGAAATTGCAATAGCTGGTTATGAAAATTTAGCTCACCTGTAGAGATGATGGCAGCATTTCTGAGTGGCAGCTGAAGCTATCATTTAAGCTACCAGTATGGCTGGTGCAACTCTGTATAATTACATTTCAGCAGGAAACCTGGGATAGCTCAGGTCTGTAGAGCATGAGACTCTTAATCTCAGGGTTGTGGGTTTGAGCACAACATTGGGTGAAAGATTCCTGCATTGCAGAGGATTGGACTAGGTGACCCTCATGGTCCATTCGAACACTAAAATTCTATAATTCTATGGTTCTAAACCTGTTAAGACACCACATTGATTCTATCTAGATATATCTTCCTATAAACATAAACATCTAAGGCTGTTGTCATGCTCTGCAGTTCATGCAACCACCAGTAGGTGGCACTGTGGAATAAAGTGTGATGACAAACTTAGTGGCTAGCTAGGTAACACCTGCCTAGTTATGGGGAGGAGGGTGGTGGCCAGGGAGTAGAAGGAGCAGTGGGGGGTGGGGAGGTGGGGAGGTTGACAAGCAACATGAGCAGGGATGGCAGTGTGTGTGTATGTAGCAGAAGGTCCAGGCTTTTGCTCAGAAAATCCTTGCTGACAACTGGCACAAAGAGTGCCGGCCATTCTGCCTCAACCCCAGCAGAGGGTGCACTGGCTCTGACGCTGGGTAGCCCTCCTCTCCTCCTAACCCTTGACAAGCACAACTAAGGACTTAATTCACTCTTTCCTCCTCCCTTTCCAGGCACTATTCGCACTTGAAAGCTGTGTCTGAGCGATCTTCCTCCGTGTGCCCCCCCCCAAAAGTGCTCTTTAGTGTTAAATCGGAGTGAATAGAAATTTGCATAAAACCTGAATTGCTGTTTGTTGCGTTTCCACTTTATTGAAACTTTAAAGTGGCTTAAATGTTACCATCCTGATTCACACAATTATTCCTAATGTTAAGGCCCCTGAGAGGTATTAGGAGACAGACACCCCACATTCCCCTTTCAGTTTCTGCTGAAAAGGGATTGGCTGTTAAACAACTCTGAAAATTAAAAAATAAATAAATAAAAATCCTTCCAGTAGCACCTTAGAGACCAACAATTTTTTTTTATTTTTTATTTTTTTTTTACTATGGCAGACCAACACGGCTACCACTTTGAAAATTGTAACTCTGGGAGGGGAAGAGGAGTCCCTCTGCAACTCTCAGCACCCTTCACAAACTACACTTCCCAGAATTCTTTGGGGCACACCATGATTCTTTCAAGTGGAGTTGTAGTGCTTTAAGTGTATAGCACAGGAGGAGCCTGACGGGCAGGACAAGCTCTGACCCTCCAGATCCTTCTTCAAAAGGCGGAGACTGAACCTTTCAGGGTTTCATTTGCCTTTCACTTCTCTTTGCCCAGGCTTCAAAAAGTGCAGCCATGCTACCTGAGGCCTTGCAAAAGCAAACACAGGAAAGCAGGCATTTTTTCCTTGACCTTTAGGGAAATGCAGAACCTGAGGCCAGAATCTGGAGCCACACCCAATGTAAGGAGGAATGTAGCCAGCAGGAATCTGGACAAGCACAGCTGCTGATAAGCAAAGCCTCTGGATCCGGCCAAGGGCCCATCTTGCCCAGCATCCTGTTCTCACAGGGGCCAACCAGATGTCTGTGCAGGACCTGTGCACAAGAGTCGCCTCCTCACCTTCAGTTTCCAGCAGCTGGGATTCAGGAGCACAGCTGCCTCTGACTGTGGAGACAGAGCAGAGCCATCGTGGCTCTCTCCTAGCGATGAATTTGTCTATGAAGCAAAGAAAGCTCCTCCACCCACCTACCCCTGTGTAGTCCAACTTCCTTCCTCCACAGATGTTTTGGGCTCCCCTGTAGGGCTCCTTTTGCCAAGATCTACACAGAAATCTTTATCAAATCCCTCTAATTAAATCTGCCAGGAAGCTCCAAAGCATGGTGGAGTCTCCTTCTTTGGAGGTCTTTAAGCGGACGCTTGGCGGCCATCTGTCAGGAATGCTTTGATGGTGTTTCCTGCTTGGCAGGGGGTTGGACTGGATGGCCCTTGGGGTCTCTTCCAACTCTAGGATTCTATATGATATCATTTTACTCCTGTCATGTCAAAATCCAGCCATTGCAGCCTCCCCCAGCCTGGTGCCTTCCAGGTGTTTTCAACTACAACTCCCATCAGCCCCAGCTAGCGCTAATGGGAGTTGCTGTCCACAGCATCTGCAAGGCATCAGGTTGGGGGAGGCTGATCAATTTTTTTCAATGTGGCTAAATTCTGTGCTGCACCAACTTAAAAGCTGCAGGGACTAGCCTTTTGTTAATTTTCTTCTTTTGGAGTGGGTGACATGACTATAATTTTTCATAGAATCATAGAACTGAAGTGCTGGAAGGGACCATGAGGGTCATCCAGTCCAACCCCTTGCAATGCATGAATCTTTGGCCCAACATGGGGCTCAAACCCACAACCCCGAGATGCTCGTGCTCCACCAACTGAGCTTATAATGTTGCTGCTTCCTTTAGTTTCTTCTTATGCTGCTTTTATTTATTTTTTACCCTGTTACTGTATATGCACTTGGATAATCCATTCTCTGTGCTGCTCACCTTTTCTCATAGTCTAGATCACCCACAGAGCCGTTCATCAGCTGGTTTGGGGTCCACTTGAGAGTCATGACGTCAGCAGTCTGATGAAGGGACAAATATCCTGGGATGGACTCCATATCGTCCCGCTAAGGAAAGAGGAAAAGCAAGAAGAGTTGTTTGCTTTTTAATTATTTAAATATCTTTTTGGTGCTTTTTCTTTAATTATTCTGTCATATGGCAAAGAAAGGATTAGCAAAGCAAGCAGCCATCTACTGAGTCAGTCCCTTGGTCCATCTAGCTCAGCACTGTCTACACTGACTGGCAGCAGCTCCTCAGTGTTTCAGACGGGGGTCCTTCTCTCCCAGCCCTACCTGGAGATGCCAAGATTTGAACTTGGGACCTTCTGTATGCAAAGCAGATGCTTTGCCACTGAGTTACAGCCCATCCAGATTCACAGAGTCTTATAATCTATAAAGACGTGGAACAAAAAGAAAATGGAACAGGAGGGAGGAGGAAATCAGCAAACTCAGGTAGATGTGCTTATTTATGAATTCTTCTAATGGGCAGCTGGGCCAGAAAAATGCCATGGAAGGACATGCCCAACAAGACTGGTCAGACGGCCCTGGCCCTTCTCTTCGCTCGTCTCCTGCCGCCTGATGGAACAGCTGCTGCCAGGTGAACCTGGGTTCATCTAGCTCAGTATTGTCTACACCAGGCCCTCCAGATGCCCTCCAGATGTTTTGAAACTACAATTCCCATCATCCGCGACCATGGGAGTTGTAGGCCAAAAACATCTGGAGGGCCAAGGTTGAGGAAGCCTGGTCTACACTGTCAGCTGGACCTGGAGATGCTGGGAACTGAACCTCGGACTTCTGCACACAAAGCTCAGAGTAAGCCCTTGCCATCAAGAGCCAGAGCTGGGTTCTCCTCCTCTGAAATTCAGCCTAGTTTTGCATTTACACATATAAATCAGCATATGTAGATTTTATGCAAATTTGACCCAAGTGCTGTTCTTTAAGTACCTAGCAATGTCATTGCCAGGCAAGCCTCCCATCCAGCCACTGACCAGACCTGGCCCTGCTTAGCTTCGGGAAAGTGCCCCCGCCCTGGACCACACTCTGGGAGTCAACTCAAGCTGAATGGCTTAGAGCACAATCCTACTAGACATGCCCATTCCCCTGGATCTGCTAGCTGCCCCCATCAACATGACCAAGGGTCAAACACCCTCTGGGTGTTCTGCATCTTGAAAATCTCTGTTAAAAAATTAAGAGGCCAGTTTCCAGCTCTTATGACTGAGGGGCCATGACATTACTGAGCCCAGAGGGTTACAAAGAGAGATTTCTACTCACTCCATGGTTGGGGCTGAGGGGTGGGGAGAGAAATTGCTAGCATTCTGCAAATTTCCTGAGTTCTCCTCACAGCTAGCAAAACTGTGTGTGTGCTCAGTGTTTCAGCAGTGATCATTTGACCATGGTAAAAGATTTATGGTGCTCAATATTAGCTTCCCACCTTTGCTAGTGGCTACTAGATTTGGTTTCAAAGCAAACCCTTTCTGACCCAGAGAGGCTACTTACTGTCTCTGCTCTACTCACCGGCTGCACCAAGACATTATTTTTGCCGTACAAGAGGGTGGCTCTGGAGTTCTGGTGCAGCGACTCAACGTAGTCTCTGGCCGAGAGAGACAGCCGGTCGTCCATGCTGCCACTGGAATGCCTCTTCTGAATCTAGGAGAATCCAGCCAGGAAATCAACTTGGGACCAGTTTACCTGTTAGGTTGCCTTACCTGCCACATGCACCCGCTTAACCACTTTGATCTGCAGAACTGGCACTGCGACTGGCACCACATAATACTTGTTCTGCTTTTGTAAGAAATCAATATTTTAGTGCGGCAGCACCTGAACACTTTGGAACTCCCTGCCTATTGACGTCAGGCAGGCACCTCCACCGTACTCTTTTCAGCGCATGCTAAAAATGTTTTTGTTTAGACAAGGCTACCCAGAAATGTAGAATGTTGATGGATGTTTTAATCTGTTTTTAGCTGGTTGCTGATTTTATCTTTTGAATGTTTTAGAGTGCTGCCTTTAATGATGATTTTATTGTGTTGGTCATGAACCTTCCCCACCACATGCATGACAAAAAGACTTCAATAACCTCACAAGTGCATGTGCACACATGCCCCACAGTCCCTGTGGCCTTTGAAACCTACACAGAGAGCTGGCCGTTTGGTGGGTGAGTCTTGGCGGCAGTGAGAGCTGTGGATTCGGTGGCGCTGGACCAGCTCGTCAGCCGAGGGGTCGGTCCAGAAATGGTCGGCGGTCTTCATCTTGGTGTACTCCAGTGCACAAGGTCCCACTGTGGAAGGAGGCAATAGGCAGGTCAGGCAGCAGGCAGAGAAAACAAGGAGAGCAAGCTGGCAGGTGGCCGTCCCCCATTTGCTGCTGCACCCCAAACACACAGGGGACACACACACACACACACACACACACACACACACACAGCTTTGGTCCAGCTCAACAGCTGGTGCAGGCAGCAGAATTCCAGAGGCAGTGAATTAACCAGGAAAATCCCAGAAGGTCGGAGTACCAGTGTGTGCAGCATGTCCTTGATGCCAGAACCCAAAACCTTGAGACATCATAATGAAGAACATGAGAATACAAGGAGGGCCTGCTGAATCAGGCTGATGACCCATTGAGTCCAGATGCCCCAAAGGGAAACCCACAAGCAAGGCCTGAGCACAAGATATCTCTCTCTCCGGCAACTGGGATTCAGAGGCATTTACTGCCTCCAGCTGTGAAGGCAGAGCAGAGCCATTGCAGCTAGGAGCCACCGATAGCTCTTATCTCCATGAATCTACCCAATCCTCTTTTACAGCCATCCCAGCTGGTGGCTATCACTGCCTCCTGTGGGAGGGAGTTCCATAGTTTAACTACGCGCTGTGTAAAGAAGGACTTTCTTGTATCTCTCCTCAATCTTCCCACATTATTCTTCAAGGGATGTCCACGTGTTCTAGTGTTATGAGAGAGGAAGAAAAACTTTTCTCTACCCACTTTCTCCAGGGTTCCAGTTGGGGGCACTGGGGAGCAGGTATGCCCCCCCCATTTCCCTGAAGGCAGCCCCATCTCTTCTCTCTATTCATTAGAGGAAGCAGAAAACAGCCAAGGGAGAAAGGAATCTGATACATTAAGATATGCAGAGGAGTGGGGGCTCTTATTGCCTAGAGCAGGGTTTCCCAAACTTGAGTCTCCAGCTGATCTAGAGCAAGGGCAGGGGACCTGAGACTCTCCCCAGACCATGCCCCCACCTGACAACGAATGCCACGCCCCACCTCCACCCCTCCTCCAGTGTTCCTGCTCCACTGGGAGGTATCCTGGAACCGCAATAATTATCCTGTTTGCTTGCATGGAAACATCTGACTTTTGCTGAAATGTAGCCAGGCAGGAGTTTCACCCTTGGCTCTGTGCATCACTCACTTCCCCCTCTGGTCCTGCCGGCCTGCAAGTACCTACTCTAAAAGACTTTATCTGTATAACCTGAAAATTCACTCCAAGCATCTCAAACACAAGCAAAGTATTGCTCCAAAACAGTCAGGTTTTACCAGTCAACAGCACTTCAGAAAAGCGCACTTGCCAGCCCCAAAGCACATCAGGGTGTCAGCTCAGAAGCAAGTGAAGCCACATTACCCAGCAAAGAGGCAAGGATTGGCCCATCAACTGGATCCATCAGCAGGGCTTCCTTCTCATAGTATTTGCTGTATGGACAGAAAACAAGGAAGAAGAAGAAGAAGAAGAAGAAGAAGAAGAAGAAGAAGAAGAAGAAGAAGAAGAAGAAGAAGAGTTTGGATTTGATATCCCGCTTTATCACTACCCGAAGGAGTCTCAAAGCGGCTAACATTCTCCTTTCCCTTCCTCCCCCACAACAAACACTCTGTGAGGTGAGTGGGGCTGAGAGACTTCAAAGAAGTGTGACTAGCCCAAGGTCACCCAGCAGCTGCATGTGGAGGAGCGGAGACATGAACCCAGTTCCCTAGATTACGAGTCTACCGCTCTTAACCACTACACCACACTGGCTCCAGGAGAGAGAGAGAGAGAGAGAGAGGCTTCAATAACCCCAGGAAGTGTACGGTGCGTGCATCTTCCTCCCAGGAAACATTTCTCCAGCACTCTGCAGCTTCCCTGGCTGCCCACACCTCACCGTCTGAAAATGCCCTGTAGAGGAGGGACCCAATGACATCCTCACCTGCCTTTCATTGGGGGAACCCAGGAAGGCTGCCAGATGCACACTGCTGTTGAGATGCCTTGCAGGATAAGGGTAAGGACCCTCACAGCCACCCCGGGGCCAATTTACCAATAAGGTCTGCACCCCCAAAACCCATGAGAATCTCACCAAAAATTCCTCTCCCCCTTGTTAACATCCAAATGGAACTTCTCTCATTAATTGAAGGAGCATGGTTGGAGAGAAATAATGGGGTGAGGGTTTTTTTTTAGCACAGCACTGCATTAAACATACCGCTGGGTGTTCCTCCAGTTGCCTCTGCATGCCACTAAAAGAGAAAATCCTCCAGCACTGAACTAGGCGATTGTATGACCATTAATCTGCTCACTGAAAAATTATGAGCGTGGCTTAAGCTAGGCTACCATTTTATCAGTCTGTTGGAAAAGGAGCTGAGAAGGAAACAGGCTTGCATTAACACATACTGTATTACAGGATTTAAATTCTGCTGTTGCCAGAGCCTCCTTTCAGCCTGGCCTGCAGGGGACTAAAATTCAGCATGATGCAACATCAGTGAGGCTCCCTCCTGCCTTTCCCTGTAGCTAAAATGCTTTTTAGCGCACAGGTTAAAGACAGTGATGTCCTTCTCTGCCACATCTGTGCCCAAAGGGAAGGCAAAGATTTCTTTGCAGAGGTAGATCTAAATGGCTGTCCCCAATACACCACCTTATTTGAAGGGCACTAATTGGAGGAGACTATCAATGACCATACAGGCCCTGACACAGTTTGGGATGGAGGCGGTTTTAGAGGCTACCATGGCAGAAGTGGGAGCCTCTTACTTTTCTCTATCTCCTTCCCCACCACCCAATGCTTTCTTCCTTTTTATAATTATTTTAAATGACAGCACCTTTTAAGAAGTTAAAGAGAGAGAAAAAAGGGGGAAAGATTGTTGGAGAAACAGGTTAACACAGGGTTAAGCCTGAAGAGGAAGTGACGCTCCTCAGCCGGATGTTTTCATTCCTGTATATTGCTATTGTGTTTCTGTGTGTCGCAGTTCTGATTTGTGTGTGCTATGAGCACCATGCTGGAATTGTGTGCTCCTGGCTGATGTAAATATTTTTCTGCAATAAAGTAGTCTTAGAAAAGACTATCGACTCCGGAAGCCTTAATTAGCCTTACATTCCAGGGATGAGTTGCGTTACTCTGCTAAGACTGTTACTTACATGCCTCATCAGGAAGTGCACAGGACCCAAGATGACGACTCTCTTTAACTTCTTAAAAGGTGCTCGTTATCCAGTTGGCTCGTGGCCTTTACATTATGGATTAAAGATAAGCTTTCCCACTGCAAGAAGCCCACTCCACTCCACTCCCTTCCAAAATCACAAATAATCTTGCGCTGCCCAATTCTCCTCCTCCATATCTGTTTGCCCAAAGAGACCCAGAGACAGAGCTCTACCCACCCGGTCCCAGCCAGGGAGAATCCAGCACCCCACTAGACCATATCCCTTGCTGGCAAGCTTTGACCAGCAGCTGAGAATGTTGAGCCCCCATCAGAAGACCACATGGAGGACCACAGAAGACACGATGCAATACTCAACAGCAGCAAAGCTGTCTGCAATAATTGCAGCCTGGCATTAACCACACAGAGACATGTTTTTATCCTTAATAGAATTGTGTTGTCTTCTATACATTGTATAGTTTATACCTATGTTCATAGTGGTTTTGAGTATCACGAGATATTATTAAACTTTTGCCCTTTATTTAATTTATTGGTTTGTTTATTTGATTTCTACTCCACCTTCTAATCCAGAGAGATTCCAAGGTGACTTATTTTATTTATTTTTATATTTTAAAACCTAAGGGGGCAATAGATATCTCTCCCCAGCCCAACTGGACATGCTCAAGAACAAAATGTTCTGCATCAGTTGGGAAGTAAAAATGGAAAACTATTCAAACCTCTAATAACTTGGAATATCATAACCTCAAGGAACATTCCTGCTTTGCGGGGAGGGGGGGTGCACTGCAACATTTTGCTGCAGGCTCTTCTTGTTCAACAGAAGACAGTTTCAGACATGCTTCCCAAATGGCCTAAAACAACCTCTGGATCTCCACAAATTGATCAGGCACATGGTGAATTCATCACAACGCCTCCTTCCCATGTGAAATTCAATGAACCCAGATGCTGAAAACACCAGTTTCACAGTGCAAACCAACCTTACGGATGTCTCCCGTGGGAGCGGAGGCAGGCAAAGGAAACTGCCGCCACTCATTGCTTCTCTTTACCTGCTGTTTTCCACCAAGTGGAGCACTATTTTGTCCAGGACCTTCTCGAAAAGTGCTGTCCGGATCCAGAGGTGCTTGATGGCCTGCGGGGAGAGGCTGGGGAGCTTGGAAGCCTTGCGTGTGCTCTCCTGGACCCCCGGGCCCTGGTTTCGCCTTGGGGGAGAAGGAAGAACAAGTCCCACATTCACCCACATCGGTGGCTGGCCAAAATCGCCCAGAAAGACATGCACAAGTTGATGCACTCATCTATTTACTGGACATATTTGCTTACATAAGGATAGAACCCAGGTTTTTAAGAACAAGAATGTGTAAGGAAAACTGCAGCAAAAGAAGGCCTATTCTGCACAGGCCAGTTTGGGGCTAAAACAGAGGCTACTTTTTCATGTCACAAAAATTCTTGGTCCAGGAGTCTCAGCATCATCATTGTTTATTTGGATGCTGTCATTCCAGAGCAAACTATGTTCAAGGTGGCTCACAAGTAAAAAATAATAATTAATAATTCACCAAGTTACAATATATAACAGTTAAACAATGAACAATTAATGAGAACATCCAAGAAGAAATAATGAATAAAATCAAACGATCCCCTTGCAGTAAATAAAAATACCAGCATAAAATCACACAAGTCTTGCGCTAGCAACCCAGGTCCAATGGCCCTCCAGACTCCTCCAGGGCTCTGCGCTTGACACTGGGGATTAGATGCAAGGGCCAAAGCTCTTCTGCTCCTGCTGCACCACAGGCTTGAATCCCCACTCCAGCTGATGTCTGGCCATGTCTCAGCCCCATGCGCACGCCCAGGCTCAGAGCATAGACTTACACATTCTCAATGAGCTGCTCCAGGTCCTGCACCTTCCGGGACAAGTCCTCAGCCGGAGGAAAGCTCTTCCCCACCTTCATGAACAGGGCGGCAATCTTGTTGCTGCGCAGGAAGCCCGCCGCCCGCCGCTTGAGGCCGTGGAGGACACAGGCTTCGACGGCAGCTGGAAGGAGACAGGAGAGAGGGGCCAGCTGGCACATTAGGAGGGAGCAATGAGGCAGTCAAGTTTGCTGATGATGGTAAGTTGTTTAAAAAGAGATTGCAAAGAGCTCCAAAAGAACCTCTCCAAAGAGAGAAAATGGGTAGTAAATTTGGCAAATGATATTCAGTGAAATGTGTAAAGTGATACATGTGGGACCAAAATGTCTTAATTGCCCGTACATGTACATGGGGCCTGAACTAGCGGAGACTGACCAGGAGCGAGACCTTGGAACTCAATGAAGATGTCACTCCAAAGTGCAATGGCTGTGAAAAAGGCGAATTCCATGCTAGGGATCATTAGGAAAGGAATTGAAAAGAAAACTGCTGGCATCATAATGCTGAAATCTATGGTACAATTGCACTTTGAATCCTGTGTCCAGTTCTGGTCACCTCGCCTCAAAAAGGATATTGTAGAGTTGGAAAAGGTTCAGAAAAAAGGCAACCAGAATGATCCAAGGAAAAGAGGGACTCCTCTATAAATAAAGGTTGCAGAGTTTGGGACTTTTTAGTTGAGAGAAAAGGCAAGTTAGAGGAGACAGGATTGAAGTTCATAAAATGATGAACAGAAAGTGGACAGAGAAAACTGTTTCTCCCTCCCTCATACCACAGACTACTGTGAGAACAAGATGCGGGACAAAATCCACAAGGTCCTTCCTATGTTATTTTATTATGATAATTTTTTATGAAATTTTCATTAATAACAATCCAATGGAGGCCACATTAACACAATACCAAATCATGCCAAATCACAATACAAAGAGCCAATTAATCAGTTCCGAATTCAACATTTTTGGATGACTTCCTGTGTTCCGGCTATCAGGAGTTGATGTTATTCCTTGATCCTGCGCCAATTCTCTTAATTAGTCCAAGTTCCACAATTCTGATCTTAATCCTTTGTTTCTTTTGCAGCCACTGATGTGACAACTTTCGAACATATTTAATAAATCCATATCCATTCAATCACAGAGGGAGTTTTATATCCTGTAGCTGTGTGAAATATTTATTTACCTTCTCCCCCCCCCCTTCCTGTTGTAATCAGTCAGTTTTCTTCAACATTGCCCCTCCTTCAAGAACTGATTTCTAAGTGCAAAACATCTCCATTTTGTCTCATCTGAAAGCATTCCAGAGCCCGGCCGCAGCTTCTCGCCTACTTCCAGTGTTTATCTCCTTGTTCCTTCTAACGAGCTGGAGCCTTGCCAAAACCATAATAAATCAGAATCAGAGCTCTCTTTAACAGGCAATGTCACCAATCATCACAGTATTTCACACAGTCTATTCTTTTAAGTACTCCATAAAGAAAAGAGTCCCGTGAACTACAAAAAGATCAAACCTATCCATTCTGAAGGGACGCGGGTGGCACTGTGGGTTATACCATGGAGCATAGGGCTTGCCAATCAGAAGGTCGGCGGTTCGAATCCCCGCAACGGGGTGGGCTCCTGTTGTTCGGTCCCAGCTCCTGCCAACCTAGCAGTTCAAAAGCACGTCAAAGTGCAAGTAGATAAATAGGTACTCTGGCGGAAAGGTAAACGGCATTTCCATATGCTGCTCTGATTCCCCAGAAGCTTAGTCATGCTGGCCACATGACCCGGAAGCTGTCTGCAGACAAATGCCGGCTCCCACAGCCTATACAGCGAGATGAGCGCCGCAACCCCAGAGTCATCCATGACTGGACCTAATGGTCAGGGGTAACTTTACCTTTCCCTTACCCATTCTGAAGGAAATCAATCCTGAGTGGTCACTGGAAGGACAGATCCTAAAGCTGAGGCTCAAATACTTTGGCCATCTCATAAGAAGAGAAGACTCCCTGGAAAAAACTCTGACGTTGTGTAAGACTGAGGGCACAAGGAGAAGGGGACAACAGAGGAAGTTTGACAGTGTTACAGAAATGACCAACATGAATTTGACGATCCTTCTGAGAACATCTAGTCCAGCATCCAGTCCTCACAGTGGCCAGCCAGAAGCAGTTTTGGGACACAAAAGCAATCCCCTCCCCTCCTGTGCCTTCTTCCTGCAACTGGGATTCAGAAGCATTGCTGCCTCCAACTGTGGCAGTCAGAGCATGGCCAATGTGGCTGGTAGCCATCAATAGCCCTCTCCTCCTCCATGAATTTGTCTAATCCTCCTTTAAAGACATCTAAGTTGGTGGCCATCACTGCCTCCTGTGGGAGTGAGATCCATAATTTAACTACGCACAGGGTGAAGAAGTCTGTCCATTTGTCTGTTCTGAATCTTCCAACACCCAGCTTCCTTGGATGTCCATGAGTGAAGGAGATGTTGCTGTCTCCAATCATCACCCAAGGCCAGGACAGAGGCATCTTCTCCACTGGCGCTCTTGCCCTTAGGTAGCAGAGGACCACAGCATGATCCAGGGAGAGCACTTGCCTTGAAGGCCCCCAAGTCTTTCCAATGCTGTTATGAATTCATTTGCCTTCTCTGCTGCGCATGACGGTGCAGCTCCATCTCTCTGGAGTCCAGTGGGGGGGAGCAGGGGGGAGCCAGACAGAGTAAATTAGCATTTTGGGTCTGAATTATTTTCAGCTTTGGCAAGCGGCAGTGTTTCCAACCCATTCAGCTGCCAGCAAGCTCCCTTATCAGCAGACAGCATGGCAGCCCACAGCACAGCCGGGGGAAAGAAACCAATGGCAGAAGCCACCTGGAATCATAGAATTGTAGACTTGGAAGGTAACCCCAAAGGCCATCCAGTCCAACCCCCACTTACCCTCCTCTGAAGAAGAAAAAACATGCTTCCTCTGCTACAGCCCATTTCATAAGGCTGCAAAATGATAAATCAAATATTTTTTGCTGATTAATTGATAGAAGCTCAGTAAAATTAGTGAGGGCAACTTGCAAGCTCAGGAAACACTGGTTCATTTTCTTAGGCTACTGGTGTGTTACTGTTAGCTGGCAATGAACGAGAACATATTCAAGGGGTTGGTGCTCAAAGAGAGTGCTCCTTTGATCCAGGAAAGGTCAATGTCAGTTATCTAAAAAGGGGGGCACTGACACTGCTGTTCTGGTGACAAGTCTGGGGTGGAGCTATCTCACCCACCCCTCACAGGACAAGTTTGACAGGTCGGTGGGTGGAACAGAAAGACAAACCCCTTCCCAAAATATCTAGTAGATAAATAAATGTCAGGGACTGGCTGGCTGATGAAAAGTGGTGTGAGGCGCCAGCCCAAGAACCCCCCAGCAATGAAACAGAAGAAGAAGACTTAGACCCAGGACAGTGATGGTGGAACTTGGAGGACCAGTCTGTGACAGGGACAAGTTTGGAATGAAATAAAAAGGAATATGGAGGTATGGGGAAGAATGAATTTATCCTTATGGGGAAGGATCTCAGTAATCAAAATGAATGTATTGCCTAGAATGTTATTTTTATACCCATCCATACCGATAGTCAGTGGAGCAGGACCCTTCAAACAATGGCAAAAGGACATATCTAAATTTAATTGGCGGGGGGGGGGAAGCCAAGGGTTAAATATAAGTTACTAAAGATTCTCCTTGCCAGATTTAAAGTTATACAGTGGTACCTCAGGTTAAGAACTTAATTCGTTCTGGAGGTCCGTTCTTAACCTGAAACTGTTCTTAACCTGAGGTTTAAAATTAAGGAGGAGGAGGAGGAGGAGGAGGAGGAGGAGGAGGAGGCTTGTGTGAACGTGAGGAGGCCATTTTGGCCTGCAAACCCATCCCTGCTAACCCTCAAGCCATACAGCAACTGGTCAAGTGTTTCCTTGCCCCAACCAAAGGGACAGATGTCTGTCTGTCTGTCTGTCTGTCTGTCTCTCTCTCTCTTTTCTGTGGTCTGACTCATCTAAGCAGCATCAAGGGAGAAGCCACCAATGGATGCTTTGCGATTAAGCCAAGATGACACATTGTCACTAAATAATGAACCACCAAAGCAAGTGCTGTTTACCAAGAGCTGGCAACACAAGATCCACCAGGAATGAAAGGACTCCCCCCAAAATCACCCTTTTCACCTGTGTGGATAAGGCCTTTGAGGGGGACTGCCATGCAGTCAAGCCCACCAAACTTCAGGCACCCACATTGGACAAGTCATTTGAGTGGAATCATCTGCAGCCTTTCCATTAAAGGAAGAACAAAGCAGAAAGGTTGCAGCCATGACTTCTTAAAGGAGGAGAACAAGGCAGACAGATGGAACTGAAAGCTGCCCTATCCTGGTGCCATTCTCCCTTCCCCCTACTCTGCCACTTACCATGCCAATTAGGGTTATTTAGGAGCCTGATCCTCCCCATGGAGGCTGAGGGAGCCTGGCAGGCAACTCAAATTAAATTCCCATCAACCTCAGATGGTGCTCCTGAGCTGCCCTGAGGCCAAGGAGAAATGCAACAGCAGCCGTAAGAGGCTGGGATGACAACTGCCAAGCACTCCCGTGTCCTGCTTTGGCGGTAGTGAGGGCTATAAATAATGTGAAGTCCATAGGGAGCCAGCCAGCTCCAGATTTGCTCTGTTCCTTTGGTGATTCAGGCAACAGTTGCTCCGAGGAAGAGAAGGAGGTGTCTGGATCACCCTATCTTAATTCTCTCCCCACTCACACAGCTGGCCTACCTTAACCAAAGAGTCAGGTTGAGGTAATGATCAACAGGCATCACTTGTAAATGGATGGCTTAGCCAAAGGACAGAAGAAGGGCCTGCTGGATGAGGCTAATGGCCCATCTAGTCCAGTCTCCTGTCCCCACAGTGGCCAACCAGATGCCCCAGGGGGAAGCCACAAGCAATTTTGGGGCACAAAAGCAATACCCTCCCACAAATGAACAATCACACCCTACGCCAACCCCGACCTCTCTCACCACCAAAGGAGCACAAGCGAACAACAGAGAACCTGCACAAACAACGCTGACACAAAACCCTACATATATTAAGTAAAATAGAAACATCATCACCCCACCCCACCCATTCCCACCCTGCCCACCTCTTCCCCCTTTTCTTCCTGATGTCTCAACAAACGAAACTGATTTGTAAAAATGTTATATGGAAAAATACAAGAGAGACATTGCACTACCTTTGTAAATCAAGAAAATCTTTAATAAAAAATATTTTTAAAAAAAGCAATCCCCTCCCCTCCTGTGGCTTCCAGCAACTGACATTCAGAAGCCTGGCTTGGATGCAGAGCATGGCCATTGTGATGACTAGCAGCCATTGATAGCCTCATCTTCCATGACATGATCCTGCCCACCAGTTGAGAATGATTCAAAGGCTCTTCACTACACCCCCCCAATATTAGGTGGCAAGTAGAGAGGGGGGCAGTTCCATGGGAGCACACAAATTTAGGGACACTTCTGAAAACTTCTTATTGTAAGCCGTATTGAAGCTGTTTTTATAAGAACGTAAGATCATAAAAAGATTGTGTTGGATCAGGCCAATGGCCCATCTAGTCCACTATTCTGTTCTCAAAGTGGCCAACCAGATGCCTCTGGGAAACTCACAAGCACAATTCAAGCCCAAGAGCCCTCTCTCCTCCTGTGGTTTTCTAATAGCCATGGATAGCCGTCTCCTCCATAAATTTGGTCCATGGAGAGGGCCACCTTTGAAGATGGGTAATGGCCTGAGCAAGGGAAGGTCAGTAGATCCGGTTTCCCCCAGGCTAGCAAGACAGCCAAGCTGGTGTGCACAAAGCAAGAGTCAGCACCTTGGAGAGAGATAAAGGTTGGGTTCAGGACCATGGCCAGTGTTTCTGCAGCTGAGCCCAACCACCAATGATGTCTCAGCAACCACAGAGTTTTGCAGGGTTGTGTGGCCACTGAGTGGATGCTTCACACACACACACACACACACACCACCCCGAGAACTGCTTCCTACCTAAAGGACTGGTGCCCCCTTCTGCAGCTAATTACCTTCTTTAAGGTAATGGGGTTTCCAGCTGTTGGGATCTCTCCTCTGGGCTCTCCTGATTCTCCAATGAGTCTGCACATTAATAAGAGGGCCTGGCAGTGGAACTGACATTTTGGGGCTCAGGGAAGGGAAAGTGAGCTCCATGGACCCATACAGAATGAACCAGGGCCAGATCTCTCTCCGCCTCGGGGCTGCTGCAGCCTCCAAGGAGTCTTGGTCTGGGATCAGGAAAAAACCCAGTTGGTAAGGCAAAACAGATAGATGGAACAGTCTATTTCCAGTTCGGATCAATTTTCCATGTTTATTCTTAAGCCCCACCTTGTCCCTGACTAGATATCATCCAAAAGGGCAGTGCAGAACTGGCTTTAAGAAGCTACTGAGGCTCACAGCTCAGATATTGATGGCCGGGCAGGACCGATGGAGCACAAAGGGGAAACTCACACCAGACGGGACACGTCTGGCTGGCAGACTTACCACAAAAGGAAATGATGTGGCTGCTGTCTTCATGCACAAACTTCCTGGTGACCGATTCCTCCATTATCTGTTTCACCTGCAAAACAAAAGAAAGGTGAGTTTTTGAGCTTGTGAAGGTAAAACTGAAGTATTCGGTTCCAGTCCCCCTGCTCCCAGGACAGAGATCATTCCAGAGTTTGAAGCTTTGAGGCTGCAGGAACCAAGTTCAAAGAGCTTCTGAAAGCCCCTCCAAAACACACACACCAGAAGTGGGAGGATTTTTGTGACTATGCCTAGAAGCTGAACTGAGATGCAAGTAGAGCAGAAGGCTGAAAATTAAGCCCCGGAGAGCAGAGAGCAGTTGGATTTAAAGCACCTGCATCAAAATGAAATCCATTTATAGCAGTTTTAAAAATTGCTTTTAAAGGAGTGAAGCACACAGGCCACACTGAGTGATTTGTGCCTGTAATGGCAATAGGAATGTGATGGAAGGGTGCAAGGGGTCACCTGGCAAGTGAAGATCAGTGGGTTACATAAGGTGCTCATCCCAATCCCTGGGCTATGGATTCACCCCCTAGGGCTGTTGCCTCACCCACAAAGCTCCGCTTATTCGCCCCAGTCTCCTGATTCCAGCTGCAGCAACATGAAAAGTGAGGCACAGAATGAGTGGGCCACTTGCAAGAGCAGCTGCCAGAGGTGGTGAGCAGAGGATGAAGCTTCCCCCTCCACCATCCCATTGGCCATCCTACCCTTCCTCCTGCCTCACATTAGGAAAGAGCCGTTTTACTTGCACACAGCAGATGCCTGCACACAACTCCCCAGGATTTTAAAATAATGGTGCTGAGAGCAGATAGCAGGACAGGTGGGAAAGGGAGAGATTTTAAATCTATCTTGTGGTGGCAGCTGTTCCTTCCAGGAATATCTTTGTCATTCTTTAGCTGAGATTCCTGCATTGGAGGGGGTTGTACTGGCCTGTGGGCACTCTGCTTGGAGAACAGCCTTTACCAAAGGTGTCATGGACTTTGGAGACGCTCGAACTCAGGACGAAAGGGATAAACAAGCTAAGAGGAAGGCACACTTGGCAAACCCTCACCAGGATCAACTCCCGCACAGAAACCTATGTCCCCACTGTGGAAGGATGTATGGATCCAGAATTGGCCTCCCCCAGTCAGTTACAGTCTCCCTGTTAAAGACCATGTCGATAGAAGACAATCTTACTTGGCTATGAGGGCTCGCCAAAGAAGAAGACTAGATGACCCTTGAGGATCCAATCCAACTCTGCAATTATTTGATTCGATGAAATCCAAGAACCTAAGAGCACCCCCGCTGGACCAGATCAAGGGTCCGATAGGGAGGATAGGATGGGGGAACCTGACTTAGTCACCCCTTCTCATGTCAGGAGGTTCCTGGCAACCAGCCAGGCATTCTGGGAGACAAAGGGGCTCAACAAGCAGGGATTTTCCCTTTCCCAGGGATCAGGAAAGGTCCTTTATCTGCACCAATCCTTTCCTGAAGAAAACTACTTTTAATGAGCTTCCTATGTTCTGCAGGGAATGTGATGGCAAGCTGCCCTGAGAGAAAAACAGTTGTGATCTCTGTCCTCTTATGAAATCGAAAAGGGGATGGCAGCTCAAGAGCTCCAGCTAAAAGCAGCCCTGAGCACAGACTTGCTTTCTTAAATGTCTTAAATGTGACTTCCTTTGCACTTAGGGGAGCCGTGCGTGCAGGTTCTATTATACACCTGGCAGGTATCACACACGCAAATCCCAAGCTGGTAAAACTCACGAGTCAGATATTAGAATATTTATATCTTCTGTAATTTGTGTTCCGTTTTGCTTGCAGAGCTAGGCTTTTGTGGACTTACTGGCTGAACTGCCACATGATTTCTTTAAAAATAAAAATTTAAAGCTGCTTTTAAGGGGAATTGTTGGCTAGCTGGCTGGCTAGCTAGCTAGCTAGCAGAGAAGTGTGGAAGGTGTCCTCTAAGGTGAGGGTAATGCAGATTTAACAGCTGAGCTCTTGAAAAGCTTGTGCTGCCTTACAAACATTGAACTGGCTTATCCTTTTAAACTTATCCATTCTTTCAAGCTTTCAAATCCATTCTTTCAAACTTATCCATTCTTACAAGAAATCAGCCCTCAGTGCTCACTGGAAGGAAGAAGAAGAAGAAGAAGAGTTTGGATTTGATATCCCGCTTTTCACTACCTGAAGGAGTCTCAAAGCGGCTAACATTCTCCTTTCCCTTCCTCCCCCACAACAAACCCTCTGTGAGGTGAGTGGGGCTGAGAGACTTCAAAGAAGTGTGACTACCCAAGGTCACCCAGCAGCTGCATGTGGAGGAGTGGAGACACGAACCCAGTTCCCCAGATTACGAGTCTGCCGCTCTTAACCACACCACACTGGCTCTCAGGACAGATCCTGAAGTTGAGGCTCCAGTACTTTGGCCACCTCATGAGAAGAAAAGACTCCCTGGGAAAGATGGAGGGCACAAGGAGAAGGGGACAACAGAGGATGAGAGGGTTGGACAGTGTTCTCGAAGCGACTGGCATGAGTTTGGCCAAACTGCGAGAGACAGTGAAGGATAGGCGTTCCTGGCGTGCCCTGGTCCATGGGGTCACGAAGAGTCGGACACGACTGAACGACTGAACAACAACAATCCTTTTAAAGCACATGAAGCAGGAAGTGGCCAGGCTGGCCTTCTCCTCACTTGCATTGCTAACTTCCAGCTCTGTTTGTCTCTGCAGTGCTGACAAGCCCAGGCTTTGCTACTGCTGCTGTGCTCCTTTCCCGGTGTGCAGCTGCTGCCTCTCGACAATCCCTCAGCTCCTTCCTGCTTCCTCCTACCCCCAATGTGTCCTTAGGACCATAATAAAGGAATGGCATTCAGAGTCACAATTTCCTGTGCAGGTTTGGTGCTTTCCCTATCCTTGCCTTGCTGTGGGACAGGAAGCAGGATTTGAAACTGAAGCAGAGATCAGTCCCAATGAGTGTTTGTATTGCAAACAGATTGAGAAATAAAAGAAGCATGTGCAGAGTGCCTCTCCGCTGGCTCTAAATTAGTAACCATGGCCCTCTGCCACACATCCAAGGTGGAATTTGCCTGCTCCCCCACCCCATTCTTCAGCATGCATAAATTCCCCAACTGAGTCTGTTCAAGCAGTGAAATAGGACCTGATTGCAGAGGGGATCCTGTGCTCAGTTCTCCCAAACAGCAGACAAAGAAGGAAGCCTATTTCTGCATGGCACCATTCCAGGTGGAAAATAGGGAGCTCACAGGATGGATTAAAGAAAATAATTAAATCCCTTCACATAGAAAATCAGGATCTCAGGGAGAATGGTGCCAGCCCAGCTTCACACTTCCATGCTGGTTTTCTAAGTGCAGGGAGTTTGCTTTTTCTTATTGGCAGGGAAGAACATTCTGTCCTGTGATAAACCCAACCTACCTGTGAAGCCTGCAGTGGTTCAGTCCAGGAACTGGTTCAACTCCTCACTGGGTGTTGTTGGGGATCTCAGAGCTGGAGGGAATTCACAATGGCAAGAACCTGGCCATGGAGTCAACCCAATGCCAGGATGAACAGGATGGCCTTTTAGCAAGTCAACAACTATTCTTTGAGGGGGGGGATTTCAACCCTCTTGAGTGTTGAGCCCAGAACAGAAGTGTCCTTGCATTCCTTCACAGAGCAGCAGCCCCGCCCCACCTGCCCCCAATGCTGCTCTGTACAAACAAAGCTTTGCTTGTGGGAAACCATCAACTTGCCTTTCCCTCCCAAGAAGCTCAGGTGTTTCCTGCTAGAAAGTGGAGGGGAGGCTGCTATCCACAGCAGCCTACATCATAGCAAGAGAGAGCAAGTGGACTGCTGGCTGTCCCTCCAGAACAGCAATGACCCCAGCTTCCACCAGGCAGCTGGCAGCCCCAATCCCACAGCAGGCAAACTGGTTGAGCTGCATTTTTTGCCTGGTTCTGCAGCTGGAGGAGGGCAACCCTCAACAGGGAGGCCTGAGGCAGGCTGCCAGACTGTGCTTTCTGCCCCTCCCCTCCCTGGTATCTGACACTGTATGGGAAACAATCCGGAAGATATTGTCACAAGCAGAGGCGTAGCAAGGGGGGTGAGGGGGGTGGGCCACCCCGGGTTCCATAATGGAGGGGGTGACAAATTATCAAGGAAAAAAAATTTTTGGGAAAAAAAGTTGGAAAAAATTTTTGAATTTTTTTTTTTAAATGCCTGCTCCGAAGGTCTTATCGTACTATACTAGGGATTATATAGCTATATATGAAATTTCATGCATATTGGTTAATATCTTGACCCTTCATAAAATTTACAAACTGCTTGATGGTAAATGCTCAAAAAGAAGGAAGCAAAAAAATTATCAGAAAAACTGTAAAAACTCTTCAAAACATTCAAAAGATAAGATCAGCAATCAACAAAAGTGCACTGTCAACATTCTACAAATCCAGACTGACTTGCCTAAATGAAAATGCTTTTACCCGGAGCGAAAAGAGTGGGGGTGGGGCTGGTGTCAAGAGGCAGGGACTTCCGGAGTGTGGGTGCTGCTACACTGAAGCAGCCATGGGGGCATCTATGGGGTAAGGCCACCTGGCAGGTGAACTGTTCCCAAGTTGTTATGAGCTTTATACCTTGAACTGTCCCCCGCCGCAATATTCCATTGTTTTAACTGTTTTATATACTATGTACCTGATTTATAAATGTTCTTACCTTCTAAATTGCTTTGGGATAGAATCATAGAATCCTAGAGTTGGAAGAGACCACAAGGGCCATCCAGTCCAACCCCCTGCCAAGCAGGAAACGCCATCAAAGCATTCCTGACAGATGGCTGTCAAGCCTCCGCTTAAAGACCTCCAAAGAAGGAGACTCCACCACACTCCTTGGCAGCAAATTCCACTGTCGAACAGCTCTTACTGTCAGGAAGTTCTTCCTAATGTTTAGGTGGAATCTTCTTTCTTGTAGTTTGAATCCATTGCCCCGTGTCCGCTTCTCTGGAGCAGCAGAAAACAACCTTTCACCCTCCTCTATATGACATCCTTTGATATATTTGAACATGGCTATCATATCACCCCTTAACCTTCTCTTCTCCAGGCTAAACATACCCAGCTCCCTAAGCCGTTTCTCATAAGGCATCGTTTCCAGGCCTTGGACCATTTTGGTTGCCCTCCTCTGGACACTCAAGGGCAGTGATTCATAAATGAAATAAATACAAGCCTGTGGGGAGAACCCCATTTTTTGTCCCCCTTCACTTGGCTTTTACAGCAGGCGAGGAACCCTTTTCAGCCCCAGGCTGGCATTGCTCTTGGCCTGCCTTGCAAGGGGCATGCCTGCCAGCAGTGCATGTCACCCAAGACACTTTCACACGCAGGTGTGCACACACCTCCACAGCTGACCACGCCTTCAAGGGAGAGACCGGGATGACATTCTCCAAAGGGCACTGACCTGGGCATCTCCACCCAGCCCTGCATTAAGGCTATTTTCATGGAGGAGAAGGCCATCAATGGCTTTGCTCTAGTTCCGTGGTTGGAGACAGAAATGCTGCTGAATCCCAGTTGCTGGAAACCGTAGGAGGGGAGAGTGTTGGAGTGCTTGGGTCCCGCTTGTAGGTTTCCCATAATGGGCATCTGGTTAGCCACTGTGAGAGCAGGATGCTGGACTTGGTGGCCTCCCATTGGCCTGATCCAGCAGGTGCTTCTGGTGTTCTTAGTAGAGTCCAAGGCAGCTTGCTACATTCAACTCTTAAGGCTCCAACAACACACATTTCCCCCAGCAGTCAAACTGCCTCCTGACTGCTTTGCAAATCAAGGCTCAGAAGTTTTTAGACAGCAGTGCCAGTACCCATCCACAATAAAAGTCAACCCAGGAAGGCTGGCCTGACTTTGGCAGCGTCAACACTGAAAAACTTGTTCTCTCATTTTGAATTTGCGCAGGTGTAAACCAGGAGAGCCTTTGGGTTTGCACATTGACTATCTTCTTAACAAAACACAAACTCCCTCTCTCCCTCCCACCCTCTTCCCCCCTCCAATTTGTCCATCTACTGTCACCAGCCTGTAATTCCAATATCCTGCAGGGACAAGTGGAAAAAACTATCCTGCAGATAAAGCAACATCCTATTAATGAAGAAGAAAAACACACTGCTTGCATTATTCCTGTGCGTTCAATCACTGTTTGCTTTGGGTTATACAGGTGATAACATAGCTGAGAAGTCTGATACGGATGGAAGAAGCAAAACTGTTCTCTCTCCACTCCCTGCACACACACACACACACAGTTTCATTTAGGGAGACAAAAAACACTCATGATGGCAAGAACTGATTTTCAACAGATACCCGAAGGCGCAAAGTGGGACAATGACTTTAGGTGCTGGGGTTAGCCTTCAATCTTAAGAAGGTAGGGATCAAAATGTTTCTCGGATCACACACACACTACACCCAGGTACTGCTTCTAAGCACCAGGGTTGCAACGCACCTGTAGAGCCAGGTGCAGCCTTTCCCACCTGTCCCATATGCAGAATTCAGTTTGGACTCCACACTTCCCAGAACCAAAGGAAATGCCACAAGGGAGAATTGCACTGTTTCTGTTGAGATGGAGGTGGGGGAAGGCAAGCAGACACCTGGAAGGTAGTGTGCATCTTTAAAGCTAAATCCATTTCCCCGCTAAAGCATGTAAGGTTTCTTCATGCAAAAACTCTTATTTCTGCCTTTATTGCTGGTAACCCTCCTCCTGCCAAAATGCTTTTCTGCAGACCTGTATACAAATAGTTGAACAGAATCATAGAATTGTGGAGTTGAAAGGGACCCCCACAGGTCATCTAGTCCAACCCCATGCAATGAAGGAATGCCTAGCTGGTTCCAGGTCTGATCTTCTTTAAGTGGCAGAACACCTGCTTGGCATTCAAAAAGTCCTTGGTTCAATCCCTTGGTTCAGTGTAGACAATACTGAGCTACATGGACCAGGGGCAGATAAGGCAGCCCTCCCTCCATGTTCCTATGCTTTTGCACTCTTGGAAAATGTAGTGTGCATAACAACAAGGGGTGCCATCTGTTTCCGCCATAATCAGTGGGGAGCTGTAAAATGTTCACCCAGGAAGCCCTTTCAGATCATATGATGCTACAAAGAGAAAGAAGGAATGAGCTGACGCACATTTCCAAATTTCATCCCCTTCTAACTGCTTCACTCCCCAAAGCCACTGAAAATTTTAAAACCATGGCAGCAGCTTGTGAGGCTGTTGCCACGGAAACAAACCTAAGCAATCAATGCTGGAGGATGAGCTGGCAAAGCTGGGAGAAGAGGAGAGTCAGCTCCAAACAGGCAGAGAGTGGGGAGCATGGATCTTTCCCTGAAACATTTTCAAAGCAGCAGAGGAGGGGGTGCTCAGTTCTGTGAGGTGGGGAGTTCTTGGGGGAGGGGGCACAAAAGCACCTTGAGCAGGAGAAAGCAGAGGCTATGACCTTCAAAGAGAAAGGAACAGGAGGCTCTTCCTCAGCCAACTCACAGCAGGAAGCTTCCCCCTCCCTGCAAATAGTAGGAGTTTCAAAGGGGTGGGCACCAGCAATTTACTTTAAAATAAAATGAAACACACAATTGTTAATTGTGCCCATGGCTAGTTTGGTCCCAAATCCACATATGAGCAAAAATAATATAACACTGGCTCTTAAAGGATGGTTCGTGTATCAGGTATAGATACCATCATCTTAAAAGATGCATTCTGCCATCTCTCCCATATTTTTACTTATTTTTATTTCTTTATTTGTTTAACTTAATATTCATTTTATTCATTTTTTAAAAAAAATTCTATACTGCTTTATATTTTTAAGAAACATCTCAAAGCGGTTTACAGCATATTAAATCAATAAAACATAAATAAAGCAATCGGAAGAAAGTCAAATATAGAGTATACTGTCAAAGCAGCATAACAGAAAACTAAAATATTATCTTAAAGATTTCAAAATAAAACATTACAAAGGAGGTCAACTACAGAATACATATTTAACACAATCGGGCTGGGTGAGTGTGGGCCCCGCCCCCTAGGCCTGGTGGAAAGGGCCTTGCAGGGAGTGGCCTCCACGCCCCACAACCTTCTTTAAGAAGCTCAAAGTGGCACATGCAACTTTCTCCCTTATTTTGTCTTCACAACAACCCTGCGAGGCAGACAAGGCTGAGAAAAGCAGTGACAGGCCCAGTGAGCTTCATGTCCAAGTGGGGCTATGAATCCTGGTCTCCCAGGTCCCAGTCCCACACTCTAACCATTGCACTACACTGGCTCCCTTCTCACAGACATGTTTGCCATCTACAATTTATATATATATATATATATATATATATATATATATATATATATATATATATATATATATAAAAGAGCAACTCATATTATATGTGTGTGTGTTCTTAACCTGCCTTCCAATGGAAGTTTTTAGTTGGTCAAACGATTTCTAACCTATTTACTGAATAAGACACTGCAAATTCTCCTAATAAGAAGAGATGTAGATTCACATCAACTTCACCAACAATTCTGTGTTCTGTTGACCATCCAACAGAGGAAATGGCTTGTAACGCCCACCCATCCTTCCCCAACTTGTGTCACTGGGTGGTGGGAAGGTAGGAGTTGTAACCCAGCACCATGCGGAGGCACCAGGTGGCGGGAGGGGGCTCTGCTTTTACAAAAATTAAGTGAGGAGGTGGCAGAGAACCTAAGATGAGCCAATGGCCCACACAGGCCAGCATCCTATTCTCACAGCAACCGCGCACAAGCAAGGCCAGGGCACACGAGCGCTTCCCCGCAAGTGGTATTCAGGGGTATCCATGCCTTCTTTAACAGGAGAGGGAGAGTGTAAGAAAACTGGCTGTGGGATCAAGCCAGATGGGGGCCCACACAGTCCAGCCTCCTGTTCTCACTGTGGGCAGCCAGAGGCCCCCATGGGAAGCCCACCATTAGGACTCTCCCCAATTGCAATTCCCAGTAAGTGGTCTTCAGGGGTATCCTGTCTCCACCAGGGGAGGCAGAACATAGGAAGTTCTTGGCTGTGGGATCAGGCCAATCATCCATCCCGCCCAGCCTCCTGTTCTCACTGTGGGATCTGAGCACAAGGCTTCCAGCAACTGGCATTCAGACTGTGGAGGCAGAGGACAGCCTATGTGGCCAACCCTCTTTTTAAGGTCCACCTAGTTGGGGGCCATCACTGCCTCTGGTGGGAGCAAGTTCCAGAGTTCCACTATGCACCACAGGAGGAAGGACTTTCTGTCCCGAATCCTCCAACGTTCACCTTCATTGGATGTCCATGAGGAAATGGCTCTCACCCTCCCCACCTCTCCCAGGACAACGTCCCACATGCTGCATCAATGACTGCAGGCCATTCTGAGAACAACCACTAACGCCACACAATCAATAACTCTCCCAAAAAAGCTATCCAAGAATAGACCTTAAGAGTGTTCTCACCACTAAAGAATAAAAATGTCTTAAGCTCATTGCCGGCAGAGCAGGCAATTAAAAGGTGCTGGAGATTACCTCCACCTTGTGCCCTGGGAGCCCCATTTAAAAATGAAATGGAAGACACACAGCTGAGGAGGATGCCTTCTGGGACAGCAGGATGCTAACCTTGCTGCCACTGTGCCCCCCCCCCGTGTTAAGTAACCACCACCCCTCCAATATCGGTGGGGTTGCCAAGGCAACCAGAATAACTTCATTCTGCTTTCTCACCATCAACACATAAATTGGGACTGCATGCGCTGGTTGCCTTGCTGTTCCTTGAGAGCATTTATCAAAGGCTTTAGAGTCAGCCAGAAAGAGACAAAGATGCTGACATTATTTCATTTTTTTTGCTTCCTTTGCACCCCTCTTCACGCAAACCATGGCTGTGTTTTTCAGTGTGTGTCACCTTTGGGACACAATTCGTATGTGTGTGTGTGTGATGCTTTTTGGCATTTCCCCAGCACTTGTCACTATAAAACTATCCCACAAGATGATGGGCCCCATCTGTGTTCTAGATGTAAAGTAATATCACACCACTTTAAGCAGCCATGGCTTTCCCCAAAGAATCCTGGGAACTGTAGTTTGTTAAGGGTGCGGAGCATTGTTGGGAGACCCTTATCCCCCTCACAGAGCTACAGTTCCCACAGTTCCCTGAGAAGAGGGACTGACCATTAAACCACACTGAGAATTGAAGTTTTGTGAGACAAATAATAGTTCTGTTAGGGCCTCTCAGCACCAAACAACAAACTACTGTTCCCAGGATTCTTTTGGGGAAAGGCTATGATAGTTTAAGGTGGCATGCTAGTGTTTTACTAACACTTTTCTATTAGCACCCCCCCCCCCCGATTCCTTGAGAGGAGCTCAGAGAAGGAGGAGGAATGTGTTTTTGGGCAACCCAACTCCTTCATCCCAGGGATCATAAAGTGGGCAGGCATGCTCTCTCTCTCTCTCAATTGCAAATTACATGCAAGCAGAGAAGCACAATTTATTTGACTAACAGAGGAATTGCCAGCTCACAACTGCAAACAGAAATAAAACTCCCAGGCCAATGAGGACACATGCTCATATTTCTTATTTCTTGCACAGCCTACACCCCAACACAGGAGAGACAAGGCAGTCTGGCCCGGAGAACATCACCATCCAAGGTTTGTGACACATTCCCCATGTGCCACAGTTCACATCCCAGCCCAGTTTGCCTTTCACATCCTGGTCCCTGTGAGGAAGCCTGAATGAAACTCATCTCTGGCACTTACATAACCATCATCACGGTGGCTTGCTGATTAAAAGCCCTATGCAGACTCCAGCTCTCCCAAGCCCACAGGAAGAGGCGCACAGCACCTATGGCTTGGTACAAGGCTGGAGGGGAGACTGTAGGAGGAGCAGGGAGCACTGTGGCTAAGGGACAGAGCACCTGCCTCACAAGCAAAAGGTCCTAGGTTCAATCCCTGCCTCAGAGCCTGGAGAGCCACTGCTCCTCGGGTCAGCTGGAAAGGATGGAGCAGCCCCAAAGACTACCCTGGCCCATGGGAGACCACCGTGTTGGGCAGGGGCCAGAAGGAAAAATGGGCCTAGTAGTTGACATGGGCCTCACCTTTGCATAAGTTTCATTCCAGCCATGCCTAAATCTAAGGGCAAATCCACAGCATATATTTAAAGCACATTTAAAGCACATGACTTCCTTGCAAAGTATCCTGCAAAGTGCTGTGTCTCCCCACCAGAGCTACAATTCCCAGTACTCTTAACCCACTACAGGTCCCAGAATTCTTTGGGGGAAGTCACTTTTTAAAATGTGCCTCGTGTGGATCTGCATGGAGGTTTCCCCAGACGCATTTCTCCATCCAGGCTCCCAGTTGAAGGGGACACATTCCAGTCGGGCCAAAGGATGGTGGGCATGGAGCCAGGCTGGTGAGGGGCACAGCCTGCAGAGGGTTGGCCAGGGAGACCTCATGCAGAGGTTCCCCATCCCTGGCATGCACCATCCTGAGCTAGATGGACCAGTGGGCTCCCTGGATCATCTTCCAGCCTTCCTATGAGAGGCAGCGGGAGCCCCTGGCCTTCTAGCCCCTAGCAAAGGCTTTGCTCCAGTCCATGACAAAAGAAAACACATGGAGAGGCTTTGAAGTGCAGAAGCACCAGGCCTTGTCAAACTAATGCAGTGACCTCTTCTTGTTCATCTTGCCCTTGATGGATCTGTCAGGCTGCAACAACAGATGATTCCAGAATTCAATTAATGGGAGCAACGGAGCCGAACTTCCCCATGGGGTCACGCCAGCCAGCCTGCAGCTCCCCCCCCCCAAGAGCAGCACAAGTGAATCTGCAGTGAGAGGGAGCTGCAAAGGGGTAGCCCAGCACCAGCCACACACACAACTCCCAGGCTGTGGGCACTGCCCAATCCTGAACTAGACTTACATAAGCAGCAACTCTTTTAGCACCACATGGGAAAGATTGGCGGAGCGGGGGGGGGGGTCAAAATCGGAGCCATCTCAGTTCTGATCCTTGGGGGAGGAATGGGTGGGAGGATGTAAGGGTCTTGAACCGTAAGGAATGTTGACAGACACACACACAACCATCAGCTAGGGCTAGGCAGACAGGTCCAGATGTCATGCTGCCAGAGACCTTGAGAAATTCTTCACATTCCAATAATGCTGAAGGCAACAAAGATAATAAATAAGCTGTCCGGAGGGCAAGCGATGCCCACCTTCCGCAGGGCATGTTCCAGACTAGAGCGGAAGGGTTGTCCCCAGATGGGGAAAAGGCACTCTGTGTGTCCTCAGAGACTCCCTTTACCTCTACTATCTCATCTTGCCCCAGGGACTAGTGTCGTCTTAAACTTAAGTCCCGTTGGATCAGGCAGAGATGGCCAGCCAGATAGATACCTGCGGGAAGCCCCAGCACCACCTGTGATGCCCACCTCTCCACGCCACCTCTCATCTGTGCGCCTCCATGGTGACCTTGCTGCCATGGCCTGCCCCAAATAAGGGAGACAGGAGCAAGGTCCCTGAGCATGTGAAGACTGCAAGGACCACATGCAGGACAAAATGGGGAAGGAGTGCCCCACCCCCACCCCCCAATCTGGAGAGTTTTGCATCCCTTCCTCCTTTGCTTGCCTCGCTTTCCTTTTTTGAACAAACGGATCTGCTCTTTGGGGTAGCCCCCCCCCCGTCCATTTGCAACTGGCCTGGTCTATTCTTCCTGAGAGGAAGGAGGAAATCTCCTCGCTCGGTCTAAGGGTGGGAAATGAGAAATGAGAAACGGTGCTTTACTCTCCCCCGCCTTGAATAGGATGAGTCAAGTGCATGGAGCCAAAGACGGGAGACTCTTAAGTCGCACCCCCCTAAAAGCCCCAACACCCCCCCCACCAGCGTGCAAATGCAAAGCTACCGAACGAGCCTGCCCCCCCCCCTCCGTCGTGCACCCCGCCGCTGCCCCGAGGGGAAGGCAGCGCGCACCCACCTCCTTCTTGGCGCTGCGCAGGAGGCGCTGCCGCGTCTCGGCCTCGGCGGGCAGCAGCAACAGCGACGAGGGCGTCAAGGCGCGCAAGGCGGCGGCCGAGCCCCCCGACGCCCCACGGCTGCCCCCGCCGCCTGCCGCCGCGCCCGGCCCCCGGCGGCCCCCGACCGGAGAGGAGGTCGCCGCCGCCGCCGCCGCCGCCATCGTGCGCTTCCTCCTTCTGCCCAGAGCCCAGGGAGCCGAGGGCTGAGAGGCGGGTGGGCGGGCGGATGACTGCGCTGCGCTGGGCTGGGCGAATCCGACGCGCCGCCCCTCCCGAACTACTCAGCAGCGGCGTCCACGCCGGCCTTCGCCTGCGTCTTACGACGGCCGCCTTCCAGCGGACTAGCCGCTTGGCACCGCGAACTGTCTGCGCGGCCGCTCAGGGAAGGGGCTCCCCTGGCGCCTCCACCCCAACCAGGAAACGCGAAATTAGGAGTCCCACTCTCTTTATAAGAAATTAAATAATCAGTTGTTAAAACTATTACATACAGGATATAATGAATGAAATTTAAACATTAGGGAAAGTCCCAGAGACATGGAAAGATATAACATTAATTCCAAAACAAGATACTGATGTGGCTTCTATTCGTTATTAAATAATGATTATAAATTGTTTGCTAACATAATGGCCAATAGAATGAAAACAGTATTGGAAGAGTACATACACCATGATCAGGCAGGATTTCTTCCAGGTAGACAAATTAAGGAGAATATAAGAAATATTATAGATATTATAGAATACCTGGAAGTGAGAAATGAAAAGCAAGCAGCATTGATGTTTATAGACGCTGAAAAAGCATTTGATAATGTCTCTTGGGAATTTATGAAAAGAGTACTTGAAAAAATGAATTTTGGAGAAATTTTTAGAAAAGGAATCCAAGCTATATATTCAGATCAAAAAGCAAAATTAATTGTCAATCAGGGGGCAACAGAAGAATGTAAAATACAAAAAGGAACAAGAAAAGGATGTCCACTATCACCTTTATTATTTATTTTAGTCCTGGAAGTCCTGGCGAGAAACATAAGGGCAGATGAAAACATTAAAGGAATTAAAGTAGGAAAAAGGTCATATAAATTGAAAGCCTATGCAGACGATCTGGTAATTACAGCTGAAGATCCCAAAAATACTCTTCTGACAGTGTTAGAAAGAATTCAAGAGCTTGGGCAAGTAGCAGGATTTAAATTAAACAAAAGTAAGACCAAGTTATTAGTTAAAAATCTAACAGAAGCAGATAAAAAGGAATTATCTCGAACCATAGAAATAGAAACCCATAAAAAGGTTAAATATTTAGGAATTTGACTAACAATCAGAAATATCAATATTTATAAGGATAATTATGAAAAATGTTGGAATGAGTTAAAAAGGAATCTAGAAATATGGGGCAGAATGAATTTATCATTATTAGGAAGAATTGCAGCAATTAAAATTGCCAAAAGTGTTTTTATTCCAGACAATACGAGTAATAAACAACACAGTCTGCTTCAAGAAATGGCAAAAATATATTTCTAAATTTATCTGGAAATGATAAAATATTAAATATTAACAGATATTAAAGATGGAGGAGGATTCTCCCTTCCAAATTTCAAACTTTATTATGAAGCGAGCTGTGCTACTTGGATCCGGGATTGGATTAGATTGTTGTTGTTCAGTTGTGTCCGACTCTTCGTGACCCCATGGACCAGAGCACGCCAGGCACCCCTATCTTCCACTGCCTCCCGCAGTTTGGCCAAACTCATGCCAGTCGCTTCAAGAACACTGTCCAACCATCTCATCCTCTGTCGTCCCCTTCTCCTTGTGCCCTCCATTAGAAAATACTGATTTACTGGATCTGGAAGGACATGATAATAGATTTGGTTGGCATGCGTACTTATGGTATAAGAAAGCAAAAGTACATAAAGGTTTTCATAATCATATAATCAGGAAATCATTGATAAAAGTATGGGGAAAATATAAAGATTTATTAGGACAAAAAACTCTGTGGTGGATCGCCCCAACAGAAGCAATTTCAATTAAAAAGATAAATATGGAAGGGAAATAGCTGTCATTCTGATGGTGAGTACATGAATTTTTACTGTATAATTGAATTTTTATTGTACAATTGAATTTATATCTGTAGTGAAGTTGATGGTTTGTATTGTTGTTACCAAAGAAAAGTCCAGACCTTGAAGAAACCATTGGTGAAACGGGAAGTTTGAAGCTAGCCACCCGTCGGGAGAACACACCCACATGTTGGAGGGACAATTGCCCAGAATACATTGCAAAATACACCATAGCTACGTCAGGGAAGGGAGGGGGAGTGAGGAGGTTCTAGCAAGATTTACATACAGGTAAACAAGTTTTACATATCAGGAAGGGTGGCAGGAACCGGTGAATGGATTTAGGGTGGGTACAATATACATTCAGAGTTTCCACTGGGAGAGAACAATAGGGAAACTCCTGAGAGGATGTCTGCTACCATGGCAACAGATTAGTGGGTGCTTGACTGGATCACCTGGGTGGGGGCAGCACCTAGTGTGTACGTGTTCTACCGCTTAGGGGATTATGAAAGACACTGAGATGGATGTCAGAAAAGCATACAGTATCAAAATAATAACCTTCCGATGGTCAGAGAATGGCAGGGACCGAGGGGATCGAGAGGTCATCTCCTAAGGAGAAGATAGACACCAGAATCGAGCAAATCGGACATTGCGTTGTGAAGATATGGATCTTTACAATAATAAACGTTTGTAATGTCAAACAGACCACCCCAGAGTCTAAATTGTCCAGTAGTTACATTGTATCCAGTTATAATTAATAACTTCCCTTGCTGGATACAATGTAGTTTCGGTTCCATTGACCTCGCGGCAGGGAGCCTGTCAATACCCACTTAGCGTGCAGTCAAGCGTGAAGGTGTTGAGTAGCTGAGCTGAACGTTCCATTTTGCATGGAATGCATGCTTCTGATTGGAGGGTTGCCGTTCATTGAAGAAAATGGTCTGTACAAGGAACGCTTTGACAGGAGCATTTTGGAGGCTTTTCAGGGGCGCAAATTGGGACTTTTGGGGAACCCTTTATCGCGAGGGTTTTTTATGTGGGTGCTTGTGCAACTTGTGTGTGGGGGGAAGTCCAGAACAGGGTGAAGGGGTGCCCGCTCATCGTCGGGGGGGGGAGAAGGAGGCTTCCCGGTCCTGCACTCGGCAGCACGGAAGCCCCGCGGCGGGGCCGCGCGGTGGGGAAGGTGACAGCCGGAACTTTTCCTTATCAATACTGAACATTATATGGCACTTTGTATTTTTGCACTTTGTAATTGCACTTTGTACTAGCACTTTATGATTTAAAGCATATATAGGTTTGCCTCTGATGAAATATTTATAAATGCCCTTTGCATTAAGATATTGTCAGTTTAGTTTCATGTTTATGCTATTCTTCCAGTGATATACACGGTTTTGTATTTTTTCTGAGAGACATTTCTGTCATGGCTGATAGAAAGAGAAGGAAAATTAAAACTTAAGGATTATGATGAGATAAGATAACACATTCATGATTGGCTGCATCATCATCAATTAAATGAGGTTTTTAAAGAAGATAGTAAGAAAGGATTTGGATATACCATATCTAGATTTCAAAGAGAAATTGTAGATGATAATAATAAACTCTTAAAGAAAATGTATAATTTATTATTAGAATGGGAGACTAAAGATGAAGAGGTCAAATTTGTAATGATTAAATGGGCACAAGATATAGGACACAACATACAAATGGACGATTGGGAAAAATTATGGACTCCACTCTGGATTTGTGGAAGGTTTACTCCTTAGTCCTTTCTTCGCCTGAAGATATCCCACAAGGCAAAGGAGGTTTAGGGTCAGAGTTGGCCTTTCCCTGGGTGGGCTCCCTTCCCAGGTGGACAAGCCCCATCTGCCCCTCACTTCCCTCTACAACAAAGGCAGAAACTACCTTCCTGACTGTTGGACCCACTCTTGGTCTCGTCCGCTCAATCCACCTCTTCGCATGCAGGGAAGTCCCTAACTCCCCAAGGGTTTGAGACCCATCGGCTCCCCTCCCCTGGTTTAGCTGGCCAGTCAAAGCCGTTACCTGAGATTGTGGCCGCTGTTGCATGCTGACAGCTTCTAGGAGCCACAGGTGAGAGCTGAAGGGCAGTGGGCGGCAGGCAGGGAGGAACAAAGGTGGACAAACTACCCCAGAAGGAGCATGATGTGTCCCCTACCAGATGTACTACCTTAACACCCCATATGCCCCAATATATAAATGTAATGAATAAATAAACACATGCTTGAATATGTAATGAATATGCAATAAGCAGTCCTTGTATGGGAAGGCTCCTCTGCTCTCACAGGTAGTTAGAGCTCTTGGGGGAGGGGCCATCCCACCCTTTCCGGGGGGGGGGCTCCTGACTCGCAGCTGCCCTCCTCCCAGAGGGAGCCCAGGTACAGGAGAAGCCCCAGGATGAAGGAGATAAAGGCTTCCTTGCCCTTTGCCCACCAAGGCTTTGGGTGTTTCTCCCCACCCCCCACTGAAATCTCCACTCCTGTCAATCTTCCTGCACCCCTTGCAGGCAGATGAACATCAGCTCAGCCCGGCCTGTCACTTCCCATCAAGGTCAGCTTCACAGACCAACTTCTGAACTGTGGGCAGGAGCCCAAAAGGGAGCTGGGCCTCACCACCTTCCTGAGCTGGCAGCTCAATAACATGCTCCATGTTGTTTCTCTCAGTGTCCCACGCCTCTTTTCCAGGGAAGAAGCAGCTGAGAGGAGCGCCAAATGCTGCTTCTGAGGTGGCCAGCTTTCATGCTAAACCCTGCTCCTATGCCTCTCACAGTAGCTTCATCTACACACATCATCTGGGGGCTTCTAGTGCTCATCTGCCTGTAGTGAAAAGCTTTGCCTGTGACAAAGGAAAAGGTCCAATATAGGGTCCACTTGGACAAAACAACGAGGCACAGGCTAGGAGATGGAGCAAAACAGCAGCCAGTAGGCTTGGCCTTTATTGAAAGAAAATACGGTCGCGACCGGTCCTCCACCCACCCAAGAGAAGCAAAATGGAAGGCCCCGAGCAGGGGGGGGCACTTTCCTTATATTACCTACCCCATCACCAAGGTACGCCCCTAGAAACGTAATTTTAATATTCACAAGACGGGAGGGGTTGAGAGGGGCACATGACAGGATTCTGCATACAGGTAGACAGGTTTGCATGCCCGGAAGGGTGGCAGGAATCGATGAAAGGAATTAGGGTGGGTGCAATATACATTGGAAGTTTTCCTTGAGGAGAGGACAATAGCGGACTCCCGGGAGGATGTCTGCTACCATGGTAACTGATCGAAGGGTGCTTGAAAGGATTATTGGGAGGGGTGCATATCCTCTTACATCTGGATGAGGACGTGACTGCCTGCTGAAAGGATTATGAAGGTCATCGACACAAAGTCCAAAAATTATATATGTTCAAGAAAGTATACTTCTGATGGTCGTAGGATAACGAGAACCGAGGGGATGGAGAGTCCGTCTCCTGAGGAGAAGATAGACACTCGAACTGAGCAGATTGGACACTGCGTTCAGGAGTTATGGATTTTACAATAATAAACATGTTTTTAGCTGTCAGAACGGGCCACCCAGACTCTGAATTGTCTATTTGTTACAATGTTGCAAGTTATAATTAATAGTTTCCCAAACTGGATACATTTTGGTTTCGATTCCATTGTTCCCGCAGCAGGGAGCCTGTCAATACCCACTTAGTGTGCAGTCAAGCGTGAAGGTGATGATTGAATCATAGTAGCTGAGCTGAACGTTCCATTTTGCAGGCTGAGCTGAATGCACGCTCCTGATTGGTGGATTGGATGTTCATTGAAGAAAATGGCGTGTAGGAGAAGCAATTTGACAGCAGCGCTTCTCAGGGCTAATTTCGGGGTGCAGATCGGGACTTTTGGGGAAACCCTTTATCGCGAGGGCTTGTGTAGGTGCTTGTGCGACTCGTGAGGGGGAAAATTCTGCAACAGTTCCCCCCCTCGGAGATAAGATCGCAAACGGGGTCTTTGCGATCCTTTTCTCCGCACAAGTTGAGGGTTTCTTTAAAGGGCGAATTCCTTATTGCGCAGGGCAATTACGGGTCTCATTTCAACGTATTCGGATTGGTCATACCGCAGGTCGCATTCCCTGATAGTTGTGGAAGGGGGCAAAGGTGAGGGGAAACATGCTCTACCCGTACGGCAGCACATAGGGAAACAATGCATGGCGCAGCAAAATAGAGCGATACATAGAGTAACGGCACACAAGACAAGGAGGATATTGCCCACCAGTTGCTTCAACCACCCCGTCCCTGGCAACCAGTCCCACAGAGAGACATCAGATAGACCCTCATGCTGAATACCCTTCAAGTCCTTGGTCAGTTCATGGATGTTGTTTAGGTGGCCAGTGATATTTAGGGTTTGATCAGAGACAAACGTACAACATTCTGCCCCCACCAGGGCACAAACCCCGCCCGTCGATGCCAGAACATAGTCGAGAGCCAATTTATTCTGTAGCGCCACCTGGCGGACTTCCGATAGTTCAGTGAGCATAGATTGGGTGGCAGCATTCGATTCTTCCATAAAAGTCAGTAGGATGTCTGTCAGCTTGAGAATATCTACATGGTTGGCACCTGCCCCATATGGAGGAAAAAGGGCTCTACCGTAGGTTTCCCCATTGGCCTCCACTTGGGAGCGGTCAGACAGAGATTTATCTCTTTTGTTTCGCCGTCTCCCGGTAGGTAGTTCAGGGGTAACACGTATGCCAGGTAGTATAAGTCCTAAGTAGCAGGTGCCGCGAGAATGGGGGCTGGCCCAGACATAACCCCTGTGCCCACATAGCCAGAACAGTCCTTGCAGGCATGTACCAATATGGCCAGTGGTGAATGTGCGGAGGAAACATCTGGCCGTGGGGTTAGGGACCCAGGAGTCAGGGAGATTCATTACCGTCCTCCAGGCAGAGGTGAGGTCTGTCTGGGGCTTGGGAGCATTATTGTGCCAAAGGGTTACCCTCCCCGATAGAGAAATGTCAATAGTGTACTCACAGGAGCTGTCCCCTATCATACGATCGTCGCCAGTGAATTTGCGGCATAAGTCTCCATAGGTAGGTCCAGTTAGGTATATGTATTGGTTGGTCAAGTTTACTGCTGTCAGGTTCCATGCTGTCACGTTGGCGGTGAGGTATTGTTGTAACGTCAGGGGAATACCGAGGAAGGGAATTCCGCTCTGGATGTGGGCAGGTGTGTTAGCGCAAACCCAGCAATTATCCATTTTGGCTTGTTCGGCTACCTTGGCAAGTAACTTGACATAAGAATTTGAATGCCAAGTGGACAGGAGGTTTCTATTGATATTTGACAACAGTTCCCCCCTTTGGCGAGGGGCAGTTCCCATGGGGTGAAGGGGGTCTTGACGGTGGAGTAAGGGCAGGGAGGAAGCCAGTCCGCCACAACGTTGGGGTCCGGTGTTGTCCCAGACCTGCAAGTCAGGTGAGGTGGAATGGTGCCACCCTTCTAGGTATGCCTTTCCGTCCCAATATTGAGCGACACCAATGTCCCAGACACAACAAAAGCGGCGGAGGCATACCCCTTGTAGAGTGGTCTTTCGGGGCGCGGTATCGACTCTCTGACAGTAGAAGCCATACAATAGCCGAGACGAAGGGTGATGTTTGTCGGTGTATGTGACCTCCCCACCCCCAATGTCCAACAAAGTCCAGTTCAGGGATTGCAGGGTTTCCCCATCCTGGAAGCGGTTGTAAGATCCATTTTGGCAACGTGCTCGGAACCAGGAGTCGTCCAGGGTAAGTGTAAATTTACCCAGGGGAACAAAAGAAGAGGAGCGTATAAAGAGTTCCCAGCTTTGCAGTGGTGTGAGGTTGGGAAAAACAGAGTGTCGAAGGAGGACACGGGTTTCGGGAAGGCAAAAATCAAAATCTCCCAAGCGGTCCAATGTGCCTTTCCGGACCATATCGACAGTCCCATAATCCAGGTATTGTTGGGTAACATTTAGTCCAGGGCACCAATTTACGGCCGGTGAGGTGGGGGCAAAGGTAGCGGAGGTCAAAGAGGCAAAAAGAAGTGGAAATAGGAGTGGTCCCATTCTCTAGCTGAGCCGTCAGGAACTGTCAGTTGAGCTGTCAGATGAGCTGTCAGTTGAGCTGTCAGTTGAGCTGTCAGTTGAGCTGTCAGTTGAGAGCTGTCAGTTGAGCTGTCAGTTGCGCTGTCAGTTGAGAGCTGTCAGTTGAGCTGTCAGATGAGAGCTGTCAGTTGAGCTGTCAGTTTTTACGGATGCGCATGCGGATGGGTGGTCTCGCAGTGTTGCCTGAATGCGGTAGCAGCTCGGAAGTCCAACGGGACGTCGGGGCGTCTGGTGGCGAGGCGGAAGCTGGTCCGGTCTGTTGGGCCCGATCCCTCGGCCCCGATTCTGGTCCGGTCTGTTGAGCCCGATCCCTCGGCCCCGATTCTGGTCCGGTCTGTTGGGCCCGATCCCTCGGCCCCGACTCTGGTCCGGTCTGTGCTGTGTCGGCCGGTGACTGGTCAGAGGCTGGTCCTGCCTGTTGGGCCCGATCCTCCGGCCCCGATCCTTGTCCGGAGGGTGCCGATTCCTCGTCGTCGCTGTCAGTGCAGGGGATGGGCGGCCGGGAGAAGGTCGGGTCGGTCGAGTCCTCGGGTTCCACAGGTTCCGCAGGGGGGGGCACGGCCTTGCAGCGCGTATGGTGTAGCCAAGAGGATTTCTCTGCAACCTTAAGAGAGGTGAGAGTCGTTAGAAGTACCTGGTACGGACCTTCCCAAGTCGGTTCCAGAGGTGTCTTGAGGTAGGTCTTGGTGAGGATCCAGTCTCCCGGGTGGAAGGAATGAACGGTCTCATCCAGTGGAAGGTTCTGGCTGGCAGCTGCATATTTATGGAGAGAGGTTAGTTGCTGTTGAAGTTGAATGACATATTGCGTTAGTTCGGACTCCCCTACTTCAAGCTCAGAAGGGGGAAATTGGGTGGTGTAGACAGGGGAAGGTCTCCCGAAGAGTAGTTCATAAGGGGAAAGATTTAGTCTCCCGGCAGGGCAACCACGGATGTTATGTAGTACCAGAGGTAATGCGTTGATCCACTTGATGCCTGCGGTTTTACAGAGCTTACCCAATTGCAGTTTTAGTTGTTGGTTAGCCCTTTCTACCTGGCCAGAGGAAGGTGGATGGTAAGGGGTATGCAGTTTCCACTTTATACCCAGGGCTTTCGCTGTCTGCTGTACAATGTCGGAGGTAAAATGTGTGCCCCTATCAGAGTCTATTTGTCGAGGTACCCCAAAGCGAGGGATGATTTCGTGTAGCAGGATTTTAGCTACCACCTGGGCAGTCGCACGTCGGGATGGAAAGCATTCTACCCAACCGGTTAGTTTGTCAATTATCACAACAGCATGCTTATAGCCCTGGCACGGGGGTAGATCAATGAAGTCTATTTGTAAGCTCTCAAATGGCACAAAAGCCCATGGTCGTGCTCCCGGTGGGCATCTAGCTGTATGCTTTGGATTAAAACTCTGGCAGGTGTGACAGTTCTTTACTGCTGCTTTTGCCGCTAGTGCCAACCCCGGTGCATACCAGTGACGTTGCATGCATTCTACCAACTTGTCACGTCCCCAGTGAGTGCAGTGGTGGAGGACCCGTAGGTGTTTAGGTACCCAGAGCTTTGGCATAATGAGCCTGTTGTCAGGGAGGTGCCAAACCCCGTTCTTGTAGACAGCCCCATGCTCTTTCCATCCCTCTATTTCTTCAGGTGTAGCGGTTCGGTACATTTGTCCAAAGTCTACGTCTGCAGGGATGTGGGGTCCTAGGAAGTCATGGGTGGGTAGTAGACTGAGTAATGCAGCTTCCTGTGCCGTATGGTCAGCGCGCCGATTTCCCACAGATATGGGATCCCTCCCTTTAGTGTGGGCTTTGCAGTGGACCACGGCAATGGCTTCAGGGAGGTGGATGGCAGTCATAAGACGTTCCACCAGAGGTGCATGGGCGATTTGGGTGCCTGATGAAGTTAGGAAGCCCCTTTGCAGCCATATCTGTCCCGTTGCATGCACCAGGCCGAAACAGTATTTTGAGTCCGTATGAATGGTGACTTTCTTCCCAGCGGCTAGTTCGCAAGCCCGTATTAATGCAATTAATTCCGCGGCTTGGGCACTGTATTTAGGACTAATTGGGTTAGCCTCTAAGATGTCGTCCTGTGTCACCACTGCGTACCCACTCTTCCGCTCCCCCCCTATCATCTTGGAGCTACCGTCTGTATAAAGGATTAAATCAGACTCCGGTAGCGGGAGGTAGTCGAGGTCTTCCCGCGGTTTATCGGCGTGGCGGACGACTTTAGAACAGTCGTGGTGAGGGGTCCCATCCTCAGGGAGAGGTAGCAAGGTGGCAGGGTTCAAAGTGTTTACCCTCTTAATGGTGACGTTTGAGGGGCTAAGGAGTATTGCTTCATACCTATTAAGCCTCTGAATGGTAAAGCGTTGGCACCCTTTCAGATTAAGTAGGGTAGCCACGGCGTGCGGGACATTTATGGTCAGGTCATGTCCTAACACTGTTTCCTGAGCCTTCTCCAGGAGTAATGCTGCTGCTGCTACTGCCCTGAGACACCCGACATTCCCCAAAGCGGTAGTGTCCAGTTGGAGACTATAATACGCGACTGGCCGGTTCCTCCCCTGGAAGGGTTGGGTAAGGACACCAGAAGCGACTCCCTTGTGTTCGTGGACAAACAGGGAGAACGGCAGACGGTAGTCTGGGAGACCCAGGGCTGGGGAGGACCTCAGTTCCCTCTTTATACATTCAAAGGATTCCAAAGCCTCTGCTGACCAGTCAAGGTGGTCTGGAGCTTTCTCATGGGTCATGGCAGTGAGTGGGCGGGTGAGTTCGCCATATCGGGGGACCCACGCACGGCAAAATCCGCTCATGCCTATAAAAGATCGCAATTGCTTCTTTGTCTTGGGCAAGGGTAGCTTAATGATGGCGTCGATCCTGTCCGTTGTTAGGGCTCGGGTTCCCTCCCCTAGGATGTGGCCAAGGTATTTTACTTCCCTTTGGCAGTCTAGTCCACGTGAGTTGACCAGTTTGCCAGGTAAACGCGAAAAGAAACTGGCTGTTGACATGTATAGGGATGCTAAAAAAGGCAGAGCATAGGTCCACGACCGTGTAAACTATAGTTCCCCCAGGTATAGAGCTGAGCAGGTGGTGGGGGTTTGCCACTACCGCATGTCTAGGTATTACAAAGGAGTTAATTAATCGGAGGTCTTGGACTAAGCGCCACTTTACTGGGTTGGTGTTTGGTTTGCGGATAGGGAGCAAAGGGGTATTGCACGGTGAAGCACAGGGCACTAGAACTCCCATCCGCAGAAATTCGTCAATCATGGGGGTTAGTCCATCTATGGCCTCTTTGGGTAATGTATACTGCTTGGTGCAAGGAAAAGGGCGATCTTTCCGGTAATTAATTTGTACTGGGGTAGCAGATTTTAATAAACCCACTGAGGTAGACTCCATGCCCCATAACCAAGGGGGAACCGCATCCAGTAGCTCTTTGGGTAGGTCAATATTTAGAGTGTTTATTCCGTCATCATGCAGGAGTACTCCTTGAAAGTTGAGCACGGATTCCTCAGGCATGTGCAAATAGATCTTATCTTGGCCGCATTGAATAGTGGTGTTGAGTTTGCAAAGCAGATCCCGTCCCAATAGGTTTACCGGGCTAGATGTTAACAGAAAGGCATGGTGGACCGTCAAATGTCCGACTGTGACTGTGGCTAGTTTAGAAAGGGGACAAACTCTTGGGATACCGTCCAGCCCCATAACAGTTTTGGACTCGTCTCCTGCAGTTAGATGGCTATTTGTTAACGTGGAGTAAGTCGCCCCAGTGTCCAGAAGGCAGTCGTACAAATGCCCGTCAATTTCTATAGTGCAGATTGGGTCCGTAGCCGACAATGGTAGAACCGGACATAATAGTGCACCGGGATAGGGATCTGCGGCTGATTGTCAGTATTCTGGATATTCTTCCATTACCATTTCGCGTTGAATGTTAGGACCGCGAGCTGGTGGTTGGCTGAATGGGTTGGGGTTTTGGGTAGCGTTTCCACCGGAGTTTCTAGGAAGGGGCGAAGGGGGTATTGAGGAGTATCCGAGGTTCTGGACCCTGGCTGGATTATGTTCATGAACGGGTCCAGATCCCCTGTGTCTGTAATCCTTGTAGTCCTGCCTAGTGTGTGGAGGGAAGCTAGGCTGGGTAGGTCGGTGTTCTGGAACATCCATTCCTGAAGTCCGTTGCATTAAGAGTGGACAATTTCTGCGTAGATGGCCCTTTTGTAAGCAGTTGAAGCAGGTACGCGTGTCCATCTGGCGGGGGTCAGACTGATCGTACCATGGCCCCCTCCGTGGTTCCCGTTGGGCAGGGACTGCAGCCGAGTATGCTAGCACCCTGGGGTTATCCAATTTTGGGTCCTTACGCTTCCTATCGTCTCGGGAGTTAAAAACAGATTTCGCTATCGACAGGATCTCATTTACGGATTTCCCATCGTAGCCTAGATGGGCGTTTAAAGCCTTTCGTATATCATGGGTAGCCTGATCCTTGAAGAAGCCTTTAACGATTACTTCGTTTTGCGGGCTTTCCGGGTCTATGCCACCCCAAGTTTTTATGGCTGACACCAGACGGGTGTAATAATCGGAGGGGTGTTCCTCTGGCCCTTGAAGGACGGATTGGACTTTCGTCCAGTTAACAGTTCTTTGTCCTGCTGCTTGGAGGCCGTCCAAAATGGCCCTTTTAAATGTCTTGAGGTACCATATCCCTGCAGTGGTGTTATAATCCCAGGTGGGGTCGACAGTAAGGTTCTGAGGAGTCAAAGGGCTAGTACCTTCGGGTCTATCGGTCTGATAATTGTCCTTAATTAAGATTTCTCCCGCCTTGGTTATGATCTCCTTCTTTTCTGCATCGTTAAAAAGGGCACCGAGCAGCATGTGCACGTCGGCCCAGGTTGGGTTATGTGTTGAGAATATAGTGGCGACCTGTCGGTAGCATTTATCAGGGTCGTCCCTTAAGGAAGGCATTTTATCTGACCAATTCATCAAGTCGGAGGTAAGGAATGGTTGATGTGTAAACACCATGCGGGGTGGATCTCCTGCTCTAGCCGGAGGAATGGGCAAGGCGCGCAAAGGGAGTACAGTATCCACTTCACCTTCGGTTTTACTGCGCAGCCTGCTGGAAACGGGGGGCGATGCGGGGGATGTATCCTCCTCTTCATCAGGGGCGCTTGCTAGACCCCCCTCTGCTCCGGTTGCAGCCTCACGAGGCAGTGATATAGAACTCGGAGGGTTAACGACTGGATTGGCTGTGGCAGGTTGCCTATTTACCTCCCCCGCAAGAGCATTAAGGTTCTCCGGTCTAGGGGGTCGAGTAGGTTCAGGGTAATAAAACGAAATAAGTGACCGGTCCAATTGTTCTTCTTCAGTCCGGATCTCATCATATGGGGGTGGCCTGGTGGGGCTTAATACAGCCATCTGTCGGGCCACGTGTAATTGTTGTGCCTTAAAGATCTCTCGGGCTTCTAAGAATGCATTCAGGTAGTACAGCTGTCTGGGTTTTTCATCAGCTAAGTAGAGTTTGAGCGCTTGTATCTTTGCTTCATTAAAGGAGCCCTGAGGTGGCCATCGGGATCCTTGTTCCAAATGTTGGGTGTAGGCAACCCAGGAAAGGTTGCATAGATCACGCAATTTGGACTTGGACAAGCCCTCCTTGCCTTTCAGTCTCTTCCATTGAGACAAAACAAACTTAAGTGGGGTGTCTGAGTCCACCTTAGCACAAGCAAGCTTCAGGGAAGCCTGGTTGTCAGGGGGAATCCACCCTGTCTCTTTGGACGATTGGGATCCCATCTTTCCTTTGAGAAGAAAGCTACTGACTAATCCTCACACTGAAGGAAGTGAAGGGAGACAAAAGAGGGGGAAGGGGAGAGAAGAAAGAAAAAAAAACCTTTCAGTACAACGGTTCTATCTGAGTCGCAGCGATTTCTCAGTCCGAACTGGGCATCCTCCGACGGAACGTACTGAGGAAAACACTGCGAAGGGGAACCTCTAACTCTGGATTTCCAATTTCTTATATACAGCAGCCACCGTCCACACAATCAACAAGACCTGGGTCTACCACCCACAAACACTTTGTCAACCCCTTTTTCTTGCCATGAGCTCTTTTCCTAGTGTGGGGCCCTTTTCATGCATATTTACCTCCCATTCTACAGTCACGACAGTCCTACCTAGCGTGTCACAGCTAAGGGTTTCCTACTGGACGCTCGCGCAGTGCGATGCCAGATCAAAAACCCAGGAAGAAAAACGCGGGAAACAGAACAAACGACCTTGCGTTCTCACATACACGGGTCATCCTTTAACAAAAAGTCGCCGTGTAGGAGGGGCGGCTTCGTTTGGGATAGAATATAGAGAAAGACATAGATAAAGAGCCCCCCAGGACCGTTCTGGGCATCCTCCGACGGAACGTCCTGGGAGCAGGAAAGGAGGAAAAGCAACTGTCGTGGCTTATCCCAGTCAACCCACCACCCTCTGTGTCTGGTCTTTCACCATACTCACGTCCGAAGAACGTCCCCTGTCGATCCCGGGATCCTTGTCAGCCGGCTAGACCTTGCCTTTGCTCCCCTGTCCTGGGCCTCAGGTAACAGTTGATTACCGCCCGGAAAAAGGGAAGGGAGGAAAAGGGAAGATCCCGGGCAATTTGCCCAGTGGCGCCCGATCTCCCTCAGCACCCCCTCACCTCTTCACAGGAGAACCAAGTGTCCCTTCGTGGTTGCCATCTGACAAAGGAAAAGGTCCAATATAGGGTCCACTTGGACAAAACAACGAGGCACAGGCTAGGAGATGGAGCAAAACAGCAGCCAGTAGGCTTGGCCTTTATTGAAAGAAAATACGGTCGCGACCGGTCCTCCACCCACCCAAGAGAAGCAAAATGGAAGGCCCCGAGCAGGGGGGGGCACTTTCCTTATATTACCTACCCCATCACCAAGGTACGCCCCTAGAAACGTAATTTTAATATTCACAAGACGGGAGGGGTTGAGAGGGGCACATGACAGGATTCTGCATACAGGTAGACAGGTTTGCATGCCCGGAAGGGTGGCAGGAATCGATGAAAGGAATTAGGGTGGGTGCAATATACATTGGAAGTTTTCCTTGAGGAGAGGACAATAGCGGACTCCCGGGAGGATGTCTGCTACCATGGTAACTGATCGAAGGGTGCTTGAAAGGATTATTGGGAGGGGTGCATATCCTCTTACATCTGGATGAGGACGTGACTGCCTGCTGAAAGGATTATGAAGGTCATCGACACAAAGTCCAAAAATTATATATGTTCAAGAAAGTATACTTCTGATGGTCGTAGGATAACGAGAACCGAGGGGATGGAGAGTCCGTCTCCTGAGGAGAAGATAGACACTCGAACTGAGCAGATTGGACACTGCGTTCAGGAGTTATGGATTTTACAATAATAAACATGTTTTTAGCTGTCAGAACGGGCCACCCAGACTCTGAATTGTCTATTTGTTACAATGTTGCAAGTTATAATTAATAGTTTCCCAAACTGGATACATTTTGGTTTCGATTCCATTGTTCCCGCAGCAGGGAGCCTGTCAATACCCACTTAGTGTGCAGTCAAGCGTGAAGGTGATGATTGAATCATAGTAGCTGAGCTGAACGTTCCATTTTGCAGGCTGAGCTGAATGCACGCTCCTGATTGGTGGATTGGATGTTCATTGAAGAAAATGGCGTGTAGGAGAAGCAATTTGACAGCAGCGCTTCTCAGGGCTAATTTCGGGGTGCAGATCGGGACTTTTGGGGAAACCCTTTATCGCGAGGGCTTGTGTAGGTGCTTGTGCGACTCGTGAGGGGGAAAATTCTGCAACACCTGCATATTGAGCTGGTCTTAAAGGCAGAGGAGCAGCCCAGGCAAGGGTCCTCCTGGCCGTGGCCCTCCTGGGGGTCAACTTCTTCCAAAGCTTTATTTTAAATTAAATTAAATTAAATTGTATTTTAACCTGTATTCTAACCCATATTTTAATTAACTGTTTTTCTTTTTCTTTTACGTTTTATTGTAATTTCATTGGTGTTAGCTGCTCTGAGCCCAGTTCTGTCTGGGGAGGGCGGGGTATAAATAAAAATTTATTATTATTATTATTATTATTATTATTATTATTATTATTATTACATGAGTCACCTTCAGCCTTTTGGTTCCTTCTCCTTCACAGTCTCCTAGCAAGGGCAGGAGGTCCCAGGTTCAGTCCTTGACGTTCCCCATTGATGCCAATGGGAAGAGATGGGGACAGCTTCACCCTTCCAAATTGCAACTCTCCAGCAGTTTCCAAATAATTTCTGTTCAAATGGAGGTGATGCAGGGATTCCTGACGGAAGGGACCAGCTTGAGAGGCAACCTTGAGCCCAAGCACATACAGGTGATACTCGAAAAATTAGAATATCGTGGAAAAGTTCATTTATTTCAGGAATTCAACTTAAAAGGTGAAGCTAACATATGAGATAGACTCATGACATGCAAAGCGAGAGATGTCAAGCCTTTATTTGTCATAATTGTGATGATTGTGGCGTACAGCTGATGAAAACCTCAAATAACATAGAAACAAACAGCATACTTATATTTCACTACATGTTTGGAAGAGGCTGTTATGTGGTATGAAAACTCAGATATAATGCAGACCTGTAAAGCCCTAAACGGCCTCAGCCCTGTATACCTGAAGAAGCGTCTCCAACCCCATGGTTCAGCCTGGGCACTGTGTTCTAGCACCGAGGGCCTTCTGACAGCTCCCTCATTGCCAGAAGCGAAGTTACAGGGAACCAGGCAGAGGGGCTTTCTCGGTGGTGGCACCCGCCCTGTGGAACACCCTCCAATCAGATGTCAAAGAAATAAACAACTATCTGACTTTTAGAAGATATCTGAAGGCAGCCCTGTTTAGGGAAGTTTTTAATTGATGAATTATTGTATTTTAATATTTTTTTGGAAGCCACACAGAGTGGCTGGGGAAACTCAGCCAGATGGGTGGGGTATGAATAATAAATAAATTATTGTTATTGTTATTATTGTTATTATTAATTAATTAACAGTTAGGGAAATGCCCTGAAAATGTGATAGGCACTGTGTGAAGGCAGACCTAGACAAACATTTTGTCTGATCTGGTAAAGCATTTGCTTATGTTCTTAGAACAAATGATGAGCTATGATGTTTCCATGTTCAGAGGCAGGTCTACCTCCAGAGACCAGATGCTGGAAATTAAGGAATTAGAGAAGACACCCTGCCTGGATGGCCTGCTCAAGGGCTCCTAAGAGGCATCTGTCTGGCGCCTGTGGGGAAAAGAATACTGATTTAGCTGGGGTGGGACCTGTGGCCCAACAGATCTTATTGAACCCAAACTTCCATCTGCCCCAGCCACCAAGAGTTTGAGATTGCGGGTGTTGAAGTTCCACCAACATCTGAAGGGCCAACTCCTGGTCTAGGCTTCAAAAATACTATCCAAATTCTGCAGCCTGAAGATGTTCTGCAAGTTCTTTTAAGAACATAATTAAATATGAAGTGCCTGCTGGATCAGGCCAATGGCCCATCTAGTCCTGCATCTTGTTCTCCTGGTGGCCAACCAGATGCCACAAGCAGGAAACAAGCACAAGAGCAACTCTCTCCTCCTGCAGCTTCCAGCAACTGGCATTCAGAAGTACCTGCTGTCTCCAGCTGTGGAGGCAGAGCATAGCCCTTGTGGCTAATAGTCACCCATAGCCCTTTTCTCTCTAATCCTCCTTTTAAGCCATCCAAGATGGTGGAAAAGACCCTGATGCTGGGAAAGATGGAGGGCACAAGGAGAAGGGGACAACAGAGGACAAGGTGGGTGGAAAGTGTTCTCGAAGCGACCAACATGAGTCTGACCAAACTGCGGGAGGCAGTGGAAGACAGGAGTGCCTGGCGTGCTCTGGTCCATGGGGTCACAAAGAGTCGGACATGATTAAACAACAACAAGCTGGTGGCGATCACTGCCTCCTGTGGGAGCAAGTTCCATAGTTAAACTGTGCGTGTCCCCACTGTGCAGCTGGACCTCAGTGCAGCACCATTCTCTGCACTTGTGATTCCCAGCAACTGGCATTCAGGAGCCTACCCACCACGGCTGGTAGTAGCCACCAGTAGTATTATCTTCCCGTTTCCAAGCATTGCCAGTGGGCTTCTGCAGGAGAAGCTCTCAGTGGCTCAGACTATTTGTCTATACCTCTCTGCAGCTTGTGCCACTTACTCAGGATTGCCATTAAGCCTGATGCTCTTTGCCATGATTTTAAAGTTCCAATGTTTACCTTTCACTAACTTGATCTTTTTTGGGGGGGGGGGGTGACCTGAGGCCTATATGCCTGGAGGCAGATGATGCCCAGCCTGCGGGTGGCCCACAATGGCATGCCTGACTGGTTCAGTGCTCACAAGGGCCTGGTCTCTCGCTCCGAGTTCTCCACCTCCACCTTCTGAATTCCTTTGCTCCTTTGATTGACAACCTAGAGCCAAAGATGACAGGAGATGTGAACATCACACTGACAGAACAGATAGGGAACTAAAGAGACTACGCTTCCCTGGCTGAGTTTCTGAGACCAGCACCGCTGAGCAGAAGATAATGCTGTGTGCACGCCAGTCTCCGAGTGGCAAGACTGTGGTGTCTTTAGGAGATGATGAGTTATTTGCACATAGATGCAACTTGAGCACAGGATGGAGGGGCTCACAGCATGAACACCCGAGGACAACAAGAACCAGTCCTGAGCTGGTCTCCATCCCACCAGGGCTCCTTGTGGACTTGCCCTGGTTGCCCCTCATTATGCCTCCTGTGTTCCTTACTTCCAGGCTCAGGTGCCTTCCCACATATGCCAGCAGTACATCTGGTCTCTTGGAGTATTGCTTCTGGCAGAGTTGCCATACTTCTGGAATTTCCTGGACATATGTGGAATACTGCATTCAGCAGCCCATGTCGGCAGTGTCATTTCCCCCCTGATTTTCCATAAATGTAGCTCAAAAACAGCATTTGCAAAAAACCAACAACTTTTCTGTCAAGATTTTCATTGTTTGAAATATGGCAACCCCAGCTTCCAGTGTAACATCCCACTTTCTGTGGGAGGAAAGAGCCCCTCAGAATCAGGGGGCTGGTCTGAGCCAAAGAGGCAAATGAAGGAAGGAAAGCAAATCACAAAAGGAAAAGCATTTGGGAGGGAAGAGGAAAAAGGAAAACCCAGTCACTCTTTCTTACTTGCAGGGTTATTGCAATTACAGATGGAATGGAAATATTTCAAGGAGAAAAGGAGTCAAAAGTCGCTGGTCTCTCAGTAGGGTGGGTGGAGAGGCCCCACATTCCAGTCTCTGTGCAAGAAGAGGGTTCAACAGGTATATAAATCTTGCTAAATAAAAATAAATGTTTGACAGTAAAAAACAAACAAACAGGACTTCATCCAAGGTTGAAGGAGTGTGGAAGATTCCAGGCTATGTCCCTGGTTGCAACTCACAGCAGCCATTCACTGGGACCATCCTCTCGTGCATGTCACAGATTGCAACTCCCTGGTAGGCCAGAGGCCCAGAACCTTCGTGTTAAGGTCTGCCTGGAAGAAAGCGAGGCGGGAGAGCAGAACCAGGACACTTACAATGTCAATTTCCTCTCATTCTGTTTCAGACCCAGCTAAAATTCTTAGCTGGGTCTGAAACTTTTCACACACAGCAAAACACCCAGAATTCCTTCCTTTCGTTCTCTTCCTGCAGATAAAGGTTGAGGCTATGGGGCAGGGTTTGGATTGGAGAGGCAGTGCCATCTCTCAGCCTGACCCACCCACAGGAATGTTGTGAGGACAAAATGGGGAGGAGAAGAATTGTGAATGCTGCCTTGAGCTCCTTGGAGAGAAGGGGGGATATAAACGTGATAATGATGATGATAAATGGTGGTGGTGGCGGCACCTAGGGCCTCAGAGGGAGTCTGTGGCAGAGGCACCCTTTGGGCTGGGGCTAGCCACTGAAGCCACACCAGCTCTTGTGGCCACAGACTTGCCTCCTTTGAGAGGCGGCTCCCGCCTTCCTTTGATCCAGCGCATCTCTTCCCAGTGGCTGCTCTGTGGCAGGTGGGGGGGGGACACACCCACCCCATCTGGCCCTCCCCTTCTGGGGTCTGCCTTCCCCTTCACCAACTTCTTCAGCTGAAATCCTGCAGGGGCTTTCAGGAGACGCAGCAGGAGGATGTCTGCTCCTCCGGCTGAGTTCCTCATCACCGGGCAGGCTGCTCTGGCAAGCCCCAGTCCAGCACCCCTCCTCACCCAGGCAGACTCCAGGGACAAGTGGAGGAAAAAGATGGATTTCCTTTTGTCAGTGATAGGATTTGCCGTGGATCTGGGCAACGTCTGGAGGTTCCCTTATATCTGCTACCAGAATGGAGGTGGTAAGGAGACGGGGGTGTTATGTTGTGCTCTCCCCCCCCTACCCCATCCCCTTCTAAACAATTATCTGCTTCCCACTTTAATTGTGGGAGTCTTATTAATCCCTTGCCTGGGAGCCCACATTTTCTGTTTCTAACTAGGGTTTCAATACTTGTCTTCACTTTGCAGAATCCCTCTTCATTCCCCATCATTTTCTTTATCCTTTTCTGCTGGACAGCTTCTTTCCCCATCAATGCAACTCCTGGCTGAATCAGAAGTTTGGGTTTCTGAATGTGGAAGGAACTGCTCTTAAGGAGCAGGATGCAGCATTAAAAAAAAACCTCTTACAAAAATGGGTGTAAAATCTGCTCCGGGAGTTCTTTTCATTGCATAGTTTACATTGAAGTAGCCCCTCTAGGATTGTGTCAGTTACATGTTTCTAACAACTTCCCAAATTTCAGCCACTTACCCTTTATAACTTTTTTCTTCTTTGAAAAGTGTTTCATAAAGGTGCTGTGGCATTCCATGATAATAAAACTGGTTCAGGGAAGAAGATTGATGCGTCCATTTCAAAGACCGTATCTGAGAGCTAGTGCAGTATGATAGTTAGAGTATCAGACTAGGACCCGGGAGAGACCAGGGTTCAAATCCCCACCCGGCCAAGCCAAACCTACCTTACAGGACTGTTGTGAGGATTACATGCAGAGAAGGAGGACCATGTATGCCACCTTCAGCTCCTTGGAAAAAAGATAAGTGACCTTCAGACATGGCATACATGGCTTTGATTGGAACATTCAGGTGCACAAAGAATACACTAGTCTGGCTGACAGATAGGGATAGGTTTTGTTGAAAATGGTGTTAAAACAAAGGCACTGAAAAGCAGCCAATTTGTCTCCTTTTATTGCAAAGTCTGAGACTTTGTCTTTTGGAGAGGGCTCCAAATGCCACATTCTTCCTGGCTCTGCAGCTGTTCTACAAGTCAATATACTGCAGGAGATTAGTTTGTTTGTTTTTAAAAGAAGTGTGTGGTTTAAAAAATAATAATAAATCCAATAAGCTATTTGTGGTATTCAACATTTCTGGAATTACTAGCACACAAGAATGTAGAAAGCCGTGTTGACTAATTAGAAAAATAATCCAAAATCTACAGCCTGGTGACACCTTTATCGCAGCCAACACAAACTTTGCAAGATAGTGGGTAAACCTGCTCATGACTCAGCAACATTTTGTGCTTCTTATGCTACAGATCTTGCAATAAAGAACATGTTCTCTCTTCTTATCCCTCAAATTTTAATTTGAGCTGTTCATGCCTCCTAGCATGGCTTCCATTTTTTATGCAATCAAGCTATTTAAAATACAACAAAGCAAATGGAACTGAATCAGAGGAGGGGAAATCAACATGATCTGGTCAGCAAACCTTGGGGAAGGACCGATGCTCAGTGGCAGAGCATCTGCAATGCGCGCAGACGCATCTCTAGGAAAGGCTGGGAGGGAATCCCTCTCTGAAACCCTGGGGAGCCTCTGCCAGTCAGTATTGACACTACTGAGCTCGATGGAGAGTGGTCTGACTCAGTATGAGGTGGTATGTTTCAAGGGCTATCCCATGGAAGAAGGAGGAAGCTTGTTTTCTCCAGCTTACAAGGAAGGAGATTCCAATTAAATATCAGGAACAACTTTCTGTCAGTAAGAGCTGCTTGACCGTGGAACAGTCCCACTTGGAAGGTGAGGTTTTTAAGCAGAAGTTGGGTGGCCTTCTTTTAACATTTGGTTGAGTTCTCCAGGCACCTTTTAGCCCTTTACCCTGGCAGAGATGTAGATGAGTGACACCCATCCCCACACATGCACAGCAGACTTGCCCATGACAGTCACACCTAATGGTGCTTCCTCTGGGTGCATCCATCAACTATCCACACTTGTGTTGTGGGGTGTGCATTTCTCCCCAGCACAACACGGTTCTGCCTTGGCTACACAAGCACTGGTGTACCAACAATGCAGTGAACGTTGCTCATTGGGATTGCAGTATCAGGGTGACCCACCCTTTATAGGGAAGAGGAGGCTTCATCACAGGGGACCCACTGCCCACCCGGGTGTTTCATTCAGGCCACGAATTATTCATATCACTGGGAGGGGGCAATGCATATTCATGAAACTCTCTCTCTCAGCTGTCCCGCCATCCCCACTGGGCTGCAGGGATTCTTGCCTGGGGTGCTGGCTGCCTTGCACAAACTCATGACATTTTTATGATTTCTCTTACCCAGTCCACAGCTAACTTGATAGTCTCACAGTCAAGACTTTTTTGCTTGCGGGGAGATGGAGGCCAGGTCTTTCCTGGTGGCCCTGGGTCCAGCAGCACAGGAGGGAAAACCTGTTAAGGCCCGGCCCTGCCCAGACCGCCTCAAACAGTCTGAATGTGCAGGCAGGATATTGGGGGCCTTTCTGTTCTCTCCCCACAGGTGCTTTTCTCATCCCATACATCTTGATGGCCGTTTTCGGAGGGGTGCCTCTCTTTTACATGGAGCTGGCTCTCGGACAGTTTCATCGGGTAGGAGCTATACCCATCTGGAAGCACATCTGCCCCATCTTTAAAGGTAAAAACCAGCCAAACAAGCAAGGATTAAAAATAAGATTCTATGAGCTATGGGCTTGCTTTTTTTCTCCTCCCTCCCTTCCCTCTTTCATTGTGTGCCGTGTGTTTTAGATTGTAATTATGAGGGTAATACTGTCACCCTTATTTGCTACTAATGTTTTTGGAAGCTGCCTTGGAAGCCTTTCTGGCTAAAGAGTGGGGTAAAAAAAATGCTTTCAGTTTTAAAATTAAAATCTATGTCTCAAGAAAGGAGCCATCTGTCTCCCTCAACTCTCCCCAATGTTTATGTCTCTAGACTTAGGACACCTTAAAGGAGTCTAGCTTTCAATATTCAGAGGCTATTGTTGTTGTTCAGTCGTTCAGTCGTGTCCGACTCTTCGTGACCCCATGGACCAGAGCACGCCAGGCACCCCTGTCCTCCACTGCCTCCCGCAGTTTGGCCAAACTCATGCTAGTCGCTTCGAGAACACTGTCCAATCATCTCATCCTCTGTTGTCCCCTTCTCCTTGTGCCCTCCATCTTTCCCAACATCAGGGTCTTCTCTTCTCATGAGGTGGCCAAAGTACTGGAGCCTCAACTTCAGGATCTGTCCTTCTAGTGAGCACTCAGGGCTGATTTCTTTAAGGATGGATAAGTTTGATCTTTTTGCAGTCCATGGGACTCTCAAGAGTCTCCTCCAGCCTTCAGAGGCTTCTTTTACTCAAAACAGTCAAAAGGTTAATTTCTTTTTAAAAAGATGTTAAGCTTTAAATGCTTCCCTAGAATGTCAGGCCCAGCCTGCAGGAGGCATGAGAAAGGAAATTTCCATGTGAGGGATCATTAGGAATGAGATTGAAAATAAATCAGCCATTATCATGTCTCCTTGCAACTGTTCAGTATGACACCACTTGGAATAGCGTGTTCAGTTCTGATTCCCCTGCTTCAAAAAAGGATATTGTTGAGCTGGAAAAGGGTAACCAAAATGATCAGTGGGTTGGAGCAACTTACCTAAAAGGGACACGACAAAAGTATGTGGAATGATGCATATCCTGGAAAGAACAGAGCAAAAAGTTTTTCTCCCTCTCTCATGGCACTAGAAGTTATAGACATCAATTGAAGCTGAATGTTGGATGATTCAGGACAGACAAAAGAAAGCACATAGTTAAACTATAGAACTATAGGGACAGCACATAGTTAAACTATAGAGCTCGCTGCAACAGGAGGCAGTGATGTCCACCAACTTGAATGGCTTTCACAGAGGATTGGACAAATCCATGGTGGGGGGGGGGGCTATGGATGGCTGCTAGCCAGGATGGCTCTGTTCTAGTTCCACTGCTGGAGGGCAGTAAGTGCTTTGGGACAGCAGTTGCTGGAAACCGCAGGAGGAGAGGGAGCTCTTGGTCTCAGGTCCCAGAGGAAAGTGGTTAGCCACGCATCTTAGTCATAATAAATAACAAGATGAAAGATGAAAAAATCTTTTTAAATAATTCCAGTGGCACCTTAAATATCAACTAAATATAAGCTTTCAAGGTATGAGCTTTCGTGTGTAATACACTCATCTTAGATTCACATCATGCTCAATCCCCATTGGGGGGGGGAATGGTGTGAGATTCAAGTCATTCAAGTTTTTTATACCCTGTCCATCCAGCTGGGTTGCCCAAGCCACTCTGTCCAGCTTCCAACACATATAAAATCATAATAAAATATCAAACATTTAAAATATTCTGATACAGGGCTGCCTTCAGATGTCTTCTAAAAGTTCTATAGTTCTTTATCGCCTTAACATCTGATGGGCTCCACCACCAGAAGACCCTTGGAGATGGACCTCAGTGTCAAGCTGAATGGCGATGTCATTTAGGACTTTAAAGCACCAACATTGTCATAGTCTTGTACTGCCAGCCATGGCAGAGCTCAGTGGAGGGAAAAACCAGCCAACCAGCCATATCTCAGGGGAGTCCATATGCAAGGTTCAGTTCAGTCCTAAGGTAAGGAGTATCTCAGTTTACGTAGTCAGACAATCCGGGGGTCAAGAAAGTCGAGGGTCCAAGGTCTTGAGAAGCAAGAAGCAGCAAGATACAGGTATGGCCAGGAAAACAAATGTTGTTTCTAGCAACAGACTGAGGCTGGAAACCCTGCTTAAGAAAGCTGGAGCCAGCTGGTTCTCATCAGGAGAAAGAAGGCTGATCAGCAGCCGGTAGAGTCTGCTCCTTCAGGCTGCTGCTCAGCAGGTGAAGCCGAGTGGCCCATGACACACATTTTGAATTGTACTTGGAAATGTATTGGGAGCCAGTGAAGATCTTTTAGGACCAGTGTTATATGGTCTGGGTGGCTGCTCCCAGTCACCAGTCTACCTACCACATTCTGGATTAGTTGTAGTTTCCAAGTCAACTTCAAGTGTAGCCCCATATAGAGTGCATTGCAGTAGTCTAAGCGGGAGATAACTAGAGCATGCACCACTCTGGGGAAAGAGTCTGTGGGCTGGTACGGTCTCAGCCTGCATACCAGATGGAGCTGGTAGCCCTGGACACAGAACTGACCTGCGCCTCCATGGACAGCTGTGATTCCAGAATGACTGCCAGGCTGCACACCTGGTCCTTCAGGGACACAGTTACCCAATTCAGAACCAGGGAGTCCCCCCAACCCCTGCCCTTCAAGGTACTGTTGCTCTCCACGCAGGTATCGGTTTTGCCATCTGCATCATTGGCCTGTATGTCTCATTCTACTACAACACCATCATTGCCTGGGCCCTCTATTACCTCTATTCATCCTTCACCCACACCTTGCCCTGGACCAGCTGTGACAACCCCTGGAATACGCCCAACTGCACCAGCTATTTTGGCAAGAGCAACGTCACCTGGACCAACCACTCCAAGTCGCCAGCCGAGGAGTTTTACGTGTAAGTGCATGTCATCTCCTGCTTTTATGTGGTTTTGTCAACATTTGCAAATTCTGCCTGAAACCCCTCCCTCCCTCCCTATCTCTCATTCACTATTTCCCCCCTGCTTTTATTCACTGTTATTTTGTCTTTTTGGTGGTTAGAAACGATGCAAAGGTACAATAATAGTAGCACACTTCTCTTGTTTCCTCTCCATGACCCTTCAAAATCTCCTCTGCAGAGCTATCAAAGGCACAGTAGGCAGCCCTCTCTTGCATCTCTCAAGCTTGTGGCCTTGCAGGTGTCAATGGACCACAGCTCCTATCATCCCTGACCATTGGTTAGGCTGGTGCAAGGGGCTGATGGGAGCTGGAATCCAACAACAGAACCATAGCATTGTCGAATCAAAGGGGACCCTAAGGATCATCTGTTCCAATGTCCTGCAGTGCAAGAATCACAGTTACATGGAACCCACTGGGTGGAAAGCCACCGGAGGGGAGAGGACTCTTGGGCTCAGGTCCTGCTTGTCCGTTTCCCTTGAAGGCATCTGACTGGCCACCCTGAGAACAGGATGCTGGGCTAGGTGAGCCATTGGACTGATCCAGCAGGCTCTTCTGATGCTCTTAAGATCTGGAGAGCCACCCACCAGGGTTCCCAGTTCCTCCTTCAGAGCCTCTGCAACTATGTTTGCTCTGAGCTAAGTCCCATTGACTTCAGTGGTGCTTACTCCCAGGTAAGCGGGGTTATGATTGCACCCTTGACCATTTGTGTGTACAAGCAGAGCCTGCTCTGGTGATAGGTGAGGGGCTCAGGGCGATGGCACTCTGATGTCTCCACTTGTTTCTCTCTTTCACTGACCCAAGGATTTCTGTCTGCCTCAGGAGGAAGGTTCTGGAGCTCCAGAACTCGCAGGGCCTGTCCGACGTGGGAGGCATCCGTTGGCAGCTGCTCCTCTGCCTCTTCCTCATCTTCACCATTGTCTACTTCAGCCTTTGGAAAGGGGTAAAGACCTCTGGGAAGGTAACAGATGCTTTGACTCCCTTCTGTCCAGGCTCCTGCTGACTTGCACCACTTCTGAGGTGTTTCTCCAGCCCCCTGTGGCTGACAGCAGTGGTGGGAGAGGTGAGGATCAGAGAGGGGTGGTGTGCCAAGTGAGAACAGGAGCAGCTAGGAATAGAGCCTTCATGGTGCTCACAGCTCCCAAACTCTGGGACCTTCCACCTGCGGAGGTGCCAGTACCTCACCACCAGCTGAGATTTAGGAGGTGGTGCAAACCTTTCCTCCTTTTCTACCCCAACCATCAAGCTTTTGAATCAATTTTGCTTTGTTCTCTGGCTAGTTTCCTTTCTTGTTTTATGGGGAATTCTTTTGCTTTGAAAAATTATCATTCTTATCTATATATATAAAATGCAAGTGTCTCTGCGTCCAGTCCGTGTGTCTCTGGGTTTGCGCAACTGAGCATGTGCCCCAGGGACACAGGGATTGGATGAAGAGAGATCGGGCGCGAGCAGCGTCGGCAGTTCAAGCGGGGCGGTTTAAATGGAACGCCGGCGCTGCAGAGGACGAGGGGAAGCCGAAGAGGGAGGTCACGCTGCTGCTCCCGCCGCTACAAGGAGAGCCTGTTGCTGCTGACCCCCTCCTGCCCCGTTGGCCTGCATGGCGCTGCTGCCTCTCCTCCACCCCCCCACCCGCTAAAGCAGGCTCTGGCAGGCGGGCGGGGGGCGGGGGGGCAAGCAGGGCTTCTCCGCATTAGCGGAGAAGCCCTGCTTGCCCCTCCTCCACCCCCCCCCCCCGACCACCCGCTAAAGCAAGCTTTGGCAGGCGGGGGGGCGGGGCGGGCAAGCAGGGCTTCTCCGTTAAAGCGGAGAAGCCCTGCTTGCCTCTCCTCCACCCACCCCCCCGACCACCCGCTAAAGCAGGCTTTGGCAGGCGGGCGGGGGTGGGGCGCCAGCCCCCTCCACATATATTCTAGCGCCCGTTTTTTTAACGGGCTTAAACCACTAGTTTATAATAATCTTTTGTTTTATATTTAATGATTTGCTCACTGCTCCAAGGATAGTTACATGGGGCATGCAAAGAGTGGAGATTGGCTGAACAGATTTCAATAGATCTGCCTGAATCTGTGTGTTTCCTGCAATTCCACAGTGGGCGTGTGGGTACCAAATTCTGCACTGTTAAGCATCTACATTTTCATTTTGAAAACAAACAAATAACTTCCTAGCCCTTAAGCTTAAAATGTTTGTGATAATCCCAGATGAAAGAGTCCAGAGCCCAAAAGAGAAGGGGCTGAGCAGGATCCCCAGAGAAGAGGGGGGGAGGCACTCAGGGCAGCCCTGCTTGGCTCCTGGATTGGCAGGAGGGATCCAAATAAATGGTGCAAAACAAGCTAATCAGAATAATTTGACCAATTACAGCGTTCAGTTGTGCTTGACCCAGGATGCCAAAACCCCCTTTTCAAAATGAAAACAATAATTGCAATTATGATTATGATGATAAACATCCTACTGGGGAGATATGTAGGAATTACTCCAAGGGAGAACTATGGTAATTTGACCACTCTGATGGATTGGCCATAAACCACTAGTGAGGGGGAGGGAGCAGGAGATTCACTTAGGAAATCTGGGAACTTGGCCTTTGGGGGGAACAAGGAAGGGATGCACAGGAGGGGAAGTGGATCACAATGGCCCTTTGCTGCCTTGCAGGTGGTGTGGGTGACAGCCACCCTGCCCTACGCTGTCTTGCTCATCCTGCTGATTCGTGGAGCGACTCTGCCGGGAGCCTGGAGAGGGATCGTCTTCTACCTGAGACCCAACTGGGAGAAGCTCACCAGCACAGCCGTAAGCCAGCACAATGGCTGCCTCATAAGGTCATGATACAAATTGATGGTGCGGCCGCATTTGGAATACTGTGTCCAGTTCTGGTCACCTCACCTCCAAAGGGATGTTGTAGAACTGGAAAAGGTTCAGAAAAGGGCAACTGACAGAGGTTTATAAAATTAGGCATAGCATGGAGAAAAGTTTTTCTCCCAATCTCAGAGCACTAGAACCAGGGTCCTCCAATGAAGCTGATTGCTGGAAGATTGAGGAGAGATAAAAGGAAGTCCTACTCCCTGCCACAGGAGGCCATGATGGCCACCAACCTGCTTGACTTAAAAAAGAGGATTAGACAAATTCTTGGAGGAGGAGAGGGCTATTGATGGCTACTAGCCAGAATGACTGTGCTCTGTCCTCATGGTTTGTGGCAGCAGTGCTTCTGAATAGCAGTTGCTAGAAGCCACAGGAGGGGAGAAGGCTCTTGTGCTCAGGTCCCACTTGCTGGTTTCCCACTTGAGAACTGGATGCTTGACTAGATGCGCCCCTTTGCGCCTGATCCAGCAGGCTCTGCTTATGGTCTTGTGCCTCCTGTACAGCTGCTGCACAACATAGTGAAGGCTGCCACTTTTGCTCGCTGGCTGGGCTCCTATGTCTTGACCAGATGTGCCTCAGGTTGGCCATCAGCAAGAAGCAGCAAAGTGACTCTATATGCAGAGGTGGCCCCTGGCAGTCCACCTGATGCAGTGCTGAAGCTCCTTGGGGCCTTAAGGCTGCTTTCCAAATTCTGTGTGTTCCTCCTACCCCAGAACAAGCACCAGGAAAACGGCATTAGAGGTTTCTCTCAGCCTGTTCTAGGCATGATTGGGCCTGAGCCCTTTCCTTTAACTAACCAGAAGTAGGTTGCAAATGAGCTACTATGACAGCCCCAAGGAGCAGCCACAGGGGCACTACCAGGCCAGCTGCCCTGCGCGAGCCTCTGAGCAAGCTGGCTGCTGGCATCCCATCTGCCATTTCAAAGCCAGCCTTAAGTATTCCATACTGATATGAGAGCATTGCATAATGCAGTGTTATGTTAATGATTACCAGAATGTGACAACACCAAGGCTGGTCCCTTTCCCATGTTCATCTGATGCTCTAGCACAGGGATGAAAAAACACACAAAAGAACCAAGATCACAACTGACGTTATGCCAAACACACAAAAATCGTGACCGGCTGAAAAATAATCACAACTCTTAACAATTGCATATATAAACAAATATAATATAAATCTCAGACATAGTAATAGATAGGTACAACCATGCAACTGTAGATATATGCCTTCAACATATGTCCATAAGTATCATGGGATTCACATATTATAGATCAAGGTCCCAAGAGGGATATAATGCAGGTCGTATTGGTTGGCGATGGTTCTGTAGTTACGCCATTCAAAAGATGCAGATGAAGTTGCCACGAAGATAAAATTGAACAAAAAATAACTTTGCTGTATTGCCACTCCAAAATAGGATGAAGAAGTAACGAAGAAAACGTCAAACAAGGGACAAGGTTACCCGGGTTTTAAGCCTTGTTTCGCCTAAATTAGGCTTCATCAGCAACAACGCTGTATACAAAAGTACAAAATCAGTTTTAAAAAAACAACAACAAAAGTCTGCTATCAACGCATAAAATACATTGTTATACATACCACTCGAAGTAAATGCGTAAACACAGAACAACAGGAATAAAAATAGGTTTCTTCAGCACCAAATACACTGTATGATATGATATAAAGGAGATACAAAATCAGTATCTTAAACCAAAATGTATGTTATCAACCCGCCAAATGAATGCTGTTATACATACCACTTGAAGTAGATGCGCAAACACAGAACAACAAGAGTATAGAGGGTGGAACAAACATACCAAGTAGAGCTGACTATATATAGGTATACAACCAAGAGATACAGGTGTTACTAATTCGTATTGTTCTGGAAGGCCCTTAAAGGGACAAACACACAAAAAATGTTTTAATTAAATTGCAAATGTAAAATATTTCAAAATTAAAGACCAGAAGTGTATATAGAACAAGTATCAGATTCAAAAAATGATGAGGGAGAAAAAAGACAAGATCTGGATTATAAGAAACAGTTATAATCTATATCTGTATTAAGACCAGCAGGATGTAGTGTATTAAGCAAAAAAATAAATCTGGCTTCTTTCTGCAATAATCTTGTCTTTGCTAATTCTAACGGGCCAGAATAAGTCCAAATAACAAAAAAGGAAAGATCTTCATCCGTGTGTGATGCTTCTAAAAAGTGTGCAGCAAGAGGAGCATCCATCACACAGTTTCTTATTCTAGATCTATGTTCAGAAATTCTAATTTTTATAGGTCTAAGTGTATATCCCACATACAACAAGTCACACGGGCACCTGATAACATACACAACTCGGGACGTGGCACATGTTGCAAAAGAATGTATTACAAACTTGTACCCTTTCACATTTGTGAATTCTTTAACCTGTAGAGCATACTTGCATGCACTGCAGTGTCCACATCTATAAAAGCCCTGTGGCGGGCCTGAAAAAAATTGTTGGGTCAACATGGGTTGAATATCTGTGTGAACCAAAGAATCTTTAAGGGATCTCGTTCGCCGTTTTGCAAACAAAGGCACAGTATTACATCCTAGAATGTCTTGCACAATGTGCCAGTGCCGTCTAATGATTTTTTGAATGTGAAACGTCAAATGGTTAAACTCAAGCGAGAGGGGTAGGTTGCCTACCCCTGCTCTAGCAGCACACCTACCCTAGTGGGGAGAGACACCCCCACCCCATGGAGCAAGAGGGAGGAGAGGCTTGCAGTGGAGGTGGGGGGAGCACGGAGGCAGGCTCTCTTTAAAGCCTTGCTGTGGGGTTTCTGACCATCCCTCCACCTGGCTTTGCACTCCAGAGAAGATCAGAGGATGGATTGTCAGGAGCGAGAGTATTAGGTTGATTATTGTTTCAGAAAACAATAATCAAATGCAGCCCTTGGAAATGTAAATCGCTAATTGAATCACTCATCTCATTTGCATCTGCTGGGGATTTAGTTGGACAGCTTCCCTCTCACTGTCTTTGCAAAGCAGGACTGACAATACACTTCCTGCCTGTAATTACTGCTGAGTTGCCCTGGCGAATTTTGATTAAAGCTAATCAGGTGGAGAGGAGAAAAAGCAAAGGAATCAGAACCAAGAAGTGGCGCTGCCTTTATAGTCTCCCCCACCTCCCCACATACTCCCCTTGTGGGAATCCAGGTGTGCATGGGGGGGTTGGCCCCTACGGACAGGTGGACCAAGACCTCCTTTCTCCAGCTCTGAGGAACTAATAAGGACCAGGATCTGTCCAAAGACTCCTCCAGCCCAACAATCTGTTTGCCAAATGCTTCACCTGTGGTCACTGGCACCATCACCACCTGCCAGGGGCACTGCAGGGAGCAGGCAGGGAAGGTGAGCCTCAAGCTTTCCTAGGTGCCCCCAAGTGCTTCTGGCTGGGTAATAAATTATGGGGGGGGACTGAAGACAGAGGTGATCTTGGCTTCTGGGCACAATATTAATTTCAGGAAAGAAGGAAAGGCCCAACAATTTCACCCAGTGGTGTTTTAGGAGTAATGGATGGGGATAATTGAAGAGAAATTGAGTTGATCTGGAGCAAGATCTGTTGGGAAGTTAACTGAGGGCAAATTAATTGGAAAGGAAATTATTTGGGGGGAACTTGAGGTGGGGTATACATTCATTAAAGGACTTACTTGGGGTGATTTGAAGTGGGAGATGAGTTGGCTTCCTTTCTGTGACATTTAAAGTCCAAACATACATCTCCATATATAAAATTGCATTTGCAAATTTGTCTCTATGACCCCAAATCCCGTCTTTTCAGTCCCTCACCATGTATTCTGGCAACAGCTCTTCCCAAACGTTAGACAGCTTGACTGCACCCACAACTAGAGTCTTTGTTCCTTCCTGAGGAGCAACATGGTATGACCCAACTGAACAACAGGTCTTGGGATTCCTTCCTCTGGTGGAGGGGATGATTCTGGATGTTTAGCCTCTGTCTGGGTTCTATTTTGTTCCTCTGAACCAGAAGCCTGTTGTATTTGGGTCTGTGCAGGTTTGGGTCGATGCTGCCGCCCAGATCTTCTTCTCCCTGGGGCCAGGATTTGGTGTCCTCCTTGCTCTGTCCAGTTACAATCCATTCCACAACAATTGCTACCGGTAAGGGCCTGAGGCCAAACCCAGATTCTCCCTTCGCTCCCCCCCCCATGCCTCCACTACAGATGAGTGAGACAGGGCTAACAACCTTCTCTCTGCAGCACCATGATTTGAATGGCTTTTCCTTGGGTGAGGATTGGCCAAACTTGGCTGACGCCTCACTGGTGTGCCAATAAGCTGTGCTCAACTCCCAGGGAACTGCCATTCCTCCTGTGGGAAGGAGTGAGTATGGCATCCAAAGAACCACTGCCTTTGGTAACACTACCGTTTCCCCTCATTTCAAGGCTTAATGTGGGCTGACCATATAGAGAGCGACTTGCTTTTTGTTTGGTGCAACAGGTCACAGGGTTGGCCTCTCCAGAAGGCCTTGTGTGCATGCAGGTATTGTTCTCCTTTGATGGCGCATGCTGGTGCCACCACTGGTGCACTGCTGCATTTATTTGAGCTTACAGGGAGGGTGCCATCCCCACACAGAGCAGCGAGCAGAGAGGGTAAGTGTGGGAGGCCCTACCAGAATGGCTACCCTGAGGAGAGGAGAGGCACACCATCTCATTGTCATGGTAGAACTAAGATTCAACTGCCAGCCCAGTGGGCTTCTGGAGGTTGGGATGGGGAGGGAATCTTCTTGCCCTTTTGCTGCAGGGAGCAAAATGTCTTCCGCTAGCCCTGAGTCGGTGCTGCAGAACCAGGCTGTTGCTGCATCCTCTCAGTGACAGTCAAGGTCACCTTGTTGTGAGGCCTGTGGCCTGTCCAGAGACTCATTTATTCTGCTTTCCTTGCCTTCCAGGGATGCCATCATCACCAGCGTGGTCAACTGCCTCACCAGCTTCCTGTCAGGGTTTGTCATTTTCACCGTCTTGGGATACATGGCAGAAATGAGGGATGTGGAAGTTGAGGATGTTGCAAGAGACAAAGGTTTGTGTTTTGTGTGTCGTGTGTGTCAAAACTGCAGTGCTAAAAATCCTTCACGTGGTGTATCTGATTGTGGCCTCATGCTCCACACTCCATAACACAGAATCCTAGCATTGTAGAGTTGGAAGGGACCCCCAAGGGTCCAATCACCTGCAATGCAGGAATCACAACTGAAGAAACCCTAATGGGTGGCCCTCCAACCTCTGCTTAAAAACCCCCAAGGAAGGAGAGTCTGCCATAGAGTTCATCCAGTCCTTAAACTCCCTCCGTTAGTCTGTGACACCTGAGATGTGGACAACCCTCCGTACCCCAGCTTGGTGCTTATATCCCTGCCACATCCAGTTAGAGGAGGTTTCTGCCCATGAGATGTTGAACACAAGGGCAAGATGTGGCCATGCAGGCATAGAGAGAACACTTGATTTACACACTCTTTGAATGTGGCATGTTGCCCTTTACAAAGCTCAGAGGTGACATATAGTGAAATCCTGAGAGTACATCTTCATGTGTATTAGGCAAGAGTCCCCAAGATGTTTAAAATGCTGTGAGTTGCCCTCAGGCCTACAATCCAAAATCTGCAGACCCACAAGAGAGGAATCGTTGCAGCAGCCCCATCCCAAGGTCTTGCCCTTCCATCAGCTTTTGGAAATGCTTGGCCAGTCATGGTCTGCTAGGAAGCTGCCTTATTCTGAGCCCGGCCACTGGTCCATCTGGCTCAGTACTGCCTCCACTGACTGCCAGAAATGGGTCTCTGAGGTTTCAGACATGAGTCTCTCCCAGCCCCACCTGGTGATGCTGCAGGGATGGAACCTGGGACAGGTGCTCTCCCCACAGAGCCACAGCTCTTTGGCACATTCTCTTCTTTAGGGCCCAGCCTCCTTTTCATCACTTACCCCGAAGCCATCGCCAACATGGTCGGCTCCACTTTCTTCGCCATAATCTTCTTCCTCATGATGATAACACTGGGACTGGACAGCACGGTAGGGAGAACTCCGCCTTATACCCCAAAGCATTCATTGCTAGATTTTAAAAGGCTCAGGGCATAAGCTCTCCACAAACCTGGGCAAACTTTGCCTGTGCTACCATGGATGCAGGGTGAGGCCAGTGGCCCTCTGTCAGCAGGGAAACTGCTATGGAAATGTACCCCCCCACACACACACAAACATATAAGTGGAGCAGGGGGTCCAGGGCCCTGGGGCTCAGGCTCCCTAAGCCACCCCTAACAGTGACCCTCCTTTGTGGTCAGGCAATAGGGAAGATTACGGGATTCTTTTCACAATGTTTTTAGTTTGATTTCACTCGCAAGAGGACACTCGTCCAATGTCTCCCAAGACAGACGGATGCCAAAACACTTCAGAAATGTAGTACATCATTCATTTTTTATTTGTTTGTTTTTTTAAAAAAAGGCTACTGCAAATTGAAATATTTCCAAATTCTGAAAGTGTGCACCAAAGAACACCTTCAGAGAAGAGCCCGGCTGGATCAGGCCAAAGGGGCTTCTCTAGTCCAGCATCCTGATCTCACAGGGATTGTCCACACTTCCAGGCCCACTGGCTTGGCCCCAGGACTGTGGGTGCCCAAGGCCGCACACGCACAAGTCAGTGGGTGTGCTGACAATGCACGCACATGCCAACATGCCTGCTGACATTGGGCACATGGTGCAAATTTTGTGGGTGCCTTCATGGGGGATGTTGTGGGGGCTGGAGTACCCAGGGCCCCAGGCAGCCGGCACCTATGTACCCTTCCACTTGACCTGCGCTTCCGAGGCATCAGTCTCAGTGGTTTGCCCCCTGCCCCGCTCCTTTCCCAGGGAAAACCCACTCCTTAGCTCTAAATCAGAGCAAACGTCAACCCAAATTGCTGTTTGCTCCAACAGAGTATCGAAGAGTAGTTTTCCTCAGGGAAAAGCAGTGGACAAGAACAAATGAGGATAAGCTGCAGTGGCCCCCAGATGCCCCCAAGGGAAGCCCCCCCCCAGCAGGATTTCAGCACAGGAGCAACACTGTCCACTCCTGTGGCTTCCAGCAACTGGCATTCAGAAACATCGCTGCACCACCATAGTGTAATGTGGAAGAATTATCCCATATTTTGACTGAGCCTTCCACATAACTCTCTCTCTCTCTCTCTCTCTCTCACACACACACACACACGCAAAGTGCCCTTTTGCTGACTCAGGCTGACAACTCTTTTTGGGGGGGTGTATTTACAGTTTGGGGGCCTGGAGGCTATGATTACAGCAATAATGGACGAGTACCCCCACCTCCTGGCCAAGCAACGGGAGCTGTTTGTCCTGGGGCTCATCACAACCTGCTTCCTGGGCTCTGTAGCCACTCTGACCAGTGTGAGTTGCCAAAAAGTGGAGCCATATGCGGGGTGGGGTGGGGGGCTTGGTTGTCTCTTGCTTGTCGACGGCCTTCAGACTTAGAATAACAGAATCCTAGAACAGTAGAGTTGGAAGGGATCCCAAGGGTCATCTTGTCCAACAGCCTACAACATATCACAACTGGACCACTTCATTTTCTGCTAGAATCTTGTGGTAGGTGCAAAATGCAAGTGACTAGAATCAAAATGTTGAGAAAAGGCGCAGAGCCTGTTGCCCCCTGGGGCATCAGCTGGGAGAGTTTTCATATACAAGGACAAATCTACACCAGAGCCCCAACAAACTGACCAACAGAGCTCAGTTGATCCCTGGTTTACAAGTGCAGAGACACAAGACTGAGAGAGACGCAAGTAACAGAAGACTAGCCAGGACAAAGAGTTGTGGTTTGGGATTTTTTTACTAGCATTTTAATAGAATCATAGATGCAGGAGGCCAACTAGTCCACCCCCTGATCAGTGCAGGACCTTGCAACTACTTCATCTGCGAACGAAGCCCATTCAGGCTTGGTTTAAATATCTCCTGAAAGGAGTGCCTGCTGTCCTCTGAGGCAGACTCTTCCACTACCAAGCCACCCTTCCCATTTGGACATCTCTCCTCATGTTTAGCCAGAATCTGCTTTCCAGCCATTTCCCCCCATTGGTGGGACTGGCACATAAGAAGAGCTTGCTGGATCAGGCCCAAAGGGACCCATCTAGTCCAGCATCCTGTGCTTGCAGTGGCCAACTAGATGCTGCAATGGGAAACCAGTACGCAGGACCTGTGCCCAAGAGCCTTCTCCCTTCCTGTGGTTTCCACCAACTGGTATCAAGAAGCCTTGCTGCCTCTGACTGTGGAGGCAGAGCACAGCCATTGTGGCTGATAGTCATGATTAGCCCTCCCCCTCTTCTTCCTCCTCCCCCTCCTCCTCCTCCCCCTCCATGAATTTGTCTAATTGCCTCTTAAAGCCATGCAGGTTGGTGGCCAGCTTTGCCTCATTTGAGAGTGGGTTCCATGAATCTTCCAACATCCAGCTTTGTTGGGTGTCCTAAAATTTGAGGGTTATGAGAGAGGGAGAAAAACTTCTCTCTCCATGCCATGCATAATTTAATCAGCTTCTGTCATGTCTCCTCTTGCTCACCTTTTATCTAAAACCAAAAAGCTTTTCCTGATAGGAAATAGTCACTCCATCCCATTGATCATTTTGCTTGTCCTTTCCTGAACAAACCTGCCCTGACTTCTGTGTGATGGTCCTTTCGATTTTTTGAAGACAGCTATCATGTCTCCTCTTCCTCTTCTCTTTCCCCAGCAAAACATACTCAACTCTTTCAATTATTCCCACAGCCATTGTTAAACCATATGTTTAACATATGGCTGGCATGTTAAGCCAGTCATAGTAGCAATAATGCATTGATTGGAAGGGGGTAACATGACCAAGATCTCAACAGAGAAGCATTGGCCATATCTGTCACCCCAGCTGCAAAACTACTAAGCTTGGATCTTCCCATTTTAGGGCGGGTCATACATCGTGAAACTCTTGGAAGAGTTTGGTGCCGGCTGCTCCATCTTAGCAGTGGTGCTCCTGGAGTCCATTGCAGTCTCCTGGTTTTACGGTAAGGAGAGAAACACCATGTCCCAGTTATTATGTTTACTATGTGCCCTGGAGAGATTCTCAGCCTTCCCTGCCTTCTGAAACAACCCCCTGTACATGCTGTTGCCTAGAAGTTGGGGGACGGGCTTCCATAGGGAACGGACTCTATAGAGGCCGGGCCACACCTGAGAAGGCCTTGCTTCCAACAGCCATTGCACCACAGCTGCCCTGGATGTTCCATCATTATCCTTATGTGCCAAATGTTCCTGTGCCTTTCATGCATTGTTGTGGGGGCTGTGGGGAGTTGTTTTTTATTAGACTATTTATTTTAAAATATGTATATGCCACTTGTCATGCAAGCATTTCCAGGCAATGTACAACAGCAATACAAAATATGATATGAAATATTACAATGCAAATACAATATGCAATACAATTAAATTCCAAATGAAATTAGTAGTTTAAACAAAGTCAAACTCATAAGAATTGAGTTACAGGTAGGTAGCCGTGTTGGTCTGCCATAGTTGAAACAAAATAAAAGAAGTGTGCATGCACATGAAAGCTCATACCAAGAACAAACTTACCGGTAGTTGGTCTCTAAGGTGCTACTGGTAGGATTTTTATTTTATTTTGTTTCGTAAGAATTGACATAGGAAGGATCAAAGTGAATACAAAGGTCATGAGCCTGCAGCAACAATGTGGCACAAATGGCATTTCTGCAGCTGCTGAGAGGGGATCACACACTTACTGTGGCTGACATTTTTGTGGTGCAGATCCCACAACTGCCACAGCCGCATGAACAGGAACTCCACCCTCCTTGACCCCCTTCTTCTCTTTCCAGGGATCCAGCAGTTTTGCAATGATGTGAAGGCAATGCTGGGATTTGCTCCAGGAATCTATTGGCAGGTTTGCTGGGCTGCTGTCAGTCCAGCCTTTCTAGCAGTAAGTACTAATCTTCATCATCCTCATTCACCCCCAATGTCCAACTCAGGAAAAGAGACACTTCCATGCTTCCAGGAATGCCAACCGTGTGCTTGAGACCATAGAGGAAGCAGAAGGGAAAGGGAGGTCAAGCTAATAGGGGATGGGTGTGGTTGTTGCAGCATATAGAGGCCACCTTTCCTCTGTGTGGCTCCAGGTGGCTTACAGAGTTCTCCTCCTCTCCGTTTTTATCCTCACAACAACCCTGTGAGATTGGGCTGCGATATTGCTACTGGCCCAAGGTCACCCAGTGAGCTTTGTGGCTGAGTGGGGGTTTGCACTCTGGTCTCCCAGATTCTAGTCCAACTCTCTAACCACTACACCTGCTGGCTCTCAAAATGCTGGCCACTGGGGAATTGAGATGAGGCTGAGGGGCTTTCTCAGGCCCCTTCCTTCGAGAGCAAGGGTTGCCGCTTAGTGGGAACGTGTATGCTTTGCCGACAATAGGTTCCCAGTTAAATCCTGGGCATTTCTAGTTAAAAACATCTCTGGTCAGAGACCAAAGAACATGGCATCCCAGAAATGGAGGATGAGGAGGTGTTGCTTGGGAAGACATCCTCTTCTGCTCCAGGACCATCCAGGCAGGGGACGTGGCTTTCCTTGTCTCCTCAGACTCAGAGGGAAAGCTCCCTCCTCTGGTCCAGCAAGTCTGCACCCGTCAGCCTCCAGAAGGCCCCTGTGTGCTGCTGTGACCCCTTTCTCCTTGGGGGAGCTCCAGATTGGGCCACCTGCTGCAGGGATTTGTCTGTGGTCCTGAAGAGACTGGCCTTCCTGCTGTGATTCTGCACAGCCTTCTTTGGCTTGGCCCTCCCAGATGTGATTCTCTGCCCCCCTTAGCCAAGGCAATTGCTTCAGTCCCCCCTTTCCATGGATCCTCAAATAAAACTAGGACAGGGCAAGCAGGGGGTTGAACTAGATGACCCTTGGGGCCCCTTCCAACTCTACAGTTCTATGATTCTCAGTAGCAAGTTACATGGAAGCCCTTTCTTTGCCTGAGACTGGAGATCTAATACCACTTAGTGCAGAACAACTTCTGCCAACCTTTTTTTTTTTTTTAAAAAAAAAATTTTATTAGCATTTTCATAATATAACACAAACCCAACCCCACACCTACAAGTACAAAAACAAATACAAATACACATAAAGTCAGGATTCTTCTTCTTATTTATATACCTTACAAAAAAAAATTCTATTTCTAAATCTTGACGTTTGACTTCCCCCGCCTTTTCACCTTCGGTTTTAATTCAATATACTATTTCCTTAACAGCTTTTCTCTATAAAAAAAAAATTTAACTTTGCTTAAAAAAAAAGAAAACATACTTATCTCAATCTTTGCAATATAACCTAAATCTTAACCAAATATTCTTATAGCTAAACTTGTTTCTTCTGTCCTTTATCATGCTGCTTTTGACTTAAGATTCAATATCTCCTTGCTTATTTAAAATAAACTTGTAATTAACAGACTTCACACTCCGATTTCGGGTACCATGGCAGACCATTTAGATTATACAATTAATACTTCAACCCACTCCCCCTCTGTCCATTGTCTTTTTCTGTCTTTCTCCAAAACCAAATCTCCAATTGCCTTCCTCCGAGTGTCCACAGATCCAGGCAGCGTCCACAACAGACCCCGCATCGAGCCTCAGGGCGTTTCTCATCTGTATTCTGGGCTCCTCCGTTTCTTTTACTTCTTCTTCTTGTAAAAATTCTAATTCCATGTCCCTTGCCCCCGAGCTGCCACCTTGGAGTCTGGATATTGAAAGTTTTCCCGTTCCAGGTTCCTTTTCCCGGATTTGCCCAGCCATTTCAAACCATCTTTCAATCGCCCCTCCCAGCTCTTTGCCAAGGCTTGATTCCATTGTGTAAAACTTTTGAAAAGCCTCCTCTGTGGAAAGTAGATCCTTTTTATGAATAATTCCACTTAAGACTTGTAGTTTCCGATTAAGCAGTTCCATCTGCAAGACAGTGAGCTTTTCCTCATCCTTTAAATCTGAGTTCGATGCCAGTGCGAGCGCAAAGTCCAGCATTTTAAGAGAGAGGGTGAGTATCAGATTTCAATTCCTGTCTCTTCCTTCCTTTGTTTCAATTTTTTCCCACGACATACCAAGTCGCCGCCATTTCTCCGAAGCCGGAGTATAAAGACCAAAACTTCAAACGGAGATATTTTCCCCCAGTTAACCCCCAAAGGGAGATCTCAGCAGACTCAGTTTTCAAATTCCAAATACTTTCTATTGATTGTTGTAGCAGCAGTCACTTAAAGAGTTAATTTCTTTCACCACGCGAAGGGAGGGAGGCGGGCTGCCTTTCTTCTTCCCCCCCCCCCCCCGAGCGTTCCAGGAATACAAAGAGTCAATCAATTACTCACAGCCTCCGGGTTCTTATCAGCTCCTTAATGACAGGTAGAACTTAGACGCTCATCACAGGCTTTGTCGCCGCATTTCCATCCCGGTTGGGGCATGTCCCCTATAGCCCGGCTCCGTCGTCCCTTCACCCCCACTCCCCCTTTACAGGGGGCGCGGGGGAAGGGTTCGGAGCCACAACGGGCACAGCCGGGGAGCCCAGGGTGCGGGACGCTCTTCCCGCACCCCAACCGGAGCCCCGCTATGCGGCTGCAGGGCTCCTGACCCCCGGGATGAACTGGGTGCTTCGCAGCCGAAGCAACCCACGACCACCCATAATGGCGTCAGCCGCCGGAAGTCCACAACTTCTGCCAACCTAGCACCCTGCAGGTGTTTTGGACTACAGCTCCTAGCGTCATATGGCTGTCCCAGACATCTGGAATCTGAGTTTGAGGCGGGTGGTGGGACAGCATGCTTGCCTTCCATGTTGCCATAGCACAGATGCATGTGTACAGGCATGTGCTGCGTATGTGTGCTTGTGTGTACACAGCAACCTCATTTCCGGTACCTGTCACTCAATGGCTGCCCCTGGCAGTGTTGTGTGAGGAGACAAGGTGGGGCTGGAACCCCCTGCCCTCCTGCCTGCCCTTGCTGCTCTGCCGGCTGATCTCCAAGCTGCTTCTGCCACCTGGGAAGCGCCCAGCTGGCTGGAGCACATGGCACTCCTTGCCTGTGCCAATCAGGGCATACAGGCTGGCCACACACACTAAGCCACTGGTGATGGGTGTCCCAGCTAGCTTAGGGCAGGGCTCTCCATGCTGGTTCTTGGCACTCAGACTTTGCCCGTCTCCTCTTGTCAGTTCATCATTGCCAGCTCCCTCCTGGACCAGCCTCCCCTCACACTCTTCGACTACCAGTACCCAGACTGGAGCATCTTGGTGGGCTACCTCATCGGAGCCTCATCCTTCATTTGCATCCCAGTCTACATGGTCTACAAGCTGGTCTGGACCCCGGGATCTCTTAAGCAGGTCAGGAAGCTAGAATCCTCTCTACTCTGTGGTTGTGTGGATGCCTGTGTCTGGGCGGGGGTTCAAGAGAGGGGGTTTCCCTCAGCCATGGTGGAATTCTAGGTCTTCTCAGGGGCACTAAGGCTGCTGTTTTGAGCTTACCTGACTCCATGGAAGCTGCGAACCTGCTGCACAACTCAGGAAGTCTGATGGTGAAGAGGCTGAGCTATGAACCAGTCACGTGCGTTGTTGGGCACCACTCCTCCCAAAATATACTTTTTCTTAGTATTCGTTTGTGAGTAATATATTCAAAGGAAATTAAACTGGGGGGGGGGTTATGACCTCATGATGTATATACAGTGTTTGCTTGTGATGGTACTCAGTGATAGAAGAGCTTCTTAGGGCCTGCTGGAGAGGGAGGCTGAGGGGGAGGATTCAAACCCTGATCTCTCCCAGGTCCTAGCCCAGCACTCTAACCACTACAACACCCCTGGCATCAGCTCCCCCTCTCTCCTTTGCAAGATATATTCCCCAGGCCACTGTAACTGGGACCCATGTTTTGTACTTTAACCTGTTTTTTATTTTACGCATAGTTTTTTTTACGGCAAATTGCTTAGACAAGTCAGTTTAAAGTGGTATAAGAACCGTATAAAATAAAGGTGGAATGGGAAATGCATGTAATCAAGTAGAAATCCATCACTTAAGTGGCGTTTTCCAGGCTTGTCCTTCTCACTGTCTGTCTTTCCCTTGGTCACCCAGCGCCTGGCAGTCTGCCTTCGGCCAGAGAGGAGAGCCCAAGAACAGCCCATGGAGCCTGGGCTTGTGCCACCGGCCCCCTAATCCACTGCACGGACAGCCCCCCCCCCCGAAGGGAGAGGCCAGCTGCCCTTTGACAGCAGGACAGACGGGACCAACTCCAGAGCAACCAGGAGCCCCAAGCTGCCCTTGGCTGCTCAGGCAGCTCAGCTGCACCATTTGCTTCACCTGCCCAGGAGAGTGAGAGAGATGCCTCCTGTCCATCTAGCACCAGCTGCAGGGGCACCAAAGTGCATTTCCATCAACACTGGACAACTCCCAAGTCACACCTTTCTTGCTCCTCCTCTCCACTCCTCTAGCTGCTGCCTCTGATCCTTTTCTCTGTATTCATAGAGTTATAGAGTTGGAAGGGGCCCCAAGTGTCCAACCCCCTGCCATGCAGGAATCACAGCTAGTGAATCTCTGATAGATGGCCATCCAACTTCTACTTAAAAACCTCGGACAAAGGAGAGTCCACCTCCTTCCGAGGGAGTCCGTTCCACTGTTGAACAGCTGCTACTAGCAATAAGTTACAGGTAGGTAGCTGTGATGGTCTGCCATAGTCAAAACAAAATTAAAAATAAAATAATTCCTTCCAGCAGCACCTTAGAGACCAACTAAGTTTGTTCTTGGTATGAGCTTTTGTGTGCATGCACACTTCTTCAGATACACTGACACAGAAGTCACCAGACCCTTATATATAGTGAGAGGGTGGGGAGGGGTATTACTCAGAAGGGTGGTGGGAATGGGGGATTGGCTGATGGGTGTGGAAAACCTGTTGACAACTGCAATTGGTCTTATAGGAAAAAGCAATGGGTGAGATGGCTAAAGATAGCTTTGTCCTGTATAATGAGATAAGAATCCAATGTCTTTGTTCAGACCAGGTCTCTCCATGGTTTTAAGTTTGGTAATTAGTTGCAATTCAGCAACTTCTCTTTCCAGTCTATTTCTGAAATTCCTTTGTAGTAAGACAGCTACTTTGAGGTCTTGTATAGAATGTCCTGGAAGACTGAAGTGGACTCCTACTGGTTTCTCTGTCTTGTGATTCCTGATATCAGATTTATGTCCATTTATCCTTTGGCGTAGGGTTTGGCCTGTTTTTTCCAATATAGATAGCTGAAGGGCACTGTTGGCATTAGATGGCATACACAATGTTAGAAGATAAGCAATTAAATAGTCCTGAGATGGTATGTTTGATGTTGTTGGGGCCGGTAATGGTGTTGTCCGGCCCCAACAACATCAAACATTCCATCTCAGGACTATTTAATTTCTCATCTTTTAGCATTGTGTATGCCATCAAATCCCAAGAGAAGTTGCTGAATTGCCTTTCCCTGTAAGACCAATTGGAGTCGTTAACAGTCGTCAACAGGTTTTCCACATCTATCAGCCAATCACCCATTCCCACCACCCTTCTGAGTAATACCCCTCCCCAGGGGCGTAGGGAGCCACTTTGCCGCCCAGGGCGGCAAACGCAGGGGCACCCCCCTGGGGGCGCAGCGCCAGTCCCTAGTGCGCATGCGCCATGATGTAATGGCATGCGCAGCATCCCGGGTGGACTGCGCATATGCGGACATGCACAGTCCACCCAAGATGGTGGGCGCGAGTGGCTGGCACCCCTTCCGACTGCGGCGGCACGGCAATTTTTAAGGCTGTTTGCGCGCTGAAGCCTTAAAAGTTGCCTCGCCCCGGCTTTGGAGGCACCGATCGCAGGGTCAGGGCACCACCCCGAGTGTCACCCCCCCAGGGCGGTACCCGGGACGGCCCACCCCCTACGCCCCCCCTGCCCCTCCCCACTCTCTCACTATATATAAGGGTCTGGTGACTTCTGTTTCAGTGTATCTGAAGAAGTGTGCATGCACACGAAAGCTCATACCAAGAACAAGGTGCTACTGGACGAAATTATTATTATTTTTTTACTAGCAATAAGTTATTCCTGATGTTTAGCTGGGATCTCCTGTCTTGCAATTTGAATGCATTGGTTTGAATGCTGCCCTCTGGAGCAGGAAAAACAAGCTTCCTCCCTATTCTATGTGGCAGCCCTTGAGGCATTTGAAGGTGGCTATCCTCTCAGCTCTCCGCCTTCTCTTCTCCAGGCTAAACATATCCAGCTCCTTCAACCATTCCTCATATGTCTTGGTTCCCAGGGTCTTTTACCATTTCGGATGCCCTGATCTTCCCACACTTAATTGTTCCAGGTCTGTCTGGCCAGGCGATGTGGCTAGAAGAGTTTAAGAGAAGCTACCAAGAGAGATTTTAGAAGTGTGCATGTCTGCAACCAGCATAGTTCCCCCTGCAATCCTTTTCACCCTGAAGAGGGCTGTTCCTCTTCCACAGGATGTCTGAGCCCTCAGCACAGCCCTGCAGTGCAGCTCTCTCCACCCACGTGTGGCTCAAATACCTACCTAGCTGCTGATCCATATACTCCAGCATCACAGAGACCAACCAGACACCCCCATGGGAAACCCCTGAGCATCATGTGAGTGCAACACCAGCCACTCTCCCCACTTGTGCGGTGTAAAGGTTGGGCATTGAGTATGAGAGGCTGGCCCATCAGGGAAAGAGGGGCTCTACCCTACCATCTCCCCTCTGTCTGCCCCACCTGTCTGCCTCTCCACTTACAACCAGTCCAGGTGGGAGGGAGCACACCTCCATAGAACCAGGATGAGGGGGACAAACCAGGGTGAGCTGGCTCTGGTGCCACCTACTGGTGGGCTCCCTGCCCAATGAGTAACCATGGGTGGGAGAGGAGACACTGTGTGTATGAGAGAGAGAGAGAGAGAGAGAGAGATCATGTTAGGTATTGGACAAGGCTTGCTTTTAGTCTGTAATGAGGCAGATTGGGACGGGGCAGTGAGAACTAATTGCGTAAAATGTACTGAGTCCAGAAAATCCTGTTGGCACCCTGACATCCTGTTGTTAAGAGGAAGCGCCAACTGCAAGTTTGTTTTCTGTCCTCTCAAATTTGTCTTGAATTTACATAGAAATTAACATATGCAAGTTTGTGTCATGGGCCTGTGTGAAGAGTCTTGTCAATACCTGCCCATGGTGCAAAGAGAAAAGCTACCTGTTCAGTTTGGCTAGTGGGAGTTGCTGTCTCTCTGCAGCTGCAGCCCTCAGCACCCTTGCATCTTCACAAGGCTTGTCTAGGCCAGTGTTTTTCAACCACTGTTCCGCGGCACACTGGTGTGCCATGGGAAAAATTGAAAAATTACTTTATATATAGTCAATATAGGCACAAAGTTAAATTTTTAAACATTTTTTAACATTTTCTAATGGTGGTGTGCCTCGTGATTTTTTTCATGAAACAAGTGTGCCTTTGCCCAAAAAAGGTTGAAAAACACTGGTCTAGGCTGTCTTGCCCGGAGGGCAGTGCCGGATTTATGTATAAGCTAAACAAGCTATAGCTTAAGGCCCCACTTTCTTGAGGGCCCCCCCAAAAAATTGAAGGAAAAAAACAACTGGGTCTACATTTTCAAAATATAAGATAAAAAACAAATAAAATAAAACTTACATACAGCAACGGTGTTTTGTGTCGTGTGGGCTCCTATGATGTCAGTAATGGGCCCCACCTGCTATATATAGGGCCCCATTACCTTCAGTAGGTTAGGGTAAGGTTACCAGATGTTTTTCAAAGAATCTGGGGACACTTTAAAAAAAAAGAGAGAGGGGAAAAGGTATTCTTTTAAAAAAGGTATTAAAAGGAAGAATTAATATCTTCTCTTCTGTGGTCTCCTCTGTTGCGCGGCCTTCCTCTGGGCCCTGGCCTGCTCTCTTGGAGTGCTAGCCGCTAGGCTCGGATCGGGCCTGGGCTCGGCCACATGTCCTTGCTCTCCTGGTGCTCTCCTACTTCTCTTCCTCAGCGGCGGCTCCCCTCTTTCTCCTTCCTCTTTCTCTCTCTTCCTTCTCCTTCTCCTCTCCTCCTTCTCCCTGCGTTGGCTCCAGGGTTTTCTGGATGGCCCTTGTGGTCTCTTCCAACTCTATGATTCTAGGGTTCTGCAGCCCTGTTTTAAAGGAACAGGAACCTCCGTTGTGTAATTTTCCACAAGGCTATCTCCTCTAGACCCAATTCTAGGCTGTCACATCATTTCCACTGCATATAAATATTCTTGCTGCTTTCTCCCTGATGAAGAGCTCTGCCTTACTTTCATTTGACTTGGGGAAAATAAGCTGTTCTTAAGAGAAGCACCCTCGATTAGATCTGTCTAGAGACCAGAAAATACAGTACTGTAATCAAAAGTTGGCAACCCCACATTCATTTTATGATAAATGTATTTCAAATATCTGGATGTCACCAGTGTCCTTTGACTCAGAGAACATCTTATTTTATTGTATGCAGCTGAAAGCACTGTGGATTTTAATTCTCTTGTATTTAATACCCTATTGTATTCACCAATTCACCAATTTATTTGTTTTGGTGAGGTGAGGTGAGCTCTGCAAAGGAGGAAGGGGTTACTTTGAGAATGTATTTGCACTATGGTTCCCAGTGGAAAGATGGCTTTTCCTTTCAGAGAGAGGCTGGTCACAACTGCATCCCATGAAGTCCACAAAACATTTATGCCATGATAATTGTTGTAGCGTGGGGATAATGATTTCAGCAAGTGATTTCAGCTCTCTGACATAGCAGGCATGTAACACTCTATTCAGGCAAACAAGACTGGGGAACTAAGGAGAGGGAAGCTACATTTATAGGGACAGAAGACTGGCTAGAAAGGATACATTTTGGAGGGAACAATCTCAAGCAATCACAAAGCTGCCTTTTGGTTGGAACCAGTAAGACTGAGGATCCAAATGCAACAACTTGAATGAACCAATAGTAGCTGTTCCTTCTGGAACAGGAAGGCAGTTACTTTCCCCTAATGTGAATACAGACAATACATAGTAATACAGATATGATAACCCTTGAATCAATACACAACAATAATAAATTTGTTAGCCTTTGAGGTGCCACAAAACTGTTGTTTTTGCTGCAAGGAACTGGTGTGGCTACTAGCCCTCTGGAAATGGAAATGGCTGGGTGCCAACTCCATTCAAAAAGTGCTCTCAGAAAAGAGGAAACTTTTGTTAAATGTACAGACTTGTAGAATATCTGGTTATGAATAAAAACATCTAGGAAATGAGTTTGTTCTTGGTATGAGCTTTCGCGTGCATGCACAAGAAAGCTCATACTAAAACCAAACTTAGTTGGTCTCTAAGGAAGGATTTTTTATTTTTATTTTGCCTTTGGCAGACCAACACCAACACCTACCTGTAACTGAATCTAGGAAATGAGTTTGATTTAAACCTATGAAAACCCAAATACTTCAAAGCTGGGGACTGTTTTGTTTTCGTTTTATTTCTAGGAAAGATCTGTAGCTTGCTGCCTTTTCCAAGGCAAGGGGGTAACGCGTGAAACGAGGTAACAATGATTATATGCAGTAAAAAGAGCAGGAAATTAAAACCCGCACTGACTGTCCCATGGTTTTGAAGCCTGCTGTAAAAGGCTTAGATTATTTGCATTTAGACTACAATCCTATGCATACTTGGGAGTAACCCCCATTGAATTCAATGGGTTTACTTCCGAGCAGGCATGCCCGGGATCGCGCAGTCAAGTTTCCACTTCCCTCTCTTTTTATGCTGGACGCCTCTCCAAAGAGTCCAGCGGCATCCGAATGGAGACTACCACTCCCAGCATGCAATGCTCGGGAGGGGGGCTGAATGAGACCCCCGGGGTCCTAAAGCCCACATTTCCACTCTCAACCTTTTGTTGTTAAAGGCCCTGGGCCAGTTGGCAACCCACGCACCCCCCACCCCTGAGTTAGGCAGAGCGGTGGCATTTTGGGGCCCACCAGCCAGGTTCCGGTTCGAAGCACGTTGGCCCTAACACGTGCTGGCAACTTCGCCGCATCCACACGTGCAGAAACACCGGGTGGAGATACTGGGATTTGGCGGGCGGGGCTGCACTGCGGCAAAAAGCAGTCTCCCTGCAGCGCCCCAGAGAAGCGCGGCCTCTTGCTTCTGCCGGCGCGGGTGCCTGGACCGGGAGGAGCCGAGCGAGGATGCTGCGGCGCGGCTGCTGCCGGGCGGCGGAGGCGGCGGCGCTGCTGCTGCTTCTGCGGGCGGCGGGCGGAGACGCGCGGCGGGACGAGGACGAGGCGGCTCCGCGCGGGAACAGCCGGCCCTACGCCGTGCTCCAGACGCAGAACCTGGGTGAGGAGGCCGGACGCCGGGGTCCCCTCCCTCCGTAGTCTCCCAGGGAGATAGGGCACCCTCCTCGGACGCCTGGGTCCCATGGCCCTGCATGCGCCTTCCATCCCTCCAATCCTCCGTCTCCCTCGCCTGTCCCAAGCCCATCACTTCGCCACCCCCCCCCCCACGGTGGAAAGGGAGCCCTGGAACTTGGGGTGGGGGGCTTTGCCTCCCTCCCCACTTCCATCCCTGTGATTCCTGGCTCAGTTCTCCGTGCAGGAAAGGGAGGGGGCGCCAAAGGCCTTCTCTAGCCAAGGGCAGGCAGGACGAACTGGTTTGCCGTCAGCAGCCTTGGGCCAGTAGGTAGCCCCTGCCTCTGCCTGGGGTAGACTAGATGGCCTCTGGGACACCCTGCCTATGTTTGGGGGGGGGGGGGGAATGAAAAGCCACAGAAAAACCAGACTCTATGGACCCTGCATGTCTGGGTTTTTTTCCAATCACCCATCCAGTCCAGCATCCTGTTCTCACAGTGGGAAATTGGCAAGTGAGACCTGAGCGCAAGAACCCTTTTCTCTCCTCCTGGCAACTGGCATTCAGAGGCCTTGGTGCCTCCTGGCGTGGCTCTCAGCAGCTGAGCTTCCTTCGGAGCCCCAGAGGAGCCCTGCTCAGGAGCCCCTTCCTCAGGAGGGCCAGTTTTCCTCTCGTATTGTTTTCCCTCCCAGCCCGATTGTGTCTTAAATGTGCTGAGATTTATACCTTACTGTCGGAAAGTTGCATCAGTAATAAGTTGTACTATTCCTCTCCCACTTGCCTCTTGGGGTTTCCTCTTATCCTGTGATCCAGACTTCCAAATTATGCTTCTGAGAATCCCCATAATCAGGTTACTGGTCATTTGGCTGTTTCTTTTCCCAGCCAGGCTGGGGATCCCAGCACTTTCTCCTCATCCTGCCAGGCAGTTCCTGGCCCAGCTGCATTTACTTGCAGCCAGGATGGGACCAGCAAGGATTTCCCCATTGACAGCCCCAACAGAAAGAATCTGGAGGGCCACAGGTTTCCTGTTTCTGCTCTAGCAGCTGTTCAGTAGGACAGCTGGTTCTTGTTGTGCCCAAGGATGAGAACGAGAGTCCAAGGAATTCTGAAAATGGGAGGAATTGTTAGGGAAGGCTGGAAGGCACTGTGAGTGACTGGCCTTTGAGGGCTCCTGGGTGCTGTGGTCTGAACCACAGAGCCTAGGGCTTGCTGATCAGAAGGTCAGTGGTTCGAATCCCCGTGGCGGGGTGAGCTCCCGTTGTTCGGTCCCTGCTCCTGCCAACCTAGCAGTTCAAAAGCACGTCAAAGTGCAAGTAAATAAATAGGTACCGCTCCGGTGGGAAGGTAAATGGTTCGCCAGAAGCGGTTTAGTCATGCTGGTCACATGACCCGGAAGCTGTCTGCAGACAAACGCTGGCTCCCTCAGCCAGTAAAGCAAGATGAGCACTGCAAACCCAGAGTCGTCCACGACTGGACTTAACGGTCAGGGATCCCTTTACCTTTACCTTTAGGGAGCTTCATGGTCGAGTGAAGATTTGAACCCTAGTCTCTCCCAAGTCCTATTCCCATCCTGTAACTGCACCCGATGTCTCACAGCTCTTAAGAACCAGGTGCTGCTCTTGAGGAGAGGGCAGCGTGCCCTGTAGGCCAAATCATTCACTGGCTGCCCTCCTCCATGCCTTATCAGCCGAGGCTCTCGCTCTTCCTTTCTCTTGCAGTTCTGATGGGAAGTGTCTTTGGCATCCTGCTGCTCGCCATGATCCTGCTGTCTGTGTGTGTGTACAAGCCCATTCGCCGGCGGTAGCCCAGGAGCTGCATCTTCAGGAGGGCTGGGCCTGGTGGCTGCAGGGGAGACCCAGCTCCCAGCACCAGCACGGGCCATGTGCTCTGATATACACTTCATCTTCATGCCCGACAAGCTTCTGGGCACGCTGAAACTGAGATGGGCTGAGCTTCCTTCCATCTTCCATGTAAAAGTTGTTTTGCTCCTGGTCTGATTGCTCCAGTTGCTGTTCGGTGCGTGTGTGTGTGCGCGCACATGCGCATTTGCCCCACAGGGATTTGTGACTTAACAGAGCATTAAAAAAACCACCCTGGTTGTATTCAGTTGGGCACTCCTGGACTTTCAAAAATACAGAGTATATTTTGAACTGGGAAAGAAAGGCAGCATTTTATGAAAATTGTTTCTTTGTGTGTGTATGAACCAGAGGCACCCACCACCCCAAATTGTTGTCTATAATATTCTTGCTGACAAAACATAGTGAACGCCTCCCCACACTATTTCTATTTTTCATCACTATTTGCACTTCTTCAGGTGTGTGGGAAGACTGCATCTCTCAGATGCGCTTTAAGCATGTTAGTTGCACTGTAGGGCATTGAAGTCACTCTCTGCTTTGTCGAGGGAGCTTATCAAACAGGGATAGGGAACCTAGCCCAGCTAGCAGGACCAATGATTGGGGAGGCTAGAAATTGTAGTCCAGTAACAACTGGAGGATGACAGATTCCCCAACCCTTTCTGGTTGGCTGGCACAGAGGGCTCACCTTGTATCATTTTGCAGAAAGGTTATACTTACCAACAATACAACTTAATCCATTCTGGTTTGAGTGATCCATTAGTCATTACATTGGTCTTAGAAGCTGCCATTGTCCTGAGCCTTTGGGAAGATTTCCTGAAATGCAGGAATCACAGTTAAAGAAGCACTGGCAGTTGGCCATCCCACCTCTGCTTCAAATCCTGCAAAGAAGGAGAGCCCACCACCTTCCGAGAGAGTCTGTTCCACTGCCAAACATCTTTTAGCTCCAGAAGGTTCTTCCTGTTTTCTTCTGCCATGTGATGGGACTGGTGTGACTTAAAAGAAAGAGAATTGTGAAATCTTAAGAGTAGTGATGTGAGGTGAGAATATTCTCTGCTAGAAAATTCTCCGGAGAATATTCTCCACAAACTGTAAACTCTAGTAATGTAAGAACCAGTCTTACAACCCACATTAATTTTTTTAGTAATAATAAGTCAAGCTGTGATATTGTCAGTGGAAGTAATAAATAATGATTTTTTTTTATCCAGTTACATTACTGGGCATTGTGTAATGGGCACCATTGGCAGTTCTGAAATGTGAGCTACAGAAAAAAATATTATTATTTTTAGTTTTAAAAATGCTATTCATTTAATTTGATGAACATAGGGGCATGATTGTATGTCCCTCTCCAGTTGTGCCTGTGTACATAAGTGTGTGTCTCTTTCTGGTAGTACAAATCTTGTTGCAAAAGGGAGGTCATGGTGCTAAGATCCCTGTATTTCAGGGGGTTGGACTAGATGACCCCAGGGTCCCTTCCAACCATACAAATCTATGGCTGTGCGGAAGAGTAGTTCAGTGGTGGATTGTATGTTGTGTGTAATGTGAAGGTGCTAGAGGTAATTAGAAGGAAGGAAAAGGAATGTGTCTGCAGGCATTGGAGAGTGAATTTTAAGTTATGGTGGGGTGGGGTGTCAGCTGAGCTTTGCTCTTTGGTACAGAAAGATGGAAGGATTGGTTTTCAGAGTTTGGAATAGTTAAGAAGTGGGAGGCGAATGCGGTGATATTTTGAAGCAGAGCTGGTGATATCAAGCATTTGAGTGAGTATCTAGGGATTTTCACCATTTTGTCTCTTATTCTTATTGTCTCAGACTTCGAATATGCCAAGGTTTTAAGCACATACAAATTCATAATTAGGTGAAATGAGCCTTGATCATTTTTCCTGCAAATAAAGGGCAGAAAATTTGGTCTGCTAATGGTAAGGCTGAAATTACTGATAATATTAAAAATCTTATGAGCCATGACTGGCCATTTTCAGTCATATACAAGAGGGCGGTTGATTGTTCTGCTAATGACTAGAGGGGGGGCACACAAAATAATAACCCACATTTGTGAAACATTTTTGAATAGAGATCTGTACCCCAATCTGCTGTAGATAAAGGAGGCATGTAGCTCCCAATTTTCTTTGCCTGGGGTGCAGACATGTCTGTTTAATGCAGGAAATATGATCTATTAGTGCTGAGACTTTATTGGGAATTTAATTTGACCAAAATTTTATTACTGGCTTTTGGTGGAAAGGTTGAGTTGTTGGGTTGTCTGAATGTTGAGGTTCTGATCTATTTAAAGTTTAAGATTTGTAAGCCTGCTTCCTAAGCAGCAAGAAACAGGAAAGCCTATGTATCAGAAATGTCTTGGGACATCAAACTGGGAAAATGGATTTTAAACTCACTGAACAAGTTTTCAGCCCTTGGGAATTTGGTCTCTTACATCTACCCATTCTCCTTCCTTGAAGGAGTCCCTACTAAGAAAAGCCAATCATGGCTTTATTCAAATGGCAATTTAGTCAGGAGATGTAACTCTTTAAATGGTATAATATAGATTGCTGAATCATGCACCCCATGCATGTACAGAGGCTATGTGACAGGTAGGTAGCCGTGTTGGTCTGCCATAGTCAAAACAAAATAAAATAAAAAATTCCTTCCAGTAGCACCTTAGAGACCAACTAAGTTTGTTCTTGGTATGAGCTTTCGTGTGCATGCACACTTCTTCAGATTCTTCAGAGGCTATGTGAGTAAAAGAAAAGAAAAAGGAGGTTTAAACCAAGCAGTGACAAAGCTATGCCCTGCACATGAAACTTTATTCAAATTTCTTTATGTAAAATTGGGAGCCATTGAGGAAACTGCAGTGAGAACTACCCCTTTGTGGGCAATGTAAGTTGCCCTAAATCTTTGCCCCAGGGGCTACTTAAGAAGAAACAATAGTTAAGTACAGAACCATTAACAACCATCAACAATGGAAAAAAGGTTCCCAGATTTTAATCTAACATGTAAATTTTCCTATGTATTTCAACTATATGTAATAGCCTTTTTTCTATTTTGGTGTGACCTTGTTCTTAGCAATTCTATACCCATGGCCACAGTGATTTTTTTTTTTTTTTACAGAAAGTAGCTTTAAAGTAGGCCTATACAATTATGTGTAACAGCATGTGAGGTGGCCTTGATTTAAACAGTTGATGTTTCTATATTTTATTTAGTGCCAGTAACTGGTTTTTGCAGTGCCATTCAAAGGTACATGGTGCCATTTACCAGAGATTGACATACTGAAATATATTATCATATAGTAATATATTTAATGTTAATGGCTTCTTTTTTATATGAATCTGAATCTGAATAAAGTTTATTGTGAGGACTAAGCCTTTACACATATATCTACATAATAATGTTAAAATTTATTACATGCAGCCTTAACAATGGCTTCGTCAGATAAAAAGGTACAATATAGACATATTATGGAGACAAAAAGGGGGCCTTATCCTTGTCAACCAAAAATCTTTCCCTGGCTTTCATGGCCTTCATCACGTAAACCGCTGCCACATGAGAAATCTGAGGATTGGCATCAGCTAATAAATTTTTTTACACAATCTTCAGGGTTACTTATTGAGTTGGGTATAGTTTGCAGAATCCCACCTCTAAAGCTTGAATAAAGAGGACAATGAAAGAAGTCGTGTATAAGGTCCTCTTGAGTTCTCATGGAGCAAGGGCACAGGCGGTGCTCTAATGGGGTTCTGGCAAATCTGCTGGCCAGGTATGCTGTAGGTATTGTTTGGAACCGAGCCATAGTAAAAGCTCTCCAAGGAGCGGGGTCAGTGATATCTGTCAGGTAACTGGCACAGATTTTAACTGCTTTTAATCAGGAGAACCAATAAGAAAACCCAGAATGTTTTTGTCTTCACAGTAAGAGCTGTTTGGCAGTGGAATTTGCTGCCAAGGAGTGTGGTGGAGTCTCCTTCTTTGGAGGTCTTTAAGCAGAGGCTTGACAGCCATCTGTCAGGAATGCTTTGATGGTGTTTCCTGCTTGGCAGGGGCTTCAACTGGATGGCCCTCGTGGTCTCTACCAACTCTAGGATTCTATGATTCTATGTCTAAAGAGGAATCCCTGTCAAAAATCCATTCTCAAATTTTATCAGGGCTCCAAAATTTAAGAGTATTAAACTTGGGAAGGGTATATCTGGATAAAATATCAAGCGGAATTATGTTGGAAAAATGCATAGGCTTGTTTAGCCAGTAGAGTATCTGGGGCATTTGCAAGATTGATAAATGAGCACAAAAATCTTAAATGGGCCCTAACAGACAAAGAGGATAGACCCACTTCCACTCTTAGGAAAGCTCCTGGGGTTCCTTGAGGGAGGGCTAGAATTCTTTTAAGAAAAGTGTTCTGTAAGATTTCAAGCTTATCTAGCAGCTTCTGGTTCCACCCCCAGAGTTCTACCACCTTACCAACAAAAGCTTTTAGTGCCGGAATCACCAGTTGTCCTCCCCTCGTATAAAAAAAATTAAGCAATGCACCGGAAGTCCTGCGTGTTAGGAGAGTTATGGCCTTGATATGGGCAAGCCAACTAGATGTAGCCTGAAAAGTGACACCAAGATATTTAAAGAAAAAACATTGTTCAATTGTGTGATCATCTAGGGACCATCTAAAGCTGTGGTGGGCTCTGGTAAAGACCACAATTTTTGTTTTTGCATAATTTATCTTTAGTGTATTGCGGGAGCAATAATCTGAGAGCCCCTCCAGCACACTGTGAAGACCCCTTCAGGTGAGGGCCATAATAGCCATATGATCAGCATATAGCAGAGTATTCAGATATTGGCCTTCGAGAGAGGGGGCAGAAGTCTTAAACTTTGCCATATACTGGACAATATCGTTAATATAAAAATTAAATAGGAACGGAGCTAACAGGCATCCCTGTTTTACCCCTTTCCTCAATGGCAATGGATCAGTGTAGTTGTCTGTCAGCCCAGTTCTGATTTTAACTATGGTGTCTGTATGTATTTCTTTGAGGATGAGATGGTTGGACAGTGTTCTTGAAGCTACTAACATGAGTTTGGCCAAACTGCGAGAGGCAGTGAAGGATAGGCGTGCCTGGCGTACTCTGGTCCATGGGGTCACGAAGAGTCGGACACGACTGAACGACTGAACAACAACAAATGTATTTCTTTAAGTAGCTTAAACAGTCGTCAGTCAATGTCTGTGTCATGAAGTTTTAACCATAATTTAACTCTGCAAATTGAATAGAAGGCAGATGTAAGGTCAACAAAAGCCACAAAAAGCTTGCGCTTATGTGACTTCACATACCTATCTATTACAGCCTGTAGAATCATAGAATCATAGAGTTGGAAGAGACCCCAAGGGCCATCCAGTCCAACCCCCTGCCAAGCAGGAAACACCATCAAAGCATTCCTGACAGATGGCTGTCAAGCCTCCACTTAAAGACCTCCAAAGAAGGAGACTCCACCACACTCCTTGGCAGCAAATTCCACTGTCAAACAGCTCTTACTGTCAGGAAGTTCTTCCTAATGTTTAGGTGGAATCTTCTTTCTTGTAGTTTGAATCCATTGCCCCGTGTCCGCTTCTCTGGAGCAGCAGAAAACAACCTTTCTCCCTCCTCTAGATGACATCCTTTTATATATTTGAACATGGCTATCATATCACCCCTTAACCTTCTCTTCTCCAGGCTAAACATACCCAGCTCCCTAAGCCGTTCCTCATAAGGCATCGTTTCCAGGCCTTTGACCATTTTGGTTGCCCTCCTCTGGACACCTTCCAGCTTGTATCCTTGAACTTTGGTGCCCAGAACTGGACACAGTATTCCAGGTGAGGTCTGACCAGAGCGGAATACAGTGGTACTATTACTTCCCTTGATCTAGATGCTATACTCCTATTGATGGAGCCCAGAATTGCATTGGCTTTTTTAGCTGCTGCATCACACTGTTGACTCATGTCAAGTTTATGGTCTACCAAGACTCCTAGATCCTTTTCACATGTACTGCTCTCAAGCCAGGTGTCACCCATCCTGTATTTGTGCCTTTCATTTTTTTTGCCCAAGTGTAGTACTTTACATTTCTCCCTGTTAAAATTCATCTTGTTTGCTTTGGCCCAGTTCTCTAATCTGTTAAGGTCATTTTGAAGTGTGATCCTGTCCTCTGGGGTATTAGCCACCCCTCCCAATTTGGTGTCATCTGCAAACTTGATCAGGATGCCCTCAAGCCCATCATCCAAGTCATTGATAAAGATGTTGAATAAGACTGGGCCCAAGACAGAACCCTGTGGCACCCCACTAGTCACTTCTCTCCAGGATGAAGAGGAGCCATTGATGAGTACCCTTTGGGTTCGGTCAGTCAGCCAGTTACAAATCCACTGAATCGTAGCGTTGTCTAGCCCACATTTTACCAGCTTCTTTACAAGAATATCATGGGGCACTTTGTCAAAGGCCTTGCTGAAATCAAGATAGGCTACATCCACAGCGTTCCCTTCATCTACCAGGCTTGTAATTCTGTCAAAAAATGAGATCAGATAGGTCTGACATGACTTATTTTTCAGAAACCCATGCTGACTTTTAGTGATCACAGCGTTCCTTTCTAGGTGCTCACAGACCATTTGCTTAGTGATCTGCTCTAGAAACTTTCCTGGTATTGATGTCAGGCTGACTGAGCTGTAATTGTTTGGGTCTTCTCTTTCCCCCTTTTTGAGAATAGGGACATTTGCCCTCTTCCAGTCTGCTGGGACTTCGCCTGTTCTCCAGGAATTCTCAAAGATTACTGCCAGTGGTTCTGAAATCACCTCTGCCAGTTCTTTTAGTACTCTTGGATGTAGTTCATCTGGCCCTGGAGACTTGAATACATCTAAACTAGCCAAGTATTCTTGTACTACCTCCTTACTTATTCAGGGCTGTTTCCCCCCTGCTGAATCATCTGCTCCATATTCTTCAGGTTCTTAAGCAGTATGTGGACCGAGAACTCCCAGAAGTGCAAGCTGGATTTCGAAGGGGCAGAGGAACCAGAGACCAAATTGCAAACATGCACTGGATTATGGAGAAAGCTAGAGAGTTCCAGAAAAACATCTACTTCTGCTTCATTGACTACGCAAAAGCATTTGACTGTGTCGACCACAACAAACTATGGCAAGTTCTTAAAGAAACGGGAGTGCCTGATCACCTCATTTGTCTCATGAGAAATCTCTATGTGGGACAAGAAGCTACAGTTAGAACTGGATATGGAACAACTGATTGGTTCAAAATTGGGAAAGGAGTACGACAAGGCTGTATATTGTCTCCCTGCTTATTTAACTTATATGCAGAATTCATCATGTGAAAGGCTGGACTGGATGAATCCCAAGCCGGAATTAAGATTGCCGGAAGAAATATCAACAACCTCAGATATGCTGATGACACAACCTTGATGGCAGAAAGTGAGGAGGAATTAAAGAACCTTTTAATGAGGGTGAAAGAGGAGTGTGCAAAATATGTTCTGAAGCTCAACATCAAAAAAACTAAGATCATTGCCACTGGTCCCATCACCTCCTGGCAAATAGAAGTGGAAGAAATGGAGGCAGTGAGAGATTTTACTTTCTTGGGCTCCATGATCATTGTGGATGGTGACAGCAGTCACGAAATTAAAAGATGCCTGCTTCTTGGGAGAAAAGCAATGACAAACCTAGACAGCATCTTAAAAAGCAGAGACATCACCTTGCCAACAAGACATCACCGCGAGAAGCAAAGCTACAGGGAACCAGACAGAGGGCCTTCTCGGTAGTGGCGCCCGCCCTGTGGAACGCCCTCCCATCAGGGGTCAGAGAAATAAACAACTATCTGACTTTTAGAAGATATCTGAAGGCAGCCCTGTTTAGGGAAGTTTTTAATTTGTGACTTTGTATTGTATTTTGGTATTTGTTGGAGGCCGCCCAGAGTGGCTGGGGAGACCCGGCCAGATGGGCGGGGTATAAATAATAAATTATTATTATTATTATAACAAAGGTCCGTATAGTTAAAGCTATGGTTTTCCCAGTAGTAATGTATGGAAGTGAGAGCTGGACCATAAAGAAGACTGATCGCCGAAGAAGTGCTTTTGAACTATGGTGCTGGAGGATACTCTTGAGAGGCCCATGGACTGCAAAAAGATCAAACTTATCCATCCTTAAAGAAATCACCCCCGGAGTGCTCACTGGAAGGACAGATCCTGAAGTTGAAGCTCCAGTACTTTGGCCACCTCATGAGAAGAGAAGACTCCCTAGGAAAAACCCTGATGTTGGGAAAGATGGAGGGCACAAGGAGAAGGGGACGACAGAGGATGAGATGGTTGGACAGTGTTCTCGAAGCAACTAGCATGAGTTTGGCCAAACTGCGGGAGGCAGTGAAAGATAGGTGTGCCTGGCGTGCTCTGGTCCATGGGGTCACGAAGAGTCGGACACAACTGAACGACTGAACAACAACAAAACACAGTGATGCTGTTGCTGTTTCCCCGAGCCAAGGGGAGTTAGGGAGATTGCTATAGGTAAATGATCACTCTCGGTTCTGTTAAAGGTGCTAAAAACATATGACCTCTCCAAAAGATTTGGAGAGGCCAGGATGTGATCAATAACACTGCAGGCTATACAAGTTATGTTTGAAAGCAATCTCAAAAAGTAGGATACGTGCCTTGTTCAAAACCTTATCACCGGAAACCCAGGGAATAAACCAATCTATCTCTGGCAGGAACTGGGAATTGGAGCTGTATAAATTAATGTCCTTTCCTATCCTGGCGTTGAAATCACCTGCCAGCAGGATGTCCAGGCCAGGAAGTTCTATTTTGACCTTTTCCAAACATAGCTCTAAGTCATCCCAGATTTGTGATGTCTGGGAGGAGGTACTCACGGGGGGAATGTAGATATTAAAACATAGAAAATCCTCTCCTACCTTGCTAGAAATAAGTAGGATTTGTAAATTGTTACTCTCCACCCACTGTTGCTGATGAACCTTGCACTTTAGCTTGATGGAGACAAGGGTGGCTAAGCCACCACTAGGTCGCCGCCGTGTGTTTAGTTTAATCGCAGGGGTGGCAAAAACTTCATACCCCTGCAAAGAGAGAGGATAAGAATCCAAACACCATGTCTCTTGTAAGCATAAAATCAGAAATTTCATGAAGAAACCATAGAGGTCGTCACCCCCCTGCTTGGACAGCCAACCTGCAACATTCCAAAATAAAATATGGAAATAAGGTGATAAAGGAGATAGTGGCAGTCAGTCTCTTTTCCGATGGCATTCTGGAGTCTGTAAATGGCTAGAGACTCCTGAGCTAGAGGCACCTTCACTCAGCTCCATATGAGGATTCTGATGGGCCCTGGGTTGCTAGGCACTGAGTAGATGTGATGGCTTTGGTTGAAGGGCCAACAAGTTGATATGGCCGAGGGGGTCCTCGATGACACTGTTATAGGTGTCAGGGGGTTCAGCGTTTACTTTAAGAGCGTGGTCTTCACCGGACAGTGTAGGTTGTAAAGGTAGAAGGTAAGCAACTGTGTCTTGAGATGGAATAGCTAGAGGATTAGAGTTTAGCAGATGTTGTGGCTCATGCCCACGTATTGGGCTTAAAGTAAAGGAAGCCTCCAGTTCTGGCATCGAGGCATATGAGGATGAGAGCGTTTCAGTCCGATGTTGCTTAGGTGAACCGGTGGCGGGCACATCACATGAAGGGGCCAGGGAGCCGAGAGGAGGGTGTAGAAAATTGATTAAATCACTTGCAAGCAAGCTTGGATTCAGTGCAGGGCTGTCCGAGTCCTGTTGGATAATGGGTTCACCCTTGCATGAGGACCTTGGCTCCAGCCCCCCATCCACTTGCTTTCTACGACAGTCAGACCTAGCATCAATACAGGCAGCACCTGTCATGATGAATAACAGTGTACAAAGCAAATCAGTAAACACCCTTGTGCTACTGGAAGAATTTTTTTATTTTTATTTTTGTTTTAATTTTAAAATCTTTGCAGGTAGGTGAACGGATCTGAAGTTAATAACCATATGTCTCAGAAAGGGCCCGGTAGAATATCCACAATCTCTGTAGGGTGAAGAATATGCCCCAACATACTGAAATATATTATCATATTGTAATATATTTAATGTTAATGGCTTCTTATATGTATGCATATAGTTTTGTTTATCAAGCTGTGTTTTAGTCACCAAAACAGTTATTAAGTGTTAGAGCTATTAGAAGAACAAGATAGCCTGCGGGATTTGGCATCTTTCCGCAGGGCCTGCAAGACGGAGCTGTTCTACCTGGCCTTTGGGTTGGTTTCTGCTTGATAGTTATGCTTCATTCTTTTATTGGTGGGCTATTTGAAAATGAGACTGCAGTTTTAATTTTGAATTTTTAAATTTGTATTTTAATTTGTATTTTAAATTGATTGTTTTTATGTTTTGCTGTGATTTTAATTAGTGTTAGCCACCCTGAGCCTGATTTTTGGCTGGGAAGGGCGGGGTATAAATAAAAATTTATTATTATTATTATTATTATTATTATTATTATTATTATTATTATTTACTTGTATCAAACCTTAACATACCAATTGTATTTTTTGACTTGTCCTATAACATGTACATGTTCTAATGGAAGAATAAAATATGATTTAACTACTGAGTTTCCATATACCAAACCTTAACATGACAATTACTGGTGCCATCACCTTAGGATGGTTTAACTATAAAACATGTTTTACTTTTTAATTTGATACTTGCAAGTGACAAGTAGGCTTGTGCTTTTATATATTTTCACTGTGGTTCCTTTACTAAACAACAAGTTTCCCTATATGTCAACAGTGCTGACCTGCTGACCAATAAGAAAGTGTTTTCTGTACAGTTTTTGGTTGCCACCTGAACAAGTTTACCCTTGAATAAACATGTATATTAACTAATTATATTATTTTCAATGCATTAAAATGAATATTCTATTTTAAATGAGAATTCTCTAATATTCTCATTAATCAAGAATATTCTCGAGAATATTCTCCAAAAGATTATTCTCAAGAATTTAACATCACTACTTAAGAATGAGATACAAGCCTCTCTTACTACACATTATGCACTGAACGAAAGGCTACTTTGCTTGCTCCATTTTCTCCAGACATTAGGATAATTTCTACTGTGAGTTATCATGCACAGATGCATGTGCAAGCATTTTAGAGCATGAATGAAAAGGCCACTCAGAGTGGCTGGGGCAACCTAGTCAGATGGGCAGCATAGAAATGATGATGATGCGAAGGGTAGGGAACACCTGTTGATGTACTGGTTTCTCCATACATCATTGGGGAGTAGATTGAATTGTGCACACAGTTGTGTATGTGGGCAAGGTCCCTTTAACCAGAGAAACATTGGTAAGGCTGCAAGTGCGAACTCCCCATGTCTATCCCAGAAAATGCACAAAACAGCATTAATGGAGAACAGCGGTCATGATCCAGCTTCCATGCCGAGCAAGCAGAGTCACACACACTGCAATGGAGACACATCCAAACCTTTGGACTTTCCTTTGCAAGCAAAGTGCAGCTCTGCCTCTTCATAGGTGCCTGGATTGTGGCTTTTTTGTGTATCTGAGCACAACCATTTCTTCAGGGAGTCAAGAGGTTGGGAGATGCAATGGAATAAGCTAGTTGAAGGTGTTCACACTGGGGGAAAATGCACACTTAAGTTTTTCTTGGTGCTGATGTGGTTTCGTTTTTTGTTTTACATACAAACTTGATTTTCCTGGTGTATATATTTTATATTCAACAAAGGGTTAATTTTGCCCCTGTATTTATTTTTGTTTAACTGTTTTCAACCTAAATGTCACTTTCAAAATGAGAATTCTGCCTCAGTCTCTTTCTCCTTAACAAAGTCACCCTTCGTTGTGACTATGAGTCTGCAGCTGTAGTTCAGGTACTTCTGAGCTGGAAATGTAACTCCAATTGCTTCATTGTGCAGTAAAAAAAATTGTGGCTTCACACAACAAATTCCTGACTATTGTGGTTCACATATTTTCTAGACTGATTGTGCCGTAAAGGGCTTGGCCTTTTGCAATCCTTGCATCTATCCTTACAACAGTCTTTAAAGGCAGTCATTGCTGTTTCTACTATTTGGGCAGCACAGGATCATGGCTGAAAGAGAATGAGGTTCCGACAGCCATGACATTGCCCAAATATTTTCAAGCATATCTGCATGGTCCCCAAAATGGAACATATTATGTAGCAAATAAGATGCTATTCAGATTATGCTGTATTAAAGCAGCCTGCTCAAGACATTTCTTTATGAAAGCTGCTTTGCAAAGGCTTGCTAATGCATTATTTTACAAGCACATGCAAAAGTGCTGAATGTGAAAGCAGTCTGTCTCTCTGGACCTGACTAAGTGCCACACTGCATCAAAAGAGCGAAGGATCCACTGACTTGCTAAATGTCACAGAATGTCTACACAGCTTAAGGTGCGTCTGTTCTGGAGGGCCAGCTGACATTGTAGGTTTAGCAGTGTGAAGCTACTCAAATGTCAGGCTTATTCCTGCAGACTTTTATCTGTCTGTGATAAGCACAGAGTGACTGAAGGGTGTCTTGTGCCCCTTCCTTTGGGGTTGCAAGAAGATGCAAGGATCAAACAAGGAATTAGGAGCATCGATTTTGGTATAAACTTCTGGATAGACAAGAAAACTATTCTAAAGGGGGAGGTCTGTTATACTTACAGGTGCCTGCTGAGCAAGATAAGATGCTTTTAAGTCTGCAGTGGAATTAAGAAGCAATACTGTATATGAACAAAGGTTTAAATAAAGACCATCTTTTTCTAGGAAGCCTCTCACGTATTGCAGTCTCCTGCCTTTGAAGCTTTATAAAAGGGCAAGATCTGAATTATTAAAAGGGGCAGGCTGACATTCCTACAAATTGGTGTGTTTTTACTTTGGCCATCAAAGCCAACAGCTTGACAACAGCAAGCTAACTTTCTGAGAGCTGCAAGAAGGCTCTTGCGAGGAGATTATTTACATTATCTTGGACTCAATGGGCCACTGGCACAATGACACAGGACAGTCCGCTTGCCACAAATGTCCCAGAGCAAAAATAATAAAAGGGTTCCTTGTAGCAAGAGGGCTGATTCCCAGTTACTGTATTTTTTGCTCTGTAAGACGCACCTTTTTCCTCCTAAAAAAGGGAAATGTGCATCTTATGAAGTGAATGCTGCGCAGAGGAGGAACTCCTCCGTGGCTTGCTTTAAAGCAGCAAAGCAGGAAAGGAGCTGCTTACACGTGTGTAAAGCAAGCACAGCAGGAGCCATGCAATCCCTCCGCCCCCATGCACGGCCACCCCATTGGGATGGGCGAGCGCACTCGCGCCACCCCCTTGGGACGACGCTAGCGTGGGCAGAGGGATTCTACATTCTACATACAAGGTTGATAAAGCAGAAAAGACTAGCATATAAGATTGCTTTTAAACTAGTGGTAGCAAAATATTCTAAGGAGCATGGAAACAAAGCAGCGGAGAGACATTTTGGGCCACCTCCAACTGAAAAAAATGGTAAGAGTGTGGAGGAAACAGGAGGATTGGCTGCAAAAAGCTGACAAAAGTAAGCACACTTTTTGTGGAAATGCTGCAAAGTGGCCACAGTTGGACGTGGCCATGAAAGAATGGATCACAAATCACCAAAATAATGGCTTCTCAGTCTCTACAAAAACAATAATATATGAAGCCAAACGCATTACTGTAGAGAAAGGGATTCACGATTTTACTTTATCACCATTGTGGTGCTATAGATTTATGAGGCGACGTGGCCTTGCTATGCGCACCAAAACTAGAATTGCACAAAAAATGCCATAAGAATGTGAATCTATGATTCTGTCTTTTCATAATTTTGTAATTGATGCTAGGAAGAGAAATGGGTTTGAAATTGGCCAGATTGAGGGGAAGAAACGCAGGATTAAATACAAGATTTTAACGGATTCTAAAGAAAGAGGGGGATTCTCCTTGCCAGATTTAAGGATTTATTTTGAAGCAGCAGCCTTTTGCTGGTTGAAAGATTGGTTTAAGTTGGAGGATTCAGACATTTTGGACTTGGAAGGACATGACAATGTATTTGGTTGGCATGCATATCTTTGGTATGACAAGTGTAAAGCCCATAAAGGTTTTAAATCCCACATAATTAGGAAAGCTTTGTATCAGGTTTGTATGCGAAACAAAGACTTAGTAGAAAGGAAAACGCCCAGATGGTTATCACCATTAGAAGCCAAAGCACACAAAAAAACGAATATGCCCAGTAACTGTCCGAAATGTGTTGATATTCTAGTGCAAGAAGGCCAGGATTTCAAATTGAAAAGTTATGATCAATTGAAAGGGATAGTATCTGACTGGCTGCAGTATTATCAGATAAATGAAGTTCATAAGTTGGATAAGAAATATGGCTTTCAGTCAGAGAAATCCAAGTTGGAAACGGAATTGATAGAACCTAAGTCTAAAAACCTTTCCAGAATGTATAATTTGTTGCTAGAGTGGCACACAAAAGATGAAATGGCAAAATCAGTAATGATTGACTGGGCCAAAGATGTTGGACATAATATTATGTTTGAAGATTGGGAGAGATTGTGGAAGGTAGGTATGAAATTCACAGCTTGTAATATGTTGAGAATGTTATGAAAATGATATATAGATGGTATTTAACTCCAGTGAAGTTAGCTAAAATATATCATGGGTCATGTAATAAATGCTGGAAATGTAAACAGGTAGAAGGTACCTTTTTTCATATGTGGCGGACATGCCCAAGAGACTTCTGGGAGAAGATATATAATGAATTGAAAAAAGTGTTGAAAAACACATTCACTAAGAAACCAGAGGCTTTCTTACTGGGCATGTTCAACTATGAAATCCCAAAAGAGGATAAGACAGTCTTCATGTATGCCACAACAGCTGCAAGGATTTTATTAGCTAAAAACTGGAAAACTGAAGAGATACCAACGGTGGAAGAATGGCAAATGAAAATGATCGAATACATGGAGCTCGCAGGACTGACCGGAAAACTCCGAGACCAGAGGGATGAAGCGGTACAAAAAGAATGGAAGAAATTCAAGGACTATTTGAAAATTTATGCTAAGATTAGTATTTAAGGAATGAACTAGAAGACAGGTTAGACTACAGTTATGGAAAATAGATAAGGATAAGGAAGATAGAAATAAGTTAAGGAAATTAGATTAAGAATAAGATAAGGTGTTACTGGTGATTTACAATGTTAGGAAACTACTAAAGATGTTATACAATGAATGCAGAAGGAGAGGGCGTGAGAAAGTCAGTTAACAATGTTAAGGAAGGAATAATTATAGCTATATCAATTGTTTTGTGTTTATTGTATTTTTTGGTTGATTTTTGTATTTTGTTAATTTTTTATTTTTAATAGTGTGTGCTGTAAGTTTTTATGTATGTGTTTTATTGTTGAAAACTTAATAATTTTTTTAAAAAATGAAATTGGCCAGATTGGGAATATGGATGAAGTCCCGTTAACCTTTGATGTGCCATCTAATAGGACTGTTGATCTGAAAGGTGCCAAAACTATTGCTGTGAAAACCTCTGGACATGAGAAAACCCATTACACAGTTGTGTTGTCTTGCTGTGCAGACGGCACCAAATTGCCACCCATGTTAATTTTCTAAAGGAAAACATTTCCAAAAGAAGTGATTCCAAGAGTTGTTGTTGTACATGTTCATGAGAAAGGATGGATGGACGAAAATGGAATGAGAGTATGGGTTGAAAAAGTGTGGTCCAAACATCCTGGAGGGCTTTTGAAAAAACCTGCCTTATTAGTACTTGACCAGTTTAGAGCACATATTAGTGAAACTACAAAAAAGTGCTTTAATGAAGACTCATCTAGCTGTAATTCATGGAGGTCTTACCAGCCAGTTGCAACCTTTTGACGTTTCCATCAACAAGCCATTTAAGGTCTTTATGCGAGAAGAGTGGAACAGATGGATGGCTGCTGGTAATCATGATCTGACACCTACTGGACAAATGAAGAGGCCCACTATCACTCAAGTTTGTGAATGGGTGAAAACATCATGGCACTCGGTGAAGGAGGAAATCGTTGTCCAGTCATTCAAAAAATTTGGCATTAGCAATGCTTTGAATTGAAACGAAGATGGTATCTTATATGAAGATAGCGAGGAAAGTGATGTCAGTGATTGTGAGCAGCTGAGCTTCCTAAATTCTGACTCTAGCACTGATAAGTTCTTGGGGTTCACAGAAGACTAGAAGAGTACTCAAGCCTTAAAGACTCTCTTCATTTGTTAATGACAGTGATGATGGTTCTTAATGCCACTGTTGACTGCTGTTCATTTTACATGGTTGAAATATTATTTTGATATACTGGTAGTTTATTAAATAGTTTAGTACATTTGTTTCAGATTTTTTTTTCTTGTTTTCCTCCTCTAAAAACTAGGTGCATCTTACGGTCAGGTGCATCTTATGGAGCGAAAAATACGGCACCTTGCAAGCACTGAAAGAATCCACAAGACCCAACAAGACCCTCTTCAAAAGGATTCCTTTTATTTTCATGTGGAACTTAGCTGCATATTTCTGGCCTGGTTACATCAATCCCAGAGTTGTCCATCCCTGTCCCCGTCTTGCCCTCATAGCATACCCAGAAATTGCAACTACTTTTCCCCTGGAGTGCTTTATAGAGATTTCCTTCCCTTCAGGGCCTTGAGACAGATTCAGTTAAGAGTGAAGATTAAATAAAGTCAGGCAAAACTTGCAACTGGTACATTTGGAGGGGCTGCCCCCCACCAAGGGGAGTTGAGCAAAGATTAGCTGTGCAGCTGGTCTGAGGCACCTGAAAGCCCAGGGATGTGTCTGCCAACCAACACAAGGCAGCCTTCCCAGCCTGTGCCCTCCAAATGTTTTAGATGAACCCTCCCATTAGCCAAAGCACCCCACAGCTCTGCTTGCCCCCCACTCCCCACCCAGGAGTTGTACTGCCAAACAGTTGGAAGGCACTGCCTTGGCAAAGGCTGCTGCTCCAAGGGATTTGCTGTGGTGTTCGCTTCACATTTGCTTCCCTCCTGCCAGTTTCTGAAACAACCTTTGAAGGAGGTGGAGTCAGCTCACCTCTTTGCTTGCTACCCAGCCCCTCTGTGCCTCTGGAGAGGGAGGAGGTGGTGGCACTGCTGCCTCGCCCTGATCTCCAGCCCCTTCCCCTGTGTTTATTGCTAGCCAAGGCCACATGGTCTGCAGGCAACAGAAGCACAGGCAAAATTTACTCCTATGCTGCTCCTATTCTCCATGGCATCTGCTTTAAGAACTGTACTAATCTTAAAACAGACCAAAAAAAATCCACTTTCTAGAGGAAAGGGAGATGGTATGCACTATAAGAAGGCAACATGAGTTTCCCTTTTGGTCAAGAGAACCTGCTTTACAGCAGTCCCTTTCTCCCTTTTACTATAGGGAATTGGGTACTGAGTTAAGTTTCCCTCAATTCCTTTCCCCCCCTTTTTTAAAAAACCCTGATCAACACTCCTATACACACAAAGACCCTTATAAAGCACCTGTGTGGGACAGGAGGAGGTCTTGTGCCCACTGGAGTAGCAAACAGCTGGGGTTCAGATAGTGTTAAAGGGTGGAAGGAAATAGGGTATTCTGCTTAGAGCATCCTTCCCCACACCTGGAGGGTGCCAGCTTAAGGTAAGGATGCTCATGGCACTGTCCCCAACAGGCAGTGGCTGCTGTTCGCTGAATTCAAAGACAATCTGGAGAACTTGCTGCATCTTTGACCGGCAATGAGATGATGCTCACACAAACCTTCCTCAAACAGGGCAAGTTCCCTGCAGTGCTGGACATAGGCCAATGTGCCCCCCCCTTTTCAGAAAAAAGTTGAAGGCAGCCCAAGGAGCTCGTCTTTTAAGTCCAAAGTTCAGAGCACACAAAAAGGAGAATGAAGCTTGAGAGGTGGGGACGGCTCCTGTAGATCTGCTGCAAATTGTCCCCACATTTGTAGCCTGGCGCAAGGTGCAGCCAGCCCTGGGCAGCTGAGCCCGTGTGCTTCTCAGCACTGAGAAAGGGTTAGGCTCTTCCTTTTGCTTTGAGAGACAGAGAGAGAGGGTTGCGGGAGCTGCCGCCTGCCTGCCTATTTGTCAAGAAGGGAGCGCTGGAGAGCTCGCTGCAGCTCTGCCTCCTCCTCTTCCTGCCGCCGCCGCTCCAGGTCCTGCTGCTCACGAACGGAAAGCTCCATGGCCAGGCGCAGGTCCCGATCGAAACTGGAAGATTCCTGCAGAGAGGCAGCAGCCTTGCCGTTAGCCAAGAAGCTTTCCTGCAAAGCCCTGCGGGGAGGAAGAGAGATGGAAGGAAACACTTTTAACCAGCTGCCCAACACAGAGCCGGCTTTCCTAACACCCCCTGCCTTTCTGGGGCAAAGCCCCCCCCCCCCATGCATGGAGAGCAACTCTCCCAAGCAGAGGCATCAAGGACCTGCTGGACCAGCTGTGAGCTAGAGCCGCAGCAAGGAAATGCCTGGGTCTTGCCAGGAAGCTGCTATGCCTCCACAACCCCTCCCAGGTCAGGGTTTGCAGGGAACTTAACTGGACCAGCCAAAGATGCGCAGGTGCTTAGGATGTATATTCATCCTCCCCACCCCCGTTGTGGGCGACTTTTGCATTTCACACACTCAATTTTCATGGAAGGAAAGGAGGCCGGGATGGCTTTAAATGAGGGCTAGACCAATCCATGAAGGAGAAGGCTATCAGCGGCCACTAGCCAGGATGGCTCTACTCTGTAGCGATATGGGGCATGGACCCAAATACTAACAAAGCCTTAGAAATAGTGCAGAACAAATTCCTCAGGAAAGTGCTCTCGCTCCCCAACGGGACCCCAGCTGCTCTTCTTTGTGCTGAAGCTGACATGACAATACAGGCTAGAATTGATTACCTGTGCCTAAATTATGTGAAAAGACTTCAATCTCTTTCAGAGGAGAGATTCCCCGCTATGTCTCACACAGAACGGGAACAGACCAAATGCTGGAAGGCTGGCATCCAACGCCTCTTGTCCCAATATCAATTACAAGATCTTCAGGTGACCACGAAGATGGATGAGAGGCACTTAAGAGACTGTCTCTTTAGGTTCAATGCAGAAAGGGATCTAACCACGATTGCTTCTACCAAGAGCTCACCATGGTTCCCACTTTTCAAAATGGAGCCTGCCTGAGCCAGATACCTGACAAAGCTCCCACTTGCCGTGCTAAGAATTGCTTTTACAGAACTACGATTCCAATCGATGCCTGTGTGGATAACCCTGCGTCAAGGACCTGTGCCATTATTTATTGCAGTGCCTGTTATATATAGACCCAAGAGACCAATTTATAAAACCCATTTACGAATGGAACACATTTGAATAGGGTGGAAAGGGTGAAATGGCTGCTGAGCGACACCAACGACTTTGTTACTTATAAAGTAGCACTCTGTGGGCTGGCAGGATATAAAATAGCGGTCAACTGCAAAGGGGATTCAGATATTTAATTTGGCACATCTTACCTGAGAATCTTCTGCTACTCTATTCTATTTAATGTAACATAATTTTAGTAGCCCTGCCCGTGGTTTTATTGTATGTGTGTGCCAGATTATTTTTATGGTGTCCCCCCCCTCCTTCTGAATGATGCCATGGCCTATGGCTAGTGCAATAAAAAGTTTAACTGGAAAAACACAAGAGGGGGAGGTGCCAGTGCTCTTTGGTTCAGGCCCTGCTTGCTGGTTTCCCATAGGCATCTGGTTGGCCACCCTGAGGACAGGATGCTGGACTAGATGGGTCCCCCTTGGCTTGATCCAGCAGGTGCTTCTGATGTTCATAAAAGTCTCCCGCCCACAAACAGAAAAGCCACCCAGGCAGAAGATGCTGCAGAAGCTACACAGAAAAGGAGTGACGACAGACTCAGCCTGAATGAAGATCACAGTGCCCCCTCCTTTTACATGATTCCTCCAAGGCCTGGAAAGGGGGAGAATCAACTAAAAATGGGCAGATGAAGGTCAATGAGAGAGAGAGAGAAAAAATGGGTGGATGAATGAGCCAGGGCTGTCCCACACACTTCTTGCTTTGGGTCCATTCACAGTTGTTGATATGTGGCCTCTGATCACCTACCCACAAGGGAATGTGGACCCAGCCAGATGGGCGGGGTACAAATAAATTATTATTATTATTATTATGAAAGGGGCACCCACCCCTGCTATGAGCAGCTGTAGCAGAGTTGGTGAAAAGCACTTAGCAGTGATCTACTCCTGTACTTTCCACGTATTCCAACCCTCTCCCACCAGAAACCCCTGGAAGATGGGAGCTCCTGCATGTGAAGGCAAGGCAAGTGAGCGTGAGATACTCCCTGTCACTAGCAACAGACGCTCTAAGCCAGGGCTGGGGAACACCTGGAGCTCTCCAGCTGTTGCTGGGAATCCAACTCCCATCAGATCCAGTCAGGATGACTAGTGGTCAGGGATGATGGGAGCTGGAGTTTACTAACAGATTCCTCTGATTCCTCCTCCCTGCTCTACAGTAAGCCCAGGATGGGGCTCTGCTTCCTAGCACCTGGCGGTGAGTAACTCCTCATGTTTAGCAAGAAGGAACATTACCTTTGATACTGAAGGTTGAGGTCCTGTGAATAAGAGACAGCACCATTCAAGTCCGGTCCCAAAGCCTCCTGAGAAAGACACCAGAGCAGTTAATACCAGTGACAATTTGAGACACACATTCACACATCATGCAGAAGTGGCTGGTGCTGGGGGTTTAATACCATTGATATCTTTTCTAACCCACTTTTCTATTGGATGCATTAAAGTGGCTTACAAAAACTCAGAACAATCCAATCTAAAAAAAACTACACACAGCAAGATGCCATAATAGTAAAACACTAGCATTAAACTATCATGTTAATTCAGAAGCCAAACAATCCTTAAAAGTAGCAACATTAGACATGAAAGCCTCAATGGTTTTTTTTTTTAAAGTCTCCAGTGATTGCCAAAAAGCAAACACATGAAGGAGCTTGGTGGATCTTTCCTAAAATGGAGATCTAATGCTGCCCTCAGCTCAGTGGCAGAGCACATCTTTGGCATGCAGAGGGTTCTGGGTTCTATCCCTGACATCGCAGACAGAGCTGGGGAAGGAGACCTGACTGAAACCCTGCAGAGCTGCTGCCAGTCAGTGTAGGCAAATGATGAGGAACCTGTGGCCCACCAGATGCTGTTGAACGCCAGGTCCCACCCCCCACTGCTAGCATGGCCAATGGGAGTGGTGGTCCTGCAGCATCTAGAGGGCCACAGGTTCTCCATCTCCAGCTTCTTGAGTTCTTTTTGACATGCATTGTTGCATTCCCAGGGTGCAACAGACTCCCTCAGAAAGTGGTGGACTCTCCTTCCTTGGAGGTTGGGGAACATGGTTCACATGCATGGTCTGAAGACCCCGTTTGCCAGATCCCCTGGCCTTTCCTGTGCTCTGATTATTTCAGTGGCACAAGAATTCTCCCATTATGCTGCTGTCCCAACTCCACCTCCTCAGGTGGCCCCTTCTGCAGTGTGAGAAAAGAGCAGGGGCAAAGCTCAGCAAGGCCGTCCAAGCTCATGAGAAGTTGGCCAGGGCGTGAGGTAAGGGAATGGGAAAAGATCCCTGAGCAAGAGGGACTCACTCTGTTCTGGCCAGACTCCATCAGGCTCTGCTGGATAGCAAACTGCATGATCTCGTTGTCTTCGTCCTGCACCCGGACATTCCTGCCATCATCCTGAATGTGGTAGGATTTAGGGATCTCAAAGACGGATTGGTCAACCACAAAGGTGGAGCCTGGAGTAGCCACATTGGGGGGGGGGGAGGACACCAAGCATTAACCCCAGGGATTGGCAGAGACCCCATAAAGCAGAGGTATTACTGGTATTTCATCTGGATTGCTGGTTTAAGGATGTAAGTCTCTCTTAGGGTGAAAAATGATTTAGCCCAAGGGTGAAGACTCTGATGATGGGCTCACAGGTCAGGCAGAGACCTACTTGGCACAAAGGTTGCCCCAGGGTCATTCTAGGGTGTCCCCCATTAAAAGGATATGGACTAACACGTCACAGGCTTTGCTCATCCTCCAACTCTGGATGGAATCATCCTTGGTTGCCCTGGTGGATGGCCTGTGTCAGGAGAGGGACCGTTCCTTGATCTCTCAGCGACCTTCAATACCGCTGACTGCGGCATCTTCCTTAGATAGCCTCTGTGGGATGGATATCAAGGGGAGTGGACAACTGCAGAAGGTGCAGAAACACTGGAGGAGTGCTCTTCAACTCCTTGGCGCCTGCGCTGTGGCGCTCCACAGGGCACTATTCGGTCTCCACTGCTATCCAGTATCTATATGAAGCTCTTGGGAATGGCCATTAGGAGTTTGGGAGCACGGCACCATCAGTATGCAAAGCTCCAGGGCTCTGGACATATCTTGAACAAAAAATAGGAAAAGCAGCGAACACCTTTTCACCTCTATCATGGCAACCAGGTGGGCATACCATGTTGTCCACTGCTCTATTCAACAGCAGTGCAGAATCAAATAATAGGGCCACTGAACTGGTCTATCCAGTGGTACACCCCATGAGAAATCACAAAATAGGACAGACTTCCGCAACATGCTGGCTCTCCAGATGTTGCTGGACTCTCGCCATCTCTGACTGCTGGCCATATTGGCTGGGGCTGATGGAAGGTGGAGTTTGCAAACAGTTTGTGAAGGATGCGTTATTGTGTTGAGCATTTTAATTTGTTGTGAAGTAAACGTAACGCAGGATCCAGAAACACCTAGAGGACAACACATTTGAGAAGACGGCACTATCTATCCCTCTGCTGCACAATGCTTTGGGAGATGATCTCAGCTGAAAAGTGGGGTTTAAATATATAAAAATGGAGGAGATATCTTGCATAATTCAGCCTGTGTGAAGGCGCAACCAGGAGCAAAGAAGTCCACACATTTTGTCCACTTAAATCTGACTGCCACAGGGTCACCCCAAAACACCCCAACATGGAAACCAAAGGGTTCCTCTTACTTGAGTTCCTCCCTCAAACCCTGGAGCAGCTCTCTCACCAGACGGCTGCTGTGCCCCCTCTGAAGCCTGGGGAGACGCCTCTTCTGCTGTGCTGCAGCCATTCACATTCCCAAAAGTAATGCGAGCATTCAGGATGTGGAACAATGGGATCTCTGCAATTTGGGGGAAGGGAAGAGGGACAGGAGAGGTTGAGCAAGGTCACCAGTTATCCTCATCACCAGAGTTTGCTTTGAAGGTGCCCCAAGACAAGAAGCACCGTTCAAGGGGGGAGGGGGTTGATGTCTTGAACGTGGTGGCAGGGTGGAGGGCAGGAAGAGGGAACTCCCAGCACAAAAAGGGTCATACCGATTTTAACTGGAAATCCAGGAGGAAAGTCCAAGGTGATGAAGTCTTTGAGTTGAGCAAAATGTGCACTAGTTCTGGCCATCAGGTCCACAATGGGGGTGACCTGCTCCACAAGGGAGAGGGGAAACTGTTCGGACATCCACAAGTTGGCTTTAAACCTGCCAGAGACGAAAGTGTCATGAACACATCTGCCCCAAGTAGAGAAATACAGCGTGAGTCAGTAAGCAGTCCTCCTCCCCCTCTCTCTGACACAGAATGCAATGTTGATAAGGAGCCAGCAGTGTGGGGGGGGGGTGAGAAGTCAGCTCGCTCAAGACGCACAGGCAGACTTGGAAAGCAGGCGGCATAGCATTTCCTCACCAGAAGAGGAGGCAATTAATCATCTGAGCCAAAGGAGTCGTTGTATGGGAAAGGTATTAGACAGGAAGCAAACCTGGAAGCGTTAGGGTCATAGGCTCAGGATATTCTGCAGAACCAGGAAGCATTCTTCAGAAGGGTCAACTGATTCATAAGCCACGGACGTTTGGTTAGACATCTGAAGCAATTGTTTGTATTGCAATAAATCTTCAAACTAATTATGACTTGCGTGCTGTGTTATCAAGATGGCAGCCTGGGCTCCTGACAGAAAGTGTGTGCGTGTGAAGACACTCTGCTCCACTAGAGGGACAGCAGTGGGGAAAATTCACCCAGTGCCTCCTGCACAAGCCCCACCATAGCAAACCAGGGGCAGTGCAGAGCTGCCACTCACGTTCTGGTGGCGGTTGTGCTAAGAGCCTTCCGGAAGGATTACACCTTGTGTGTTGATGGGCGAGAGCCACATCTGCAACCCGGGTGTCCATCAGCACAGTCACTGCACCAGGATTAAGAAGGCTGGCTTAGAGACTGGATGGATCAGAACAGAATCTCTCCCACCCAGGTTCCAGGATATGCATCTCTTAAGCTCACCTCAAAGAGGGGGAAATGCCAAGCCACTAACTTAAAACACGGACCAAGTGAATGTTGTCTCTCGACTCAAGCCTTGACAAAAGCAAGCATCGCTAATGCTTCTGTACCGGGGGAAATGACATCCTTACACAAAGCAAGTGAGATGTTGGGGAGATGTTGGGCTTCTAATGGAGGCCTCCCCCTGCAGAGTGCATCAGTTTTATGGAAGAGCATCCAGCCATGTGAGTCCCTCACATGCAAGTCTGAAGTGATACCCACTGAGCACTTTGGCTGCTCTGTCTGTGAAAACTACACATAGGCAGGAATTGTGGATCTTGCCCATATGCTCATGGTCTCCAGTCAGAGATGACTGAGCTGCAGTTGGGGGGATTTCTAAAATAAAAGTTGCTGTGGCTTGAGTTACCCTGGAAGACTTCTCTGACTCCCAGGTTCCTGGGTACCATGCTGTGAAGGGCTCTCTCACTAAATGGGTACTGGGTCTCAGCGCAGGCTCAAATCAAGTGCTGCGAGGCCAGCAGGGAGTGGGCCTGACTTCTGCAGAGAGCACCTGTTCCTCCAGAGAGAAACAGAGTGCAGGATTTGCAAGAGAAAGGGAGGGGTAACTGAATCAAAGATAACAGGACGTTCAACAGGGCAGTAGCTTTACTTCTGAGTCCGGATGGTCACTTCTTTGGGTCTCCCGATGTCTCTGTCTTTCAGGTCAAACTGAGGGTTGAAATATTCCTCAGGAGTGATGGCTGTAGGGTTGTTGGTTGTGGCGTATTCTGTCGTGAGGTCCTGGGGGAAAGAGAAGAGCACAAGGTGGGTGACCAGCAAGGCTTGGCACTGAACGTCCAGCTGGCGGAAACTCTTGGCTATCTGTCCAGGTTGCCTCAAAAGCCAATGGTGTCCCCAAAACAGAAGCCCAGGAGGTCAGCCGCAGTGGGCCAAGGCTTCCCAACTCAGCAGATCAGCTGCTCCGAGGGAAAGGGGGATTTGGCCTCAAAGTGAGTTGGCTCGTGTAATGAATCAGGTCATAGTTAGGGGCTGTTTAGAGACCCATGGAGTTTTAAGGGTTAATGGACTCCCCAGTTAGAGTGACAGACACCCTTGGGAGGCGGGACATTCCGCTATTTAAAAGGGGGGAGCAGCCGTTAGAAGAGGTTGGAGTGTGTGTGAGAGGGTTGGGGAGTGGTGACTGAAGAAGGAGGGTGTGGGGCGAGGTTAGGTTTAGGTTAGGCTAGGAACGTTAAAGATGTGTTGATGTTGATGTTGATGAAACGAAGAATATACACTGATAACAAACTAAGCTTATGAACCTATACTGAAACCGCTATGCTCTGTACTAAATAAAGATCTCTTGTTTTTGAGCCAAGTCGTCGTTCTTTTGGTCCAGCAGGTTATATAAGCTCTTGAGGAGTGGAATTCAGGTAAAGGGCAAAACTAATCTGAAAGGCGATAGTTTGTGTCTTAGAGTTCCCTCAGGAGGGGCTAGTGGGCGAGAAACCTGGGATTGCCACAGAGTTGCTAAGAGGGCTTAGTCAACTGGTATAGTGAGGGGATCTAACAAAGAGAGGCCCCGAACTATAGGCAAAGGAGAGGTTACCGTAAACCCCAAAGCCCAGAGCAGTGGAAATAACCGGCCACGGCCGCTGGACAGGAAAACTCCCGTTACTAAGTAATTCCCAGTTTATTAACAAAAGGGAAAGACAATAACAGACGGACCTCAAAGGGACAGGTGGGGTGCGTGTTAATTTGACCCAGAACACCTGATTAAAAACATAACTTAGTAACAAGGGGAGAGTCTGAGGTGGAGGTTCGTCGCAGCTCGTCAGGCAAAAACAGAGGGCAGGATCGGTACAGGGAAACGTGAAGGTATCTGATGGAAGACAGTCAGTGGGGGTGCAGTGGATCGTGTTGGACTAGAACCTGGGAGACCAGGGTTCAAATCCTCAGACCAGTCACTCACCTTCAGCTTCACCTACCTCACAGCTTCACCTACCTTTACACATAGGTGGAAGAAAGGTGGAATATAAATGAAATAAAGTGCTGGCCTTTCACCAGAGGACTTCCAACATTTATTTGCTTTACAAATAAATGCTTTACACAAATTAATATTTTGAGGAGTCGAAGGCAGAACATGCTTGCACCAATTACTCCGATTGGTCAGGCATGGGGGACCTCCAGCCCTGAGGCCAAAGAGGCCTGACAGGCTTCCGCGTTCTGCCCTTCCAATGCAAAGCCCTCAGCTTCCAAGTGCAGGGCAGGCCTCTCAGCTGATCAGCATTACAGGGAGCCCATCTTCAAATGAGGCTTCTCCTTTGGCAGGCGTTAACCACCTAACATAATGATGTCATTGTGACATCAGCTGATTGACATACAGGTGGTCATGCCCACCTATCAAAGTTCAGGATCTGGCATGTTGCTCGGATCCCTTTCTCCACCCCTGGCCTAACCGTGAGAAAATAACACAAGCTGCTGGGAGGGAGCTGAGGCCAACTCCTGCTTTTAAGTCCATGTTTATTATTTATTTTTAAATCAGCAACACACTGTGCTGTTTTATACTTGCATTTTTTAATGCTAGCCAGTTGAGGAACCAGGAAGCTGAAATGTGGGACAGTGAGTAAACAATAAAGGAGGAGTCCTCTTTTGCTGAAGAGATCAGTCTCAAAAAACATTTTGCTCCTATCTCTGTGGTATAAAAACAGGAGTTCCTGGCTGTTGCAGAATAAATAACACAAACTTCACATTTCCAGAGGGGTAAAGGATCCACAACACTTCTAGGCTGCCTAGTGGGACTTCCCCTCATGTTTCAAACCCAGATGCACAAACCTCTTCTCCTGGACGACATAATGAAATACAAAATTATCCCATAAGAAGTTTGTTTTGTATTAAATTCGCAGCATGAACCCTACTTTGCTCCTTTACTTTTATTCATTTTCCTTTGTCTTTCTTTATGTATTTTCAATTGTACTGTTAGCAGTTTTCCAGTAAGAGACTTAAAACATAAAAAGGGAAAAAACACAATGTATTTTGCTCACCTGTTGTGCTCCGTACTCATGCTCAATGGTTCCCAAAAAGGATTCAAAGGGGTTTCTGTCAGCTGGAGGAAAGGGCAGGGGAGGAAGCACAACAGCAGGGTTATCTCTTGTCATGCTAAAACCTTCCTACTGGGAAGCATGAACAAGGCTGGCCTTTCAAAAGGACTCTCCCCACAGCCCCAGTGCAAGAGCTGGAGACGCCCCCATTGGATCTCCTGGATCTACTCCTGGAGGGCAGGACTAGAAAATGGAAAGGAATCTCACATCCTTTCCAGTGAGCAGGAATCATGGGGAAATGATTCTCCCCCTGCCTTAAATATGCACAATAAACTGGTTTGTGATGGAATCTAACATACCGTAGTTCATGGACGCCGTAACAAATGATTCTGTCACTTTAACACATGACTTGAACTGAAGAGCCACTTCTTGCGGCAGCTCTGGCAGCTCAGAAATCTTGGGTGCGAATCGGGTCTTAACACATCCATTGACAATCTGGTGCCCTCCACGCTTTTTGGATTACTATTGACAGCCATGCTGACTGGGGTTGGTGGAAGCCGTAGCCCCAAACAACTGGAGGGCTCCAGGTTGGCAAAGCCTGCCTTAAAGGATCCAAAATAAAATGTCAGGAAGCAAGGGGCAAAATTGGCAGTTGCAATTCTTCAAAACAGCCAGCAACAGATTGCCTCCACCACTTGTGCGGGGCTGGTAAGAAAATAAGAAAATGCAAGGAGCCTGCTGGATCTGGCCAGGGGCTCACCTAGTCAGGCATCCTGTTCTCACAGGGGCAACCAGATGCCTGTGGGAAACCAGCCACTAAGATTCAAGTACAAGAGCCCTCTCCCCTTTGGGGATTTCCAGCAAACAGCTCTGGAGAAGCACTGCGGCCTCCGACTGTGGAGGCTGAGACAGCCATTGTGGCTGGTAGCCATTACTAGCCCTCTTCTCTTCCATGAATTTGTCTAATCCTCTTTTACAGCTAAACAAGGTGACCATCACTGCCTCCTGTGGGAGGGAGTTCCATAGTTTAACTATGCACCGTGTGAAGGAGGACTTTCTTTTCTCTGTCCTGAATCTTCCATCCTGAATCATTGACGTCCCCGAGTTTTAGTGTTAGGAGACAGGTAGAAATAAATTTCTTTATCCACTTTCTGCATGCCATGCATAATTTTATAAACTCTTGACTCGCTTTTTCTCTAGAATCATAGAATCATAGAGTTGGAAGAGACCCCAAGAGCCATCCAGTCCAACCCCTGCCAAGCAAGAAACACCATCAAAGCATTCCTGACAGATGGCTGTCAAGCCTCCGCTTAAAGACCTCCAAAGAAGGAGACTCCACCACACTCCTTGGCAGCAAATTCCACTGTCAAACAGCTCTTACTGAACAGCTCTGAGTTAAGAAGTCCCAAATGCAGTCTTTTCTCACAGGGGAATTGCTCCTTCCTCTTGATCAGTCGTTGGCAAACTTACCCAGCCTCGGGCTGGTTCCTCCGGCGCTGAACGAGTGGCAGGATGTGCACATGGACCTCCTCCGACTCAGAAGTGCACCGGAAATGAAGCTTGTGCATGTGTACAAGCCATTTCCAGCGCTCCACTGACCCGGAGATGGGCAGCCACGCCGCGCCGCTAAGAGCAGGCGTCGGCGCGGGCCGGATAATTGGCTCGCTTGGGCCGTATCCGCCCCACAGGCCTTAGTTTGGGGACCCCTGCTCTTGATCATTTGGGTGGCCCTTTTCTAAACCGTTTACAACTCAAGATATCCTTAGAGGATACCCACACTGTTCTGACTTCCAGCTCACCCCAAAGCCGCATGAAACAGCAGCAGGCCTTGCTTAAAACAAAGACCCAAAACAGACTAGCTGCTCTTCCCTTAGCCATCCCAGCCTCCTGAATTAGAGAGCAACAGCAGCATGCCTGTGAACACATTTCATTTTGCAGGGGACTGAATTTTGGCCAGGCTGTCAGCCAAGGAATTGGGTTGTAATGTCTGGGCTCAGAATCAAAGATGCCTTGCCTGCTGGAGGGTGATCAACCTCGGCCCTCTCCTCCCACAGGACCAAATTACCTTTGTATCTCCTCTTCTCGTCTTCTGTCAAGTGCTCTGTTCTGATCTTGGTCACAACATTCACATTGTTGGCCGTATAGACCTTGAGGGAAACGAGGAGGAGGAGAGAGAGAGATGTAGAGAGCCTAGCTCAGTGGTGGCGAACCTATGGCACGGGTGCCAGAGCGGGCACTCAGAGCCCTCTCTGTTGGCACGCACCATCACACCAGCAGTGCCATTGTTTGGGGTTTTCAAATTGGGCAGCTGCTTCCCCCCACGCCGCCTCATGAGTAAACCACTCCCTCCCCGCCGGCAGCAGCTTAGAGGCAGTTTACCTCTGCAAAGCAGCTGTATTCCTGCCTCCCCGCCCCCCCCCCCGAGATTGGTGGGATTTTTTGCAGCCAGCAGGCTGAAGTTTGTATGATTGGTGGGTTTGTCAAGGGTTTTCGTTGATTGGCTGCTGCCTGCGAACCTTGAGACTATGTGTTGTTTCTGCTCCGCACGCCAGAGGAATCGTTTATAATGCGTGTGAGTGTTTTTCTCCCCCCCCCAAAAAAACACCTGTGATCCAAGCCCCTCAAAAAAGCTCTGCTAGTCTTGGCAATCCCACCCAAAAAACCTCTGGGGAATGCCCCCCCAAAAGCTCAACAACTCAGGGCAGCCCCGCCTCCCCAAGCTCATTTTATCATGGTATATTAATTATTATCCCATATTAAATTGCCGTGTTGGCACTTTGTGATAAATTAGTAGGTTTTGGGTTCAGTTTGGGCACTCAGTCTCCAAAAGGTTCGCCACCACTGGCCTAGCTAGTTCTGGAAGCCCCCATAGAACTGGCAAGGAGGGTCCCAACCCGTCCTCATCCTACCCCAGTTCCAAAGCACCATCTGCTGGCCAGCTAAAGCATCTCACTGGGGCTCCTCTTGTGGAAGACTCTCCCCAGGGAGGCTCACCTGGCGCCTTCCTTACATAAAGCATTGCTCTTCCCCTAGGCCTTCGGCTTATTAAACTATCTGTGGCCTTTTAAACTCTGAGGGGGAGTATTGTTTTTGTTTGCTATTATGTGATGCATTTTTGTGTTTTTATATATAGTAAACTACCCTGTGATCCACAGTATAGGAATTTTAATAATAATGACAACATCTCAATATATAATATGCACAGTAAACTCTTTGGAGGGTACAGCTAGCCTGTGTCATTCAGAGGTTCTGTAATTTTGGTAGGAAAAAAAGGAAAACCTGGTGTAAGAACCTCCACAGCCGTACCAAAGGCCCACTGCGTCCTTTGAAAGCAGCAGGTGGTTGGCGCCTCCGGAGAAGAATGGGTATCTCCAGGGACAACTGGCACAAGCGCTGCAAGACCGGGGGAAAGCAAAAGCCCTACCACAAGAACAGGAAGTATGAGTTTGGGCGACCCCCTGCCAATACCAAAATTGGCCCTAGGAGAATTCACACAGTAAGGGTACGTGGAGGGAATAAAAAATACCGTGCTCTGTGTCTCGATGTTGGAAACTTCTCTTGGGGTTCTGAATGCTGTACCCGCAAAACCAGAATCATTGACGTAGTGTACAATGCGCCTAACAATGAGTTGGTGCGCACAAAGACCCTGGTCAAAAATTGCATTGTCCTCATTGACAGCACACCATACCGACAGTGGTACGAAGCCCACTAGGCCTTGCCACTCGGGCGCAAAAATGGTGCCAAGTTGACTCCTGAGGAAGAAGAAATCTTAAACAAGAAGCGTTCAAAGAAAATTCAGAAGAAGTATGATGAAAGAAAAAAGAATGCCAAGATTAGTAGTTTTCTGGAGGAGCAGTTCCAACAAGGGAAGCTACTTGCTTGTATTGCCTCCCGACCTGGGCAGTGTGGTCGAGCAGATGGATATCTTCTGGAAGGCAAGGAACTAGAATTCTACCTGAGGAAGATCAAAGCCAGGAAAGGCAAATGAACAGTCACTGTATCTAATGTGCTGAATAAATACCTACAGAGTCTTTTATAAAAAAGAAAGAAAGAAAGAAAGAAAGCAGCAGGCCAAAACACCTCTCACTAAGTTCATAGTGAAAGAGGAACACTTGATGCCTCTCAGAGACACCCCACCATCAAAACCACCTAAGAGCATAACAGCCCTGCTGGGTCAGGCCAGCCCATCCAGTGCAGCCTCCTGTTCTCACAGTGGCCAACCAGGCGCCTCAAGGGGAAGCCCACAGGTCAGGACGCAAGCGCAAAAGCCCCCCCCCCCCCCCGCGGCTTCCAGCAACTGGCATTCAGAAGCATTTAGTGCCTCCAACTGAACATCGTCATTGATAGCCTTCTCCTTCGAGAACTTGTCCAATCTTTTTAGAACCTCTTGACATGGAGGCTGCATTTCTCTGGAATGTAGCCTAAAGCTGCCAATGGACATTTCTTCTTAAAGCCACTGAAACTGGTCCCAGAGAGTTCCAGAGGCTCATTTCACCCTGTCTCTTGCTTGCCATGAGCACACTGCCAATCCATGTTTTCATCAGATAGCTGCACATCCTTACACTGTGAGACAATGAAGCCCATTATTTGCTGTTTGCTTTTCCTAGACCCTCTGAGGCCTTGTGAACCTCATTCATGCCACTCTTCCGAATCAGAAGCAAAGGTTTTCAGGCTGCATGCTCTTTTCATCAGGTGTCAGGTCCTCATGGCTGCAAATTAAAGCTCTGTGGAAGGAGGAGATTTGTGGGCAACACCTGGAGAAATCTTAAAATGCTGAGCAAGGCTCCTAGCTGTTAGGGGAAAGGGACATCAGTACAAGAGCAACAACTGACCTTTGCATCATAATCGCTCACCAATTCATTCTTCTCAGTTCTCCAGACCCAGAAGCCGGACGTATTTCTGCAAGAGACAGGAAGCTATCAAAGAATCTGTGCTTCTGCCTTTACAAACTGGCTGTTGGAAGTGCAACAGCAAGGACCATTTTGTTTGTAACTCAAGAACTGACTCTGTTAGTGTAAACTAGCCAAGAGGGTGCCAGGTGGAGGTGTTGCATGATGCTTGTAAGGCAGCATGTACCTGGAGGAGATCCATGGACTTGAGCGCCTTGAGAGAAAAAGCAGCATATAAATGTGATAGATAGATAGATACATACATAGATAAATAAATAAATAAATAAATAAATACATTCACTACCCACCTCTTTAAGGAAAGAACCAGGATGGGACTCAAACTCCCACCAGCCCCCCCCCTCCGCCCCCACGGGGAGCCCATTACCACTCCATGGTGGCCTTGGCATAGTTTCTTAGCAGGACGAGAGAGAGAGAGAGAGAGAGAGAGAGAGAGAGAGAGAGAGAGAGAGAGAAGAGGGGAAGGCTTATGCCACCTCCTCAAATGCTTTGGATATGGGGAGAGACAGAGGTTGGGGAGCTCTGGATGCCTCCTCTCCCTGTGCCAGACTCTGAAACTGGGGCTATGTGAGATCTAGGGCAGGGGTAGCCTGCCCTTACGGTGGTGACTTTGCAGTTCAAAATGTCTGGAGGGCACCAGGCTGGGCAAGGCTGCTTGGGGAACAGCTGCTGGAGAACCAAACTTGAGCCTTGTCCCACAAGGCCAGTGCCTGTCCCTCCATCCCTCCAGCTGCCAAAGGGCAAAGGAGAGCCTGAGAGCTCTGGCCTCCTCCTCCTCCTCCTTACCTTTCAAAGGCAATGTTCCTCGTGTCTAGGGAAGTGCTGATGATGGGAGAGGTGAGCCGCCTCTCCACCTCCTTGGTCTTTGGGGTCATGGAGTCCAAGGTCAGGCGCTTGATTTGCTGGGTGATCTCAAAGCGCTCTGTGGCAACCACCTTCTCATCGTGGTTCACCTCGATCAGCTCTGCCCAGTTCCCAGTTTCTGGAGAGAGGAGGAAGATGCTTTTCTGGGCTCCTGACCAGCACACGCACATATAGGCCCTTACTTGTGAGTAAGAGAGTGATCTTTATTCGGGCAAGTAACAGGACAGGTTCAGCAACAGACAGAGGGCTCAGGAGTCACAACTGAGGAGTTCAGGTGCAGAGCAAAAAGTTGAAAACTGGACAAAAGAGACAGAAGTTCCTGTGGGCTCACTCACTCACCTTGTGGGGATATTAGGATTGATACCCATTGGAGCAGAGCAGGCTACTCCCAAGTGTGAAGGCAGCGCCTAGTTTTTAAACTGATTGCTGGGTTTAAAATGGCATAAGGTTGATGTTTTCCTTTATACTTTTAGATTATTATTTTTTCAACAAAATAATATTACTGTGCATCACTTTGAGTGTGTCTTTTTTGGCAGAGAGCCAGTTTGGGATGGAGGTTAGAGTGTCTGACTAGGCGCTGGGACATGAAGTTTTCTGCGTGAACTTGGGCCATTCCTTCCCTTTCGGACTAATCTACCTCGCAGGGTTGTTGTGGGGATTAAATGAGGAAGGGGAGAACCATGTACACCACCTTGAGCTCCTTGGAGGAAAAGGTGACATATAAATCATATAAATACAACGAATAAATAAATAAATAAATAAATAAATAAAAAACATTATGAACTGTTTACCCCAACAGCTTGGGGAAGCTGAAGCATTGTAAGGCACATTCTGCTTACTCCTCTGTAGACCAATAACAATAACCAAGGACAGTGACAGCCAACAATGGGTGCCCAAAGGATAGTAAAGGCCTAATGAGTTCAGGTGACATTAATGGAGCCAACTCAGGTAGGTGAAGGACTCTGCAAGCTTCTGAATTTTGCAGAGTCCTTCTTCAAGTGGAATGGAAACACCATTTCCTGGGCTTTGTAAACAAACAAAGGCAAAGGTTTTCAGTTAGGCCTTTTTGTTTTACTGAGCGAGAGGCATCACCTGGGTGTCAGTCCAGAAATGAATGTTGCACTCTTAGCCTTTGGCAAAAAAACCCCCAAACATTATCAAGGAGGCCATGTACTCCACCTCTACCTGCCCCACTGCAGAGGCTTTCTGCACAACTCTCAGCACAATCCTAACTATGTTTACTCAGGAGTAAGCCCTATTGAACTCAGTGGGGTTATTGGGATTGCAGCCTTACTTTCTGCCTCCAACAGACTGCTGGGATCACTGCTGGTCGTGCCTCTGACTGATGGAAATGCCCCACCTCTTGCCCTCCAGGGTCCTGCAACCCCAGCCTGCAAGGATTCCCTGCAAGCCCTGTCCCCCTCTCTGCCTACCTTCTTCCCCCCTGAAGATCAGACTGCGTTTCCCTCGTTCCCAGCTCATGTTCTCAAATCCCAGCAGTGTGATGTCAACTCGCAGCTTTGCGCCGCTCTTCCAGATGCGGCAAACATCGCTGGGGCAAACTCTGGAAACCAGTGGAACTGTTGGTGGTTGGAGAAAGAGAGAAAAGAAAAGAAAAGTACATTTTGCAAAAGAAGACACAAATGCCCAAAGTCCCTTGTGAGGTCAAACCTGTGGCCCACAGAGTCTGGCCTTCTGCTTCCAGGACTGGCCTCCTGGGGAGTCCCAGGAATCCCATCTGCAGCACAAGAAGGTGCTGTCCCAGCAGGCTGAGAACAAAGTTAAACTGCTATCACAACGGACCCATCTTCCATGAACTTATCTAAACCAGTAGTGTAGTGTTTCTTTGGGGGGGTGTTATTGGGTTGTTTTTATTTTGATTATCTATTTTGTGGTTTTATATTTTGATTTTATTCTGTGAACCACCTTGAGACCTCCGGGTATAGGGCAGTATATAAATTCAATGAAGAAGAAGAAGAAGAAGAAGAAGAAATAGACCAAACAGGAAAGGAGGAGGAGTGGCGTTATATGTCAGGGATGTGTATACCTGTGAAGAGATCCAGGATTTAAAACTTCAAAGCCAAACTGAGAGTATCTGGGTCAAAATTAAGGGAGAGAAAAGCGGAGCTCCGCAAAACCGCGGGTTGAGCGTCCCGCGGCAAGGGCTCTCCAGCGAGCCCACTATGGCGCTGAACCCTTCTCCCGTTCCCCTTGTAAAAGGGGAGTGGGAGTGAAGGGACAACGGCGCCGGGCTGTGGAGGCATGCCCCAACCGGGCTGGTGAAGCGGCGGCTGCCGCCGCACTGAGCACGTCGTTCTACCTGTTTTGGAAGAAAAAAAAGAAGAAACCTGGAGGCCGTGAGTACGGAGTTAATTGGACTTTAAAAAATTTGGTAATTGGCACTCTGGGAGGAATGTGAAAAAGGAAGCCCGTTCCTCCCTTTGTTGAAAGGAAGAAAATAACAAAGTTGCTAGCTGCTGCTGCAGTAGCGGATACAAAGTCTCTATGGAGCTTTTTGACAAGTGAGAATGGCTGAACCCCTTTCAGGGGAATTAAGTGATTGAAAATATTTCTTCTTTGGATTTGTTGGATTATAATCTTTCCACCCTGACTCGGGGGGAAATGGCGGCTAAAATGTATGTTTAAAGATGGAAAAGTACTGAAACTTGATACCCTCTGCCTACTTCTACCATGCTTGGTTTCGTTTTCAAACTGGCTTTAGACTCGGGACTGACACATGAACAAAGGATTATTCTTTTGAAGTTAGAACTGTTAAACCAGAAGTTAAATTTGTTGAACCAGGATGTCGAGGAGAAGTTATATGCTACAGGAAAGACTCTTGAGAACTTTGGCAAACTGGAAGAAAATCTTGCTAGGGAACTTGAGGAAATTATTGAGAAGCAAAATACAGTGACTGTGCAACTCCGAGAAGATGGAGGACCCTGTTGGTGTGAGAGACCCAGGGTTGGAATACAATTTATATCCAATTTCTGGGGTGAGAGCCCAGGAATGATGGGCAAAAGATTTGTGAAATTACAACTAGAAGATGACTGGAACTTTGAAATGGAGATGCTGGAAGATGATGACTTGAGTTCCCTGGAGTTCCCTGCAAGGATGTTTATGGACTGCGTCTGGACCTTTGGCTTTAAAGAAAAAGAGGACATTCTGGACAATGATGTGGCGGAAAGATGGAGAAATGTCTGGGGGGCGATCCCGAGTTGGCAAAGGAAAATGGTTAGAAGAGGGATAGGGTGAGAATATTTGGAATATAAGCAGGACGGCTCACCATGGTACCCTGAAGCCAGTGTGTTAAGAGTTTAAGATTTTGAACTAGTGAAGAGATATGTGAATTGTTTATTAGCAGCAGTTTAAGTAAAATAAGATGCAAGATAGGAGCTAAGATGTAATAGGTTGTATTATGAAGTAAAAAATGAATATTAAGAAGTTTGTTTATTTAGATATTTTGGATGATTTAAATTTTAGAGATGAGAAGTTATTAAAGTAAATTAGAATTGGAAACAAAGGAGAGAAAGCGGGGGAAGTCACCCGGTTAGACTCAAACAAGAATTTTTTTTTTCCTTGAGTAAGAAAAAGAAATATTGGTGTTTCAGTGGTGGTTTATACCGGTATTTGTTTCTTATTCTGTTTTGATTGCTGTATGTATGTGTTGTTTTATTTGTTTTGTTGTATTGTTGTATTGTCTTTTATTATGTGAAAACCAATAAATTCTTTAAAAAAAAAAATTAAGGGAGAGAAAAATAACAGTGATCTCATTGTGGGAGTTTACTACAGATCCCCAAGCCAAACTGAGGACACATATGATGCTTTCCTGGAACATATGACCAAGCATTCAAAAGGAAGTGAGATAGTAGTAATGGGGGATTTCAACTATCCTGATATTTGTTGGATGTCAAACTCAGCCAAGAGCACAAGGTCAAACAGATTCCTCACTGGCCTTGCAGACAATTTCATTGTCCAGAAAGTGGGAGAAGCAACAAGAGGATCAGCCATTTTAGATCTGGTCTTAACCAATAGTGATGACTTGGTAAGTGGGGTAGAAGTGGCAGGATCATTAGGTGGGAGTGATCATGCTCTTCTGGAGTTTATTATACAGCGGAAAGGAGCAACCAAGCATACTAAGACTCAAATTCTAGACTTTAAGAAAGCCGACTTAAATTTAGGGAAATGCTGGGTGTGATCCCATGGTCAGTAATACTAAAAGGGAAGGGAGTTCATGATGGATGGGAGTTTGTTAAAAGGGAGATATTAAAAGCACAACTTCAAGCAGTACCAATGAGACGAAAACATGGAAGGTGCCTAAAGAAGCCAGGGTGGCTATCTAAAGAACTTTTAACTGATTTAAGATTTAAAAGGGATATGTACAAAAATGGAAAAAGGGGGAAATCACCAGAGAGGAATTCAAACAAATAGCCAGCACGTGTAGAGACTAGAGAGGTTGCTAGAGAGGTTAAAAGCAATAAAAAGGACTTTTATGGGTATGTCTGTAGCAAAAGGAAGAACAAGGAAACTGTGGGGTCACTTAGAGGAGAAGATGGTGAAATGCGAACAGGAGACAAAAAAGGGCAGAACTCCTCAATGCCTTCTTTGCCTCAGTCTTCTCCAAAAAAGAAAACAATGCCCAACCTGAAGAATATGGAGCAGATGATTCAGCAGGGGAAACATAGCCCAGAATAAGTAAGGAGGTAATACAATAATACTTGGCTAGTTTAGATGTATTCAAGTCTCCAGGGCCAGATGAACTACATCCAAGAGTACTAAAAGAACTGGCAGAGGTGATTTCAGAACCACTGGCAGTAATCTTTGAGAATTCCTGGAGAACAGGCGAAGTCCCAGCAGACTGGAGGAGGGCAAATGTTGTCCCTATTTTCAAAAAGGGGAAAAGAGAAGACCCAAACAATTACCACCCAGTCAGCCTGACATCAATACCAGGATACTGACAAGCTGGAACGTGTCCAGAGGAGGGCAACCAAAATGGTCAAAGGCCTGGAAACGATGCCTTATGAGGAACGGCTTAGGGAGTCGGGTATGTTTAGCCTGGAGAAGAGAAGGTTAAGGGGTGATATGATAGCCATGCTCAAATATATAAAAGGATGTCATATAGAGGAGGGAGAAAGGTTTTCTGCTGCTCCAGAGAAGCGGACACAGGGCAATGGATTCAAACTACAAGAAAGAAGATTCCACCTAAACATTAGGAAGAACTTCCTGACAGTAAGAGCTGTTTGACAGTGGAATTTGCTGCCAAGGAGTGTGGTGGAGTCTCCTTCTTTGCAGGTCTTTAAGCGGAGGCTTGACAGCCATCTGTCAGGAATGCTTTGATGATGTTTCCTGCTTGGCAGGGGGTAGGACTGGATGGCCCTTGTGGTCTCTTCGAACTCTATGATTCGAAGAAGAAGAAGAAGAAGAAGAAGAAGAAGAAGAAGAAGAAGAAGAAGAAGAAGAAGAAGGACAACAACAACAACAACAACAACAGAACAGTGGAGGGGGAATCCAAACTACCACAGTAACTGGCAAGTGAATATGGCAATAATCAGGCTTTCGAGTCTGTTTGCAACAGATTAGCACGCAGGAAGTCAGAAAAAGAGGAAAATAACAACGGGATGCCAGTGGTGCTGTGGTCTAACCACTGAGCGGTTCGAATCAGATCAGAAGGTCGGCAGTTCAAATCCCCGCGACGGGGTGAGCTCCCGTTGCTCAGTCCCAGCTCGTGCCCACCTAGCAGTTCAAAAGCATGTCCAAGTGCAAGTAGATAAATAGGTACTGCTCCAGCGGGAAGGTAAACGGCATTTCTGTGCGCTGCTCTGGTTCGCCAGAAGCGGCTTAGTCCTGCTGGCCACGTGACCCGGAAGCTGTCTGCGGACAAACGCCAGCTTCCTCGGCCTATAGAGCGAGATGAGCGCCACAACCCCAGAGTTGTCCGCGACTGGACCTAGCTGTCAGGGCTACCTTTACCTTTTTAGCATGCAGGAAGTCAGAAAAAGAGGAAAATAATCAAGTAGAGGCCATATACTTCTTTTCTTCCTGAGTTTCCTGCTGCATGCTAGCAATTGAATTAGTGACTCTTCTTTATTTGCACTTCTAATTCAAAAGCTAAAGAGGCTGTATTTTATTGGCCTGAAAATATCTTGTTGAAGCTCAATGTGTTTTGCAAGTTGAGCCTATACAGTTAGAAGCCAGCATCTCTTAGTTCAGTGGAGCTGACTCCTAGGAAGCTCCGCATTGTGCTGATCCTAATAATTAGGGCATTAAGCTATGTACTGGGAGAGCAAGGCTTCAGGAACATCATGACGAGTTACTGCATGTCAAAATTTACCACTATACCACTGCATGTAACCCAGTAGCTCATCCCTGATATAGCCTTTCCTTGTAGGGAAGATACTCTCATCTCGTGGTTCACTATCTAGCATGTGGTTTGTGTATGCGCACTCAGGTTAAACACAGACCCTTTGGGAGCTCTTAGGGAGTTTTGGCAGGACAGACACATAGACATACTGCAACATAACTGAAAACAAGACCCAGTCTCCCACTGCAAGCGAGTCCCAGTAAGAGTGAGCTGCACACAAAAGGAAATACATAGCCTCAAAGAAAAGAGAAGGAAGTTTAATTCAAACGTACCCCAACTGGTGAATTCCCATTTCATTTCCACATAAAAATCTGGTGTCTGTTGGAGGAGGGAAAAGAGCACAGTTGTGATGTGTGATTCGGACGGGGGTAGGGCCTATAAAATCCAATGTGTTACTTTAAAATGAAGTGAATACAACATCACACAAATGGCATGGAACTTGCAGCCTCATAATGATGAAGTGGCCACCTCATTAAGTGGTTTCATAAAGAGAATTTGGTCAACACACAGATGAACAGCTAGTGGTTGGCTGTTCTGGGTTCTCTTCAAGCTCTTACCACTGGCTGATCTTTGAGGCTTGCAAAGATCCCTGTGATTTGAAGCTTCAACAATCAGCCATGACTTTATAAGACCCACAACTGATCTCATATATTGCAGCAGGTGGGTATGGCTTGGCCACTGGAGAGGTCTGGAGGACCCAGTAAGGCCAGTGACCAGAGGTTCCGCACTGCTATTGCGTTAAGACATAAAAAGGCAGATATTCAGCCCCTGTATATCGGCGGGGACCGGGTGAAGAGGGTGGCTGTATTCAAGTTTTTGGGAGTGACTATCGAGCAGGGTATGACTTGGAGCGCAAATACTACTGCTCTGGTAAAGAAGGCCCAGCAGAGAATTTATTTCCTCAGACTTTTAAAGAAGAACAATCTGAGTGAGACACTGCTGGTGTCCTTCTACCAAGGCTCCATAGAGAGCATTCTTACATATTGTATTTGTGCTTGGTTTTCCAGTTGCACAGCCATGGAGAGGAAGGTACTCCAGAAGGTCAGAACCACAGCCCAAAAGATTATTGGTCACCCTCTCCCATCTTTGGAAGAACTATACAGTTCCCGCTGCCTTAAAAAGTAAGCAATATTTTACAGGATCCATCTCATCCGGGATACAGTCTTTTTGCACCACTGCCTTCAGGCAAAAGATATAGAACAATTTAAGCAAGAACAAATAGATTAAAAAAATAGTTTCTACCCCAGAGCTATAACCATCTTAAATGCTGTAACCAGATAATAGGACCTTGGAGAGTTGTGATGGGTGTGTATGTATGTATGTGCATGTGTGGCTGAAAATGTGTTTTTTGTCTTGTTTTTATGGGACGGCATTCAATTTCGTTGCACTTGTACAATGACAATAAAGAAATATTAAACAGAAGTATTAGGCACCTGCTGTTCTTTTCACTGTGTTCCTCCAATGACAGCAACAATTTTATGCATATCTACTCAGAAGTCAGTCTCCCAGCCATATGCATTAAGCAGCAGTCTAAAACACTTATTGAGGTTGCAACCCTGCATGCACTTATTGCGAGCATGCTCAGCTAAAGAATGGTTTTCTCAGGGTTTTCTCAGAAATTTTACATTTCTCGTCTATAACTGAGCTGAGGCCTGTCTATAGCTTTTAAAATGAAAGTTATGGAATTAAAAAGAACCGGCCAGCTAAATAGTGAGAGGATGCATCATTCACGCCTCTCTATTTACCTCGTTGATTTTTTGGAGCAATTCTGGGACCCCACCAAGAGTGGTGGACGTCTGGTGGTAATCCCTGTGTTGCAGGATCATGTGGACCATCTCAGGATCCCCTGTGCTGACAGCTTCATGCAAGACTGGAAAAAAGACAGACAGAGGGAAGCTGAGAGAGAGGGAAAGGGATTCACATCACGCTGGATACTTGCAACTAGTGATCCAGTTCACTCCTGCTTTTCTGGAACTTTCTTAGCTCCCTGGACAGCCACCCTCAGAAGCTCCAGGGCCTGCCTACACCTTCTGCTGAAAGCACAGAAACATCTAGGCCTAGAATAGGCATGCTTTAGCCTGGTCAGATCTACTTTTCCTTTTGTTACTGGAGTCCCAAAAACTACCAAACAGAGCCACGTGCAAAAGACGTAACACTGGAATGAAAGAGCAGAGTGCCCTGCCCGAAGTTCTTCCTCTGTTCTCCTCCCTTTTGCTGCAAACATGCCTTGCTGCAACCCCTTACCTGTCCATCCCTGTGCATTTTCTTTGGTGACATCTGCTTTATGCCGCAGGAGGACTCTGACAGACTCAATGTATCCCAAAGAAACAGCAAGATGCAACGAGGTCCGGCCACGGGGATCCCGCTGGTCCACATCCTGCTAAAAAGCCAATAGGCAGACCTCTTCTAAGGCATCTGCTATAGTCAACACAAGTCATCAAGGATGTACAAAACTAAACATGAAAGCTGACAATGTTTCATGGAGTCTATGCTGACAGCTTCAACGCTGCTGGTGTTGCTTATAAGGACACATAGGCAGGCAAGCTTAAAATGAGACAGCAATCCCAAGAGAAATCAAACTGATCATCCTTTATACAGTGGTACCTCTGGTACTTAATTTGTTCCGGAGGTCCGTTCTTAAGCTGAAACTGTTCTTAACCTGAAGCACCACTTTAGCTAATGGGACCTCCCGCTGCCACTGCACCGCCAGAGCACGATTTCTGTTCTTATCCTGAAGCAAAGTTCTTAACCTGAAGTGTTATTTCTGGGTTAGCGGGGTCTGTAACCTGAAGCCTCTGAAACCTGAAACGTATGTAACCCGAGGTACCACTGTATAGAGTTAAGTAAAACACCCTATGCAATGAAATTATGAAGAAACATGGAAAAATTCCAGTCTCAAACTGCAGCTCATGTGGGGCACCCCACCAGCAGTCTGTGAAACAGACAGATTTTGCCTCCTTCAATGTTTTGCAATTAAGCATAAAACATTTTTCTCTTGGTAGGTTCCACCAGCATCCAACTCAAGCAGCTGTCTTATACTGAGTCAGATCATTGGTCCCTTTAACACGATACTGTTTACTGCAACCTTCCCCAAACTCGTGCTCTCCAGATATTCTGGATACAACTCCCCTCTGCCTTAGGGCCATTTTGGACTGCAATTCCCATCAGCCACAGCAAGAAGGGCAGGAGGCATCTGGGTAGTGACAGGCTGGGGAAGGCTGGTCTACCCAAGAGTGGTGGCAGCTCTCCCAGATGGCAGATGGCCTTCCTATGCGAGATCATTTGGCTGCAGATGCTGAGCACTGAACCTGGGGCATTTGGTGGGCAGAGCTAGGATCTCCCCTGCAATAATCATGAAAGCACTTGTGGGAAGAGGTTCCTCCTTTCTTTTTCAAACTGGAGCTCCACAAGAACTGTGTCAGCAAGTTCCTCCAGGCTCTGACTTACAATTTCCCAGCTCTTTGTGAATAGGTGGGTAGGCTTTGGGAGCCAACGGGGAAGCCTAGTCTGCTGGGACTTTATCTCGCTGTCTTGCCTCCCTTCTTCACCAGCCCTGATTTCTCCTACAGGAGGGGTGAGGAATCTGTTGCTGGGCTCCATCTCCCATCATCCCTGACCATGGATTGGCTATGCCAGCTGGGAGGTGGGAGTCCAACAACCCACAGGTAAGCAGTGTTCTTCAACCCTGGGTCCCCACATGCTGGTAAACGACAAAACCCACCTTCCGCAGCCAGTTTAGCCTATGGTGAGGGATGGCAGGAGTTGCGGTCCAACAACATCTGGGGATCCAAGGCTGAAGAACACTGCAGGATCCTCTCCCACTGGGTATCCTGCAGGATGAGGCCTTCCTGCACAAGTGCTGGCCCAATAGGGTGAGGCCATCTTCTCTCCAGCACTTGCAAATGGAGACACTCACACATTCTTCTGTGCATGTCCTAAGAGGCCTGGGACTGAGAGGGAGTTCTGTGTACAAAGTCAATGTCCTCCCACTGTGTTATTCCCCCTCTTGCCCCCCCAAAAGCTGGTGATGCAAGCTTTTTCCCTCTCTCTGAAAAGAAGAATCTGGCTTCTGATTTTCTGTACCAGGAATCGCTGTCGTCCTATTCAGCTACGAGAGGATGCTATGGCAAAATGCCTGCTGATGCATATACCAGGCAATAACCTTTACAAAGCAAACTTTGTAAAATGACTGGTGATGTTATGGAAACAGATGGTCACTGGGATTGGACTCCCACTTGGGGGATGGACACACACACGCACACACATGACAATGAGCGCGCTTGACAGACCACTACAAAATGCAAACCACACAAGGCAGAGAAAGAGCCACTAGCATGCAAACAGCAACATACACTCTCACCTTACCTAGGTCTTTCACTACTAGCTTTAGAAATCTGAAACAGAAGAACATCTATAACTAAGGGGGGAAAGTAAAAATCAACAGTGAGCCAAAGAGGAAAGGTCATGATCATTTTCAGTACTGCTGGTGGGCGTTCTATTGTGTGCTCAGTGCTGTATACAGCACTGCTTAGGACAGCTTTCCCCAACCTGATGCCCTTCAGATGTTTTGGATTGCCACACCCAGCGGTCCCAGCCAGCCATGTTCCCATCACACCACACATTAGTTTGTGCTGGTTGGGGCTGATGGGAGCCATAGTCTGAATTTTCTGGAGACTTAATCATGAAAATGATTTATAGATGGTATTTAACACCTGTGAAATTAGCCAAGATGTATCATGGCATGAGTAATGAATGTTGGAAGTGTAAACAAGTAGAAGGTACCTTCTATCATATGTGGTGGACGTGCCCAAAGGTAAAGGACTTCTGGGAGAAATTTTATAATGAACTTTAAAAGTGTTGAAAAACACATTTACTAAGAAACTAGAGGCCTTTCTGCTGGGCATGACCAATCATGAGATTCCCAACAAAGATAGAATATTTTTTATGTATGCCACAACAGCTGCTAGGATTCTAATTGCTAAAAGATGGAAAACTGAAGAGCTACCAACAGTCGAAGAATGGCAGATGAAGTTGATTGAATATATGGAACTCGCAGAACTGACCGCGAAACTCTGAGACCAGAGGGAGGAGAAGGTGCAAGAAGATTGGAAGAAATTTAAAGAATACCTGAAACGACGTGAGAAGTTAGATATCTGAAATTGAAATCAGAGGATATTGTAGGCGATAGCAATAAATTGTTAGATTAAAATAGGATTTAAGAAGGTAGAATTGTGATTTTGTGTATTTTTATTAGGAATAAGATTATAGACATAAGATGATAGATAAGGATTAAGATAAGTTGAGAAAGGAGAATTTAAAGGTGTTATAAAGTTACTACAGTATATTTGAAATGAACGCAGAAGAGAGGACATGAGGAAGTCCCCATAATAAGGTTAGAAATAAGATCAGTTTAGTTAAATAGATGTTTGATTGTGAGGTTTTGTTTTTTGTTTTTTAGTTGTCTTGTTGTGTATTGTATTAGTGTTTTGTTTTGTATTTGTATTTTGTATTTTTTTGTATTTTTTAAATACCAATAAATTCTTATTTAAAAAAATGAATTTTCTGGAGACACTAGGTTGGCAGTAGTGAGTTTAGGGCCATGTGGGCCAACACACACAAGTTACACTGAAGTTGTAAAGTTAGGCCCAACAACAGATACTGTAACCAGGTTTTTCATTGGCAAATGTCCCGCCTTTTGGATGATTTAGCAATTAAGATTCAACCTATCTACAGATTACCAAAACCTCAACAGCAATAAAATTGTATGCCTGCTGACTGCAGATGGGCTAACCTCTGTGTGAACATCCATAAGGCTGCAGGGAAGATATCAAAGGATCCTGAGTTCGGTTCTGGCCATACATAGATTATTTAAGCTTAACTGATAAACAAATCTTCTTTAAATCCCTATGCAATCCCTATGCACACTTTAAATCCCTATGCACACTTTCATGGGAATTGCCCCACCTGATTAATTTAGTGAAATTTAGTTCCACACTAAAAGGACACAACCTTGATGGCACAAAATGAGGAGGAATTAAAGAACCTTTTAATGGGGGTGAAAGAGGAGAGCGCAAAATATGGTCTGAAGCTCAACATCAAAAAAACTAAGATCATGGCCACTGGTCCCATCACCTCCTGGCAAATAGAAGGGGAAGAAATGGAGGCTGTGAGGTTTTACTTTCTTGGGTTCCATGATCACTGCAGATGGTGACAGCAGTCCCGAAATTAGAAGACGCCTGCTTTTTGGGAGAAAAGCAATGACAAACCTAGACAGCATCTTAAAAAGCAGAGACATCACCTTGCCGACAAAGGTCCGTATAGTTAAAGCTATGGTTTTCCCAGTAGTGATGTATGGAAGTGAGAGCTGGACCATAAAGAAGACTGATCGCCGAAGAATTGATGCTTTTGAATTATGGTGCTGGAGGAGAATCTTGAGAGTCCCATGGAAGGAAAGTTACAGGTGGGTAGCCGTGTTGGTCTGCCATAGTCGAAACAAAATAGGAAACAAAATAGGAAATTCTTTCCAGCAGCACCTTAGAGACCAACCAAGTTTGTTCTTGGTATGAGCTTTCGTGTGCATGCACACTTCTTCAGATACACATGCATACAGAAGTGTGCATGCACACGAAAGCTCATACCAAGAACAAACTCAGTTGGTCTCTAAGGTGCTACTGGAAAGAATTTCCTATTTTGTTTCCTATTTTGTTTCGACCATGGAAGGAAAGAAGATCAAACCTATCCATTCTTAAGGAAATCAGCCCTGACTGCTCACTGGAAGCTGAGGCTCCAATACTTTGGCCACCTCAAGAGAAGAGAATACTCCCTGGAAAAGACCCTGATGTTGGGAAAGATTGAGGGTACAAGGAGAAGGGGACAACAGAGGATGAGATGGTTGGCACCGTGTCCTCAAAGCTACCAACATGAGTCTGACCAAGCTGCAGAGGCAGTGGAAGACAGGAGTGCCTGGCGTGCTCTGGTCCATGGGGTCACGAAGAGTCGGACACGACTAAACGAATAAACAACAAGAACAACAAAAGACTGCTAGTCCTTGTAAGACGGAAAGACCATATGTGTTATTTTCCCTACCATTCTGAATTTCAGCTACTGGTACACACCTGCTGCCAATTGCAAGTTCCTTGGGGATGGGGCTTGAGGTTTTGGGTGTATGTGTTTGTATGGAGACGCACAATAACCACAACCGTGATAACAGATACGTTTAAAACCAAGTTTAGCATTATGGGCCTAAAGGGTTATGGGGCAGGTTGGTCTATCTGGACACAGCAGTCCACAAATTCCCAACTCAGGTCTAAGCCTTTGGGAAGCTCCCCCTGCCTTCAGAACTTGGGTAACACTGTGCAGAAATCATTCCCTCTGACTGGGCAGAGAAGGAAATGAACAAATTGGCCAACTTCTCCAAAAAGAAATCAGGCTTTTGGAGGGGTGGAAAAGAGCAATTCTCTGTTTTACCAACAACAGTAAAGAGTGGTTCAGCTTAGCAAAGTCCCAGGTTTCATTGCTGTGGTCTCCTTCCATCTAGGGTAGTTTCAGCTGCAACAAGCAAGCATCCTAGTGGCCTTGCTTCCTGGCCCCACTTGGACAGTTTCCAACATTTCCCAGACACCAACAACACTGTTTGTGGGCCACCTGTAAGCTTCAGTTAGAAGCCAGCAGCTGTCTTAAGAAAACCAGGCTGTTGTACAGTTGCTTTGGAGAACAGCCAAGCATAGCAAGAAAAGAATGGGTGGCAAAGTAGATGGAGCAGGGGGAACATAACCAGAGAGCTCTGGGTTCAAATCCCCCCATCATGATGCTCACCAGGTGACCTTGAACCAGTCACTCAGCCCAGCCTCTCTCACAGGGGATGAATGCTCCTTAGAGGAAATGCAGAAAAAACACTTCCTGCTGTGATGCCCAAGTGAAAGAGAAAAACAAGGAAGATGTTCCCTTTAGAAAACCCCTTCTGCCTCAATGTATCAGCTGCAGAGCCCTAGACATCAAACACATCATTGCCCTGCAGAAAAAATCATAATAGGTTCTGAAGCACAAGCTCAGTTGACCAGGACACTGACCTGGCGTGTAGATCACCTGAGCAAGTTGAGATGGTGCCTTAGAGCTTCCTAGAAGGGTTGCAACTGCCATTTCCATTCTCTCAGTTTGAAACCATTTGCTAGAGTAGGCAGGATTCTACCAGTGGCATGGGTGGGCTGCAAGCTCAAATATTGGCCATTTCTGTGTTGCTCTTTTGTGTCTGCCAAATGAAGGGACCCCTACTACTTCCTTTGCCCCTTCTCATAACTCATTCTTTCCTAAGAAGCTTTAGCTGTTGATGGCTTCTCTCATCCCTTTTCCTTTTATATATCTACCTATAGGCCTGGACAGAGTCAAAGATTCCATTTGGCCTCTCTGCTCTTATTTTGTGTACCGCAGGGAAAATTCTTCCAAATCAGATTCATTCCCCCTCCCACTCATTTAGGGAGCCCTCAGCAGCACAGCCTGACAATAAAGCATACTTTGTGCAGGTTTTTAATTGCCCTTGCTTTTTCGCAGATCTCAGGTTGGCCTGACAAATCTGGTTTCTCTTACCCATAACTCCATTTTTTTTTTAAAGGAAACAACCAGCAGTACTTAAAAATAGATTTGAAAACCAGAAGCCCAGAAATAACTAGGGCAGCCTTCACCAACCTAGTGCCCACCAGATGTTTTGGACAACTCCCATCATCCCCAACCGGCAAGTGGTAGTCCAAAAGCGATGAAGGGCCTAGGTTGGAGAAGAATAAATTAGGATATGGAGAAGTCCACTGTAGGACCCCTTTTCTCCACCACCCTAAAAGCTTTGCTCTACTGAAAACATGGGTACACCCCCTGCCATGCTGAATGTGTCCATCAACACCTCTTGAGCCCCTCCAGCACTGAGCCAACAACAGAGCGGTGGCTCCAGAGAAGACAGTAGCAGGAGCAAACGTGAGTCCACTTGAGATTGGGGTCACTTGCTCTCTCGCTGGCCCTCTCTCAGCCTAGCCTCCCTCACAGGGTTGTCATGAGGATACATGGGATGTTCTCATGCACATCCTACTGAAGCTCTTGGGAAGAAAGAAAAGACACAAAGGTCATCCACAGGTGCAACTGCTCAGAATCCACACAAACACCTGCTGAAGGCTTAAGAGCCCAGATGTACCCTCTAACACCACATTCCCCCCCCCTTCATCTTTTTTACCTTGTTCTTCAGCGCTTCTTCCAGCTTCTGGAAGTCATTATTCCAGACTAAGCCGTGCAAAGGGAACTTGCTGTCAGCGTCCCTCGAAGAGCTCATCCTGGGCCGATGGGCACCTTCTCCCCCCACCTCACGGCCCGGAAGGGGGGGGGGCACAACGCTTTTACACAAGCTAGCCCACTCCTCTCAGGTCATGCCCTCCGCTGCCCCCAATGCAGGGTGGGGAGCACCTCTCCACTCCCACGGTTGGGGCTGCCTCCCCCACTCCACCAGTACCCCCCAACCCTCCTTTGGGTGCCCAGCGAAGCCCCTCACCCCTCTCGGAATCTGTGGGAGATCCTCGTCAGTCCTCCGCTTTCGGGCTCCCCTAACCTTTCACCTTTCACCCCACCCCACTCCTCCTACGTTGCTCCTCCTTCCTCGCCCCCCGCCAGGCCGACCCGCCCGGCCCCGCACCCGCCTGTGGGGACCAGGAAGGAGGCCCCGGGAGGAGGAGGAGGAGGAGGAGGAGGGAACCGCGGCCCCCTCCCCTCGCGGGACGGCCTTCGGAGGCGGTGCCAGGAGGGGGGCGGATCGCTCAGGGCAACCACCCTCCTTCCCTCGTCCGCTCCCTTGAAGCCGCGAGCGCCATGCTGAGTGCGGGCAAAAGCGTCAGCCCCGCCCCCGACACACACACGCTTCCTGCGCTGGCCGCCATGATGTCTGAGGGCGCCCCACAGTCTCCGGGTACTCCGGCGGCCATCTTGGAAGAAGGCAACTGGTATTGTCTCTCTCTGCTTCGCTCGCTCTTCCCTCCGACCACCATGGTGACTAAGGGCGCCGTTGCCACCGACGTAGATCAGGCGACTATGTTTGGAGAGGGCGACGTGTTCGCGTTGTCCGCTCCGCCAAATCAAACTCCGCCATTTTGAGAGAGGGCAAGCGCCATGTTAGGTAATGGCAGCTGCTCCCGTCTCCTAGGACGCGCCCACTTGGAGATCCTCCTCCCCGGAACAGCCGAGCTGGAGAGAAGCTTTCATCGAGGCTTATCATAGAACCATAGAATTGGAAGAGACTCCTGAGGGTCATGTAGTCCACCCCTCTGCCGTGCAGGAATCAAAGCTACGGCATCCTTGACAGATGGGCACCCAACTTCTGTTTAAATACTTCCAGTGAAGGAGAGTCCACCACCTTCCCAGGGCGTCCATTCCACTGCCAAACGGCTTAATCAGGTTTAATCAGAATTCCCTTTCTTACCATTTGAATCTACTGGTTTGGGTCCTACCCTCTGAAGCAGGAGAAACAAAAGCTCACTCCACCCTCTGGATGACAGCCCTCATATCCTGTATGTCTGGCCATCCTGTCCCCTCGCAGTCTCCTCTTTGCAGGCTCAACATCCCTGACTCCACCAACTGCTCCTCAGAAGGCTTGGCTTCCAGACGTTGGATCATCTTGGCTCTCCTCCTCTGCACACCTTCCAGCTTGATGATATCTGTGGATATTGGAGACCCCAGGTGGGATCTGACCATGTCAGAATGAGCAAAGCCCAACCCAGGTGTCTGGCCAAAGGCTGGTTTCTTTGGGTTCCCCGCCTCCCTCAGGGAAAACCCCAGCCAGTGCCTCAATCATGAGACCTGGAACGGACACAGGACCCCAGAGCGAGCCTAGCTAAGTTGAGGTGCCACTTCTGGTGGGCTCAGCCATGGCTTAATTTCCAGCCAAGAGAGGTGTCATGGCCTCCCATTCTTCCTGGAAGGCTCCAAATCCCACCTAAATGGGGTGGTGGTAGTGGTGCTTTTATTTGGGCAAATGGGAAGTGTACTGGTCCAAGGCAGAGCCATAGCCGTTTGCCGCTTTGTTTTTCAAAATTAACCTCCAAGGGAGAAGCAATGGTTCATTATAAGAACTGTGACTTTAAGAACACCTGCCTGAGCTTGTTGTTTTCCTCCCCCCCCCAGTCTCTTTTTCCTTGTGGGTTGTGTATTTTAGATTGCAGAGCTAAGGGCAAAACTGTCTACTAGTTTTTGTAAGCTGCTTCACCACAGGGCTGGATAGCGAGACAGAAATGTTTTAGAAAGATAGATGAAGGTGGAAAGCACGCCCGGGCACAGCAGGGGAAACTTGGAAGGGGGGGGGGCTTTTACATGCCAACCTGAAAAGCCTGGTCTCCCTGGTTCCTCCTCAGACTGGATGTCATTGGCATTCAAGATGCATCCGCTTGCTTGTCTGGGAGCAAAAAATAGCAAATTATCTTGGATCATCATTAATCACAGCCAGTGACATGCCAGGGGGGTTCAGCTTATATAGCCACCCAAGGTGCTTCTTGGACAGGCTGTGGCTGGTTCAGCAAAGAGGACAGAGGGGAACTTGGCCTCTCCTTCACTGGTTTGGAGGCTGCAGGACTACGGAGCAGGGAGGAGCTCAAAGGAGGATCACCAGATTGAGGAGGGGCAAGTAACATTTGCATGGGGTGCAGACAGAACCCTGGTAAACTCTGATGCGCAACGGGAATTATTTAAGCAGAGTTTTCATTGAAACAAATAAAAAACTTTTATTAAGCTTAAAATAAACTTCTTCTTAAAAATAGATCACATATAGAATACAGCCTCCTTCATCTACCTTCAGGTAGCTCAGTTCTGTACAGCCTCCTAGTTAGTCCAATTATTGAACCAGCACTGTCAGACAGGTGTATCTGATGTAGACAATCCCAATATTGTTTTGTTGTTGTTCAGTCGTTCAGTCGTGTCCGACTCTTCGTGACCCCATGGACCAGAGCACGCCAGGCACGCCTATCCTTCACTGCCTCTCGTAGTTTGGCCAAACTCAAATCTGCAATATGCAGAACCTGTGGTTCCTCTAGAGCAGGGGTGGCCAACTTCCAAGAGACTGCGATCTACTCACAGAGTTAAAAACTGGCAGTGATCTACCCCCTTTTTGTTGAGCTTTTTTTTTTAGGAAGGAAAGCCCTGTTTTGGGGAGTTCACGTAAACGTTGTTGAGCTTCTTTAGGGAAGAGGAAAGCGACACTGAGCTTTTTTTAGGGAGGAAAGCCCTATTTTTGGTGGTTCAGGTCATTTTAGGGGTGCAGGGCAAAGGTGTTGTGCTTTTTTAGGGGAGCCAAAGGTTTTTAGCTTCTTTGGGGGGAGCCACTGATCTACCGGTGATCTACCACAGACGTCCAGTGATCTACCGGTAGATCACGATCTACCTGTTGGACATGCCTGCTCTAGAGCCAACAAAATTTGCGCTCTGGCTCTATCATCTTCATCACGTTCTCAGAGGGTTGTGGATTCAAACCATCTTTTACACAGTGCCAAAGTTTATCACGTTTTAAAACTAATTCAAGCTTGAGAGCCCAAGTTAAGTAGTTCTTATTATTCAGACGTTCCATCTGGGCAGTGTTGCCAAGATTAACAAACTGTGCAGGTTGCTGAGCTGACATGGCTTCTGCTCCTTGCTGCACCGGGTCTGTTTCTTCGGTACGCGGCCTCAACACTGGACTTTCAGTCCCCTCAAGGTCCTTACCGACAGCATCCTGATTCTCCAGCTTTAGCAATTCACCATCCATAAAACTCTGGGCACCATAACCTGACGCACAGCGGGAATTATTTAAGGAGAGTTTTCATTGAAACAAATAAAAAACTTTTATTAAGCTTAAAATAAACTTCTTCTTAAAAATAGATCACAAATAGAATACAGGCTCTTCTCTATACTGGCACACAATTCTGAGAGAAACTAGTCACCACAGTCAAGGTAAGTAACTCACACAGCACTGAAAGACAGTTACAGACTAGAATGGCAGTTATGGCAGTTAGACTCCAACGGCTGTTCCTGCTCTCATGCGTCTTTGTCACATGGTATGGTGGTTTAGGCCTGTCTAGAGCTGTACAATCCCAAATAGATAGATATCTAGTTGGCCACTGTGAGAATAGAAAGATGGACAAGATGGGTCCCCTTTGGTCATCCTTCAGGCTCCATTTATGTCCTATTCTGATTTCACAATGGAGCAAGGTCAGTAATTGCAGCACCATTGAGATGAGAGCCACGACCCCAGAGTCGTCCACGACTGGACCTAATGGTCAGGAGTCCCTTTACCTTTACCTTTCCTTGGATCAAAGACTTTAAAGAGGCACGTCTCTGGCTTGGGACTGAATCACAAAATCATAGAATTGTAGAGTTAGAAGGGAACCCAAGGGTCATCTACTCCAACATCCTAAAATGCAGGAAACTCAACTAAAGCATCCATGACAGATGGGCATCCAACCTCAGCTTAAAAACCTCCAAGGAAGGAGAGTCCAGAACCTCCAGAGGGCGGGAGACCGTTCCACTGTTGAATGGCTCTTACTGTCAGAAAGTTTTTTCTGATGTTTAGTCAGAATCTCCTTTCTTGTAACTTGAAGCCATGGGTTTGAGTCCTACTCTCCAGAGCAGGAGAAAAAAAGCTTGCTTCATCTTCCATGGGACATTAATTTTCTTCCCTATTTTTTCCTGGGGTAAGTCTATTTTATAAAAGGTAAAGTAAAGGGAACCCTGACCATTAGGTCCAGTCATGTCTGACTCTGGGGTTGTGGCGCTCATCTCACTTTATTGCCCGAGGGAACCGGCGTACAGCTTCCAGGTCATGTGGCCAGTATGACTAAGCCACTTCTGGTGAACCAAAGCAGCCCATGGAAACGCCCGCCGGAGCGGTCCCTATTTATCTACTTGCACTTTTGACATGCTTTCAAACTGCTAGGTGGGCAGGAGCAGGGACCGAGCAACGGGAGCTCACCCAGTCGCGGGGATTCGAAGCGCCGACCTTCTGATCAGCAAGCCCTAGGCTCTGTGGTTTAACCCACAGCGCCACCCGCGTCCTTCAATTTTTTTTAATATAAAAAAGTAACACTAATTTTCTAAAAACTATTTCATAAAAACAGTAACATTAATAATGTACCACTTCTGCCCGCAACAAATATGGTCGCCGCATGCCTCGCCTTTCCCGACGGCAAGATAGCCGCCCGAAGCCCCGCCCCAGCGTCCCTCGTCACGGACCTTCCGCGCGGCGATGATGAGGTGCGCACTTGGCGCAAGCGGCTTGGCGAATGGCTCGGCTCGCGGGAAGAGGTACGCCGCTGGCGCACGCACGCGCAGGATGCCTTCCCCGTGACTGGCGGGTCTGAGAGGGACCCGTTAGCGGGAGCGGCGGCCGGTCCGGCTAGGCCATGTCCAAGCGGCTGCGGAGCAGCGACGTGTGCGCCGATTGCAGCGCTCCCGGTAAGCGCCGCGGGAAGACCAGGGTCCGACGACGGGCGGGGAGCCACCGATGAGCACGAAGGAAGACCCAGGCGTCCGAGGGACCCAAGCACCCCACGGGGCTCTCGCGAAAGGGAGGGCTGGGATCATTCTGAGGGGAGGTCCGTCTGGGCATGTGCAGGGGGCCACCCCTCGCAAGCGGGTGGGGGAAGGAGCAGGTGCCCAGGGTGGAGCTGTCGGGGGAGCCCCGGCACCTCTCCGCTCTGCTGCTTGGGGTGTCCGTGAAAGAGGGAGGGAGGGAGGGGTTTGCACATGGGTTCCCTTCGCCCAGGAGACTTTGCTGGATGGGCCCCACTAGCCTCCTGCAGGCTCTGCTCGGGTCCTTGCAAGGCGGGCTTCCCAAAGGCTTCCCTGCCTTCCCGCCCCGTGGGATGAAGGATGCTAGGCTAGAGAGGCCTTTGGCCTGATCCATCCACAGGTGGTTATGTTTTCTAAAATTTGTGGGACACACCCTCTTTCCCCAGGGCCTTTGATGGAGATGACATTCTGGGCCCCAAACAGGAAACCAGCTGCGGAAATTGCCGCGTCCTGCCTTGAGTTAATTGCAGGTGGCAAGAGAAAGCAGCAGCCGGCTCCACTTGCAGTGGCACAAGGGGCCTGAGCCTTTTCGCTGTACCTTGGATGAATTGCCCCTGACATCAGAGCCTCTTGTGGCTACCAATGGTTGCCCCATGGGCTGTTGTTGTGGATCTTCCTGCCACAGCAAATCTCATGTCTGTCTCGTGGTCTGGGCACAATTCAAGGTACCGGTCTGGACGATTTCTTCCTCCCCATTGCACCATCACCAAAGCACTACCTCAGCTCTGTTCACACAGCCGAGGGTACTTGGGCATACACCACAACTGTGGCAGTCACTTCCCCCAGATCAGACAGAAGCAACTTTGGTAATCTGTGCCCCCCCCCCTGAGTTGTCCTTCTGTAAGTACTGGTAAATTACCAACTTATACTAGTGAGGACTTCATAGTTGGGGAGCCTGCCTAGCATCATGTACAAAATATGTATACTTGGCATACTGCACATAAATCCCAAATGAGAGCTCTGAGGTTAAGCGTAGATGCTCTTCTTTCTTGCAGCTTGCAATTCCACTTTGCTGCATTGTAAGTAGTTTTTAGGGTGGAGGCTGAGTTGCCATGCTCTTGAAATGCACAGGGAACCCTCATAATTTATGTGGAAATGGGAATTGCTGGCTGTTTCAGCAGCCTTACCCCATATCTTCCGCCACACTTAATAAAAGCATGCAAGCATTTCTTCATTGTGTGCATTCTTCAGCTCTTTTAACGGGGAATTGACAATTTCCCTCTGCTGTTCTTACAACTTCTCTAATAATGATGCACCTTTGCAGTAAAGACAGTACCGCAACAGATGTTATATTCGGCTTCAGTTCAAGAGATCTCATGCTTTGCCAGCCACCTTTCCATTCTGCTTCGGTTCAGCAGATAGCTTGGCCTGTGACTCAAGGCCAAATCTGGCTTGATGCTTGTCATGCTTCCTGTTTTGTGTGACCCTGGCATGTTCTTTGCAGCTTGCTTTAGCTCATGCCCTGGGTGCCTCCTCTGAGCTCAGTACAAATCCACATTTCCTTCCTTGTTTGGTGATGCACAAAGTAGTTTTTAAAATATAAAAACTGGACTTGAGAAACCCAAGCACCACCTGTGGCTGAAGTGGACGGTAGTGGAATTTCTTTGCAACCAAACTCCTGCCTCTCTCTCTTCCTATGCTAAATGTGCCACTGTTTTTCTTTCAGACCCATGTTGGGCATCAATTAACAGAGGAGTTCTGATTTGTGATGAATGCTGCAGTGTCCATAGGAGCCTGGGCCGGCACATCTCCCAAGTCAGGCACCTGAAACACACACCGTGGCCCACAACGCTGCTTCAGGTAACACACATAATGCCATTCAGCCTTGGTGCTGCCCATGCAAATGACCACCCCTCCTGCCTTAACAGCTTCCCATAGTAGTCATGCGTAGCCCAAAGGTGGGCAGGGGAAGAGAAGAGCTCGCTTGTGTAAAGCTTCCTTGTCTTGTCTTGCGAGGCCAAGGCTTACTTGTCAGGGACAGCCAAACAAGTGGCTGTGTAAGCACTTAAATTATAGTTTGGTGCTGTGTTTGGACCAATTTGTAAAGTGGATCTGAGTTGATGTGCTTTTTTCTTCTGTTCCTAATTCCACTTGCTTGCAAATAAACCTGTTTGGCGCAAATGGAGCTTAAACTTCCAACTGATATGTTGCAAGTCGAGAGGACCATCTAGTCTTAGAGTCCTTTTTTTCTTTTTATGCACTTGCATGGGTGTGTTCCACGGTTTTCTCTTCATATTTGTGTGTCAAAACTGCTTTATTGCAGAGAGTGCCTTGTTCTTCATGAGCCTCCACCTTTCCTCCAGTAAACTTACTTGCTGTTGAAGTAACTCTTTTATCTGTGGGTCTGTTCAGTGGCAACACCCTCCTGCATTCCTCCTGCTTCTGGGACTCCTATGGGGGCAGCAAGTTGGCCACTGGGAGGACAGGATGCTGGACTGGATGGGCTCTCTTTGGTCTGGTCCGGTAGCCAGTCTCTTATGGGGAGAGGTGGAAAACACTGACCTATGGAATGCATATTACAACCAAATGCCTTCTACCAATTTAATGATTCTGTTTGTCAACATTCCCTGAACTTTTGCTTTTGGTGCTTTTTAACGTTTTCTAATGTAACTGCAGTTGTATGGGGGGGATGCAAGGGTGTTGCAAGCAAACTCTACTTGTTCACTGTCACTATGACTGCAAAGCACTGTGGCATGATTCCCCACTCAGCTACATAACTCACTAGCTGCCCTTGAGTCCCTTGCACACTCTTGGCCTGCCTTACCTCTGACGGAGGTGATGCACCTTACCTGGAACTCCTTTAGAGGAAGGTCAGAATAAATATGTGTTAAAATCTGCCTGCTTGTTTAGATCTTTTAAAGCTATGAAAGGCAGGCAAAAAAGGCTGTTTTCCCCCTTCCACAGCTGGCAATATAAAATCAGAAGGCTTGTGATTGTTTCTTTAAAAAGCATCCTGCCAAGTGTTTTGGAGCCACATAAAACAATAAGCTAATTAGACATAGATTCCTTTACTGAAAATAGCTTAGCAGGTAAAGGAGGAAAAAAACTCCAGGAAATGTCTTGAGCTTATCGGTTATTTCATTTATTGTTTCATTGATTCTGGTGTTGTGTGTTTGGCCTGGGAGGTCTGCAAACCACCTCACAGAAGAGCTCTGGGTTTAGTTTTTTAAAACAAGCATTATGTAAATTTTAATAAAATAATTTTTTGAGGAAGTAATGAAATGAGACACAAATGGCAAAAAGACAGAATGTTGTGGATCAATGCACATTGCTAAATTGTGTCCAGAGATTGACTATGCAGCAGACTTCAAAACTGGTTTGAGGCCTTTTGAAATGCTGAAATAGATGTTTTCTGCACATTAAACCCAATACTCTAACCCTTAACTTTATTCTAAAGGTCAACAAAACTTTGAGCAGAGCCTTGAGAAGGGCTGTTTCTGTAATAAATGCTGGTGCATTATAGAACGTTTGCAGAGTACACCTGCAGAACTCCATGCCAGCAATAGGACAACTGTCACCTAGCGTCTAAGTTGCTCTGGACAAGAGGAAGACACCAACTCCATTCTTCGTGTTCTGCTTTTTTTTGCAGATGTTGGAAACCTTGTACAGTAATGGGGCCAACTCCATCTGGGAACATTCATTGCTGGATCCTGCATCTGTCATGAGCGGAAGGCGCAAAGCAAACCCCCAGGACAAAGTTCAGTAAGTTGGATGGGGGGGGCAATGCCTCTATCTTCCCTAGAGCGCCAAAGGGGCAAACCCATGGCAACCTCCAACAAACCATGGCCAGGGCTGGAGCCGATATGAGCCAACCTGATCCTGCCTTCCACATTGCCCAAGCAGAGGAAAACAGATGTGACTAAAACAGAGAAAGCCTGTTTATTCAGAGAGTTATTTGGGGGTGGGCGTGCAGGGAGCACACCAAATCAAAATGTCAGAAGTGTGGCTGAGTTCATGGCCTCCTGCTGCTGTTCTGGGAGGAGCATGATTGGGATGATGCTTGTTTCAAATCAGCATGTGAAATTCAGACCACCTCTGTGGTCTCCTGGGCCATGGCATCTCTTGTACGGCATACTTCCTCTCCCCATCAAATGCATTTTTTTCTCGCCATTCTTCACAATGGGGACATTGAGTATTTTTTATAGAAGGTGAATTAATTTTTTTTAATATTATTGCATTGTTGTTGTTGTACCTCACACATCTGACTGGGTTGCCCCAGCCACTCTGGGCAGCTTCCAGCATATATAAAAACAACAAAACATTACACATTAAAAGGCTTCCCTATACAGGGCTGCCTTCAAATGTCTTCTAAAGGTTATATAGTTACTCGTCTCCTTGACATCTGATGGGAGGGCGTTCCACAAGGTGGGTGCTACTACTGAGAAGGCCCTTTGCAAGTGTTCATCTTACCCACAGGATTATGGCCTTAGTTTCAAGCTAAATGTGCTTAATTAGGGATCACAGGCACAACTACTGAGTAAAAAGGCATCGGGAGCAAGACTTTGTCAAAAGCCTTACTGAAATCAAGATACACTACATCCACAGCATTCCCCTGTTCCACCAAGCTTGTAACTATCCAAAATAGATCTCACTCATGAGACGTTTTAATGCTCTTCTGTGGTGTAGTTCCTTTTCCTTTTGACTCTCTTGTAGCCCCAATAAAGCGGAATTCATCAGAGCAAAGTATCAGATGCTGGCCTTCGTTCATCGCTTACCATGTCGGGATGATGACAGTGTGACTGCCAAAGACCTTAGTAAGGTAAGATTCCCTCATATGAAGACCTCTGAGTTGGGATCAGGTTGAAGGCCCATCTAGTCCAACATTCTGTACTCACTAGATGCCCATGCAAAGCCCACTTTATGGGCAGGTAGCTGATCAGGATGTGTTCCATCCACAATATTCAGCTGCCACCCTGACACTTTGGGGGGAAAGGTATGATTGAGTCCTAAATGCTTCAGGGCCGCTCTGTCAAAATCCAAATTCTGATTCAGAAAAAAGAAACTTAGTATTTCCTGTTTTTGCTAATGAGGAATTGAAAAAATAACTTCATTTTTTACAGAATTGGATGAAATTTACAGGCATAGTAGCCCCTCGTGATTGGATACAAAAAGGTTTAGGGTTCCCCCCTCCCCCCACTGGCCTCATTCATAAAATTCACCCCCACCACCCAAAAAGCAAACCATCAATACTTAAAAAAAGAAAAAAGAAAATATTTCTGCAGAAATAGACTAACTTTTCAGGCAAGGTAGCCCCTTTTGTGTATTTACAGTTTAGGGGTAGTTAAAAATGATTCATTTAATTGTTTTATAAACAATTTGTATGAAAAAGGGTACATCAAAGGTAAGAAATTTGCCAAATGACAGACAAATCAGCCCAGGGATTTTTAGTGCCTGGTGTCTTTGAAGTTGATTTTGAGCAAGGGAAGAACTAGAAAGGATTTGCTTCCTTCCCTGTGATATATTGTGGGCAACAGTTCCATTATGAAATCTTAGAGGTGTCCCTTGGAAAATAACCTGCAAAATTTCAGAAGGTAAGACGTAGGGGCCAGAGGGTTACAATGAATGAAAACTAAGAAACACAGCTTCAGCCTTGTGTTCTGCTCAGTGACATCAATTTTTTTTATTTTTAAAGTATTTTTTATTAAACATTTTCTTGATTTACAAAGGTGTATGCAATGTCTCTCCTGTATTTATTCCCCCATGTAACATTTTTACTAATCATTTTTGGTTGTTGAGACATTAGGAAGAAAAGGGGAAAAGAGGTGGGTGGGATGGGGAGACAATGTTTTTATTTTACTTATTATTATATGTAGGGTTTGGTGTCAGTGCTGTTTCTGCAGGTTCTCTGCTGTTTGCTTGTGCTCCTTTGGCAGGGAGAGAGGTCAGGGTTGGCGTAGGGTGTGATTGTTCATTTGTGGTTGGCTGCGGTGATCTTTTTTTTAAAGAAAATTTTATTCATTTTTCTAATTTTAACAACAATTGAACATATTCCCAATACATATTTTAAAATACAATGTTGCATTGACTTCCCCGTTTCCCTTCTCATTGAGTCCATTTTAGTGCTTCTTTAGCAATTTTCATCTTTTCATCTTTCTTTTATCCTAACCCTAAAATCTTACATTTTCATCTTTTCTAATTTTATTATCAATTTATTCTTCATTTCCTTCAATATAACATCATATTAATCCCTTTGCCTAAAATTAATTCCCAAAGACAACCCTTTATCAAAACATTACATTTTCTACCAAAATATCTTCCAGTTTTGCCCCCCTTACCCTGGCCTCGGGTTGCCCTAAGCGATACAGCAAATTCCATAAGACAGTCCAATTTCAAACCCTATTACGCAGTCATAAACCGATGTCCCCAGTAGCTTCTCACCCTACTCCTACTCTATCGTGTCTTAACAGTCTCATTTCCCTCTTGCTTCCCCACTGTTTTCCCCTCATTTCTCTCATTGTTCCCCACTGCCTGCCTCCCCAGTTGTTTTTCCCCAAACATTTGACAGTCATCCTTTCCCTTGGATTTTGCTCCCAATAAACGTTATGCCCTCCCTCTCTCACTGGGAGAGCAAAATTCCACCTTCGTCCTTTTTTAAAGTTCTTTTGGGTCAAACCACCATCTTGTTCCCCCCCCCCCTCTCACAGAGGGTACAGTCCATATTTCTTTAGAATCCATTGCTTTATCCAGGCCATCTGGCTTTTGGACATTTATGTCTTCCTTCTCTGGTATTGCAGATTCTTGGCAGCTCTGGGTAATACTTCGAATTTGCAGTGTATTCTGGTATATCCCATCCCTTATTTCCAAGAGCAATTCCAAAAAAAAATTCTTGTGAGTCAGTCAAACCAGATATTGTTATGTCTGCAGGCATGTTTCCCATCTCTGCTTTCAAGGGCACAGTGGGGGTTAGAGCTGGCAACTTGGAACTCTCAGCTCTCAAACTTGGAAAATACCAATCTCGTCCATGTTAATCACAAATTTCATGTTCCTCATATTCTTCTGTCCTTTAAACAGCAAGCAATTAATAGTCATATATTCCAAAGTCTTAACCTATGATCCTTCTTACTACTGACAGTTCCTAACTTCAAAGGGTAGATAAGCTTCTTTCTTTTGTGACTTCCATCTTAACTCGCTGATCCCTCCGGGCTCCCGACTCCAGTTCATTGGGGGGGGGGGTCTCCCCCAGTTCGAATTCAGTTTTTAAAAGACCAGTCTTTGGAAGTTTAAAACTTCCTATTCATCTCTCCAGCTTCAGGGAAGGTAATTGCTTTCTACTTTTCTCCATGGGTGGGAGCAACTTCCATATTTAGCTCACCTCCCGCATCCAATTAGTTCTGCTCAATCAGTATAAATTACTCACGGTTCAATCATCAGATTTGTCTATTTCTTTTTTTGGAGGAATTGATCGCAGGAATCTCTCAGTCTTGCAGCTTCGCGCTGGCAGGGAAAGCGATATGTCCAATGTGCCGGGGCTCCAACTCCCTCACTCTCAGGGGCTCAAAACAGAGCCTTGCCGGGGAGGGATGAGCCCGCTTTTGGCACCCGCCGGACGACCATGCCCCCCCAAATGCTCTATTTGGGGTTCTTTTGGGGGTCCTCTGTGCTGAAGAGGGTCCCCCCATCCCTGCCATGCTCAGGTCCGCTCCGCTGAATGGTTCTGTGACTCATGGCGGCTCCGCAATCAACCGGAAGTCGGCTGTGGTGATCTTTGGTTTCCTGTGTGAGTGGGGTGGGTGGGTGTTTTTGATCGGACCAGCCATATTGATTTGTATGCTGTCGGTAGATTTTTGTCATTGTCTTGTTGGGCTGTGTGTGTGATGAAGGGAAACCATACCGGGGTGAAGGTGTCTTCTGTTAGTCCCCATGTCAGTTTCAGCTTACTGGTTAGTTTTTCTAGTAGGGCTGTTTCCCATAATACTTGGTACCATTGGTACATGCTTACTCTTGACTGGTCTTTTCCAGTGTCTGGTTATGATGTTTCTGGCTGCTGAGAGTAGATGGGTTATGAGTTCTTTGTGGTGTAAGTGGGCATTATTGTCTTGGAAGATGTTTAGTAGGACCAATTCTGGGGTGATTTCTAGCACTTGCTTGGTTATCTTACATATTTCTCATATGATTGTTGTCTAGAATGGTTGGATTTGGAGGCACTCCCACCATATGTGGAAGTATGTTCAGTGACATCAATTAAACCTTAAGTGTGAAGCTGATCTGAGTGGATGTTTTTATGAGAGACAGAGAAGCACCTGTCACTCCCTCACTCCTCCCTCTTCCCTAGTAGAGAGCCCTCCAGATGTTTTGGGCTGCAGCTCTCATCAGCCCTGACCGTTGGACTGCTGGCTGGGATGGATGGGTGTTGGGGGCCCCAGGTCACCTAGAGAGCTGCAGGTCAGGGGAGGTTGCTGCTCTCCGTCTGCCATTTGATAAACCTTTTTCATGTCTCCACACCTTTGCTTGTCAATTGTAGCTGGCAGGTGGCAAGAGGCTAGCCTCAACATTCTCCAAAGCAAGCCCCTCTGGGAATCCCTGGAAGGAGTTACTGGGACTGTCGGTGCAGATTTCTCAGCTGTGGTGAGGCAAGAGGAAATTCTCTGCTGACACTCCTCTCTCTTTCAGCAACTCCACTCAAGCGTCAGGACGGGGAACCTGGAGACCTGTTTGCGGCTTCTCTCTCTGGGCGCCCAGGCCAACTTCTTCCATCCAGTAAGAGAAGGCTTTTCCATGAGCTTGGCCACCATTGCTTTGGGTTGGTCTGCAGCAGCTTCTCAGCAAATTCCTGTTAACTCCCCTTTGCAGGAGAAAGGGAACACCCCACTGCATGTAGCTGCCAAGACGGGTCAGATTTTACAAGCGGAGTTGTTGGCGGTGTATGGGGCTGATCCTGGCACACAAGACTCCAGTGGGAAGACGCCAATTGACTATGCAAAGTGAGCAATTTCAAGCTTGGGAGGGGGGTATTGTTGGCAGGAAAAAAAATTAAGAGCAAGTTCCAAAATCCCTTTTGGAGTGGGTGGGAGATGGACCAAAGCTCCTTACTATTGAATTTCGCTGTTTAGTGACATGAAAAACTTTCTCACTGTATCCCTTCCTCTGCTTCTGAGGCAACGGAAGATCTCTGCAGCTAGGTTAGAAGGAGGAGCTCTAGGTGCTGTGGGATGCTTTCACCCAGTTAAAATAAGGCATGGTGGCTTTCAGTGCCTTATTTTGGATAGCAAACCTGCGCAACAGTATATTTCACTCTGTGAGTAGGATTGTAGCCTCAGAAGTCACCTGCAATAGACTTTTATTTTTGTTCTTACTGATGTTTTTAACTCAACAGTAGTGATTTCTGAATGAATCTCCCACCCACCTTTTGCCCAATAGGCAAGGAGGGCACCATGAGCTGGCGGAACGCCTTGCAGAAATCCAGTACGAGCTCACTGACAGGCTGGCATTCTATCTCTGTGGCAGAAAACCTGGTAAGGGTCTGACTAGGTTTATTTCATGTTATTGTGGTTATTTCATTTCCCCCCATAAAATTTGAATATCGGTTGATTGCTAAAAATAAACAAACTTCAGAGTAGTGTCTCATACCCTCCAACATTTCTCTGATGAAAATAGGGATGTCCCATTCCATAGTGATAATTTTACTCTTTATACCCCAACACATCTGACTGTGTTGCCCCAGCCACTCTGGGCAGCTTCCAACATACTGTATATACTCGGGTATAAGCCGACCCGAATATAAGCCAAGGCACCTAATTTTACCCAAAAAAAACTGGGAAAACTTATTGACTCAAGTATAAGCCTAGGGTGGGAAATGTGGCAAAGGCAGAGGAGGAAGGAGCAACCCTCACTCGAGTATAAGCCGAGGGGGGGGCTTTTTCAGCATAAAAAATTGCTGAAAAAGTTGGCTTATACACGAGTATATACGGTATATAAAAACATAATAAAACATTAAACATTACAAGAAAAAAACCCTTCCCTATACAGGATTGCCTTCAGACGGCTTAGGGTTTGGATAACTTCATACTCACCACCATTTCTCCGATGAAAATAGGGACATCCTTAGGAAAAGTGGGACGTTCTGGGATCAAATCAGAAACCAGAACAGCTTATCTAAATCAGGGACACCCCTGGAAAACAGGGACACTTAGAGGGTCTGGTGTCTGTAGAATAAGAATAAGAGTGAAAAAGAAAAAGACAATAAAATTATCAGTAAAAACGTTTCAAAAAAATATGTTAAAACATTGAAAAAATTAAAAGTCAGTGATAAGCTAAAAATGGATTAAAACCCATGTCAACATTCTCCATATCTGAGAAGGCTTGTCAAAGCCAAAATGTTTTTAGCAGGTGCCAAATAGAGTGCTGTGAAGGTGTCTGCCTGATGTCAACAGGCAGGGAGTTCCAAAGTGTAGGTGCTGCCACACTAAAAGATTTCTTGCTGTGGCAGAAGAAAAAATATGTGGCCCCTGTAACTGTGCAGGTTTTGTCGATGGAATCAGCTGAGGGGCAGATCTGGGGCCACTTTATATACTATTAGTAACACCTTGAAGATGGCTCACTAGCAAGTGGGCAACTTCTGCAAGTCCTTGAGCAGAGGAGGAGGAGGAGAAGAAGAGGAGGAGTTTGGATTTGATACCCCGCTTTATCACTATCCGAAGGAGTCTCTAAGCAGCTCACATTCTCCTTTCCCTTCCTCCCCCACAACAAACACTCTGTGAGGTGAGTGGGGCTGAGAGACTTCGTGACTAGCCCAAGGTCACCCAGCAGCTGCATGTGGAGGAGTGGAGATGCGAACCCGGTTCACCAGATTACGAGTCTACCGCTCTTAACCACTACACCACACTAGTCTTATGTTCTATCCTGCTTTACATCTAGAGAGCTCGGGGTGGAGTCCATGGCTCATGCATCCCCCCGCATTTACCTGTTTGAGAAGTGGTCCAGCAGGAATGGGGGGGCACATATGTTCATCCTGGGTCGCTATTATCTTTTAACCCCATGTTGACTGCCATGATTGCTGTAGCTCAAGGGAGGAGAGACTTTAGACTTGCAGGAACTACTTAACTTTTTCCTAGAACTGCAGTCTGGTATAAAATATGTATTCTGATCCCAGGAATTTGTTTGGAGTACCAGAACTGAGGTGAGCTCACATTCCTTTCATACAGAAATCCACACCTGGTGACACCCAAGCTTCATTCACTTCTGCAGTGTAGTTTGGGTGTGGAAGGGGTCATTCTGTTGCTGCTATAAACAGTTGGGAGTCAGAAACCCTTGCAGATCTACTGCAGGAGATCCAAATCTGCTTCTGCTTGTCCTTGCCCTGCCAGAATGCAGCCCTCAGACCTCTCCAGTTTATGCGGGCACTGAAGAGACTGCTCAGCTGAATCAAGCTGTGGCTTGTGGAGAACTGTGGGTTGAGATAATGGTATGATCCTTTCTAGCACTTAATGCACTTTTGAAACTTCATTTTCAGATCACAAAAGTGGACAACATTTTATTATACCTCAAATGGCAGACAGGTAAGAATGCAGACTAAGCACTAATAATATGTGGTAATAGTATTGTTGGCCATATCAAATGACAGTTGTAGATTCCTTTGATTGTTAAGAGTGACGTGCGCTCAAGCTTTGATTTTTGTCTTCCTTCTCCTTGCAACCTCTCCTTGTCTTCTGTTAATTGATTGAGGTGCCTAAAGTCTTTCCTGATTGGCAGGGCAGATGTTGATAAATAGGGCAAATAACATTAATAAATTTAATTGCTATTTTTTCTCCTGCTGCGGTCCCTTGGGGATTAAGACGGCTGTAAGTAGTTCAGTAGTTTAATTTACCATTTAACTCTGTTATGTGAGGGTTGAAAATTAGGTACTTATCACAAAACAAACTAATAACTCAGCTGTGCACTAGAAAGTGTGGACAATAAGTGTGGGTCAGTTGTTTCATTTCTGCGTATTATGTAACCTATTTTTGCAGAAGTTGTTAAACTGAGAGGGTCTGTGTTCTGGCCAGTGGACCCTTTTGAGATAAGCCTTTCATCTCAGAAAGATTTATCTCAAAAGATTACTCAGGACAGGGCTTTGAGTGTGGCTCCCCCTATTCTGTGGAATAACATCCTGCCCACTATCTGGACCCTCCAGAAAGAGTTAAAGACATTTTTGTTCCAACAGACCTTCCTAGCTGGACAATTGGGTCTTTGCCATGAATATCTAGTCTGTATGGTTTTAGGTTTGTTTTAAGTGTATCTGGGTGTTTGGGCTGGGGAGGTTGTGCGTGTGTGTTTAAATTGTTTTTTCCTGTTCCCCTCCCTCTGTTTTTTATTGTACATCCCCTTGAGATGATTCTGTTGAAGGCGATCAATACATTTAGATGGTGACTGATAATATATCCACTGCTTGGGGGGGGGGGCGCAGGGGTATGCATATCCCTAAACATTTTGTGAATATTTGTACTTTTGTCCATTTACTGTATTTATTTTCCCTGATCTGAACTATAAAATGGTGGTTTTCTTGAGTCAAAATTGTGAGTACCCCTAAACATTATTTTTAGGGGGGAAAGCCCTGAATATACCTTTAGGTTAACTATTAGGGCATGCGTAATTAAGTTTACAGTGGACGCTTGGGTTGCAAATGTGATCCATGCGGGAGGCACGTTTGCAACCCGCAGCGCTGCGTCTGCGCACACCTGGGTCGCGATTTGGCGCTTCTGCGCATGTGCCAAAACCCAGAAGTAACCCATTCCGGTACTTCTGGGTTTGGCGCGGTGCGCAATCCAAAAACGCGCAACCTGAAGCGTCTGTAACCCAAGGTATGACTGTATATCAGTCTATAGGCTGACATTCCAGCAGAAACTGTCCACAAGACTGTCTGCTATGAGAAGCAGATAGGTAGATAGATAGATAGAAAAGCATCAAGCAGCACTTCACGCAGGCTTTCTCTGGATCCCTTTTAGGATTCGGTTAATCACTTAAATAACATACATGTTACTGTGATTAACAAAACAGGTTTTATATTTATGTTGCAAACCATTTCCCCTTCCTCCTTCATTAGCTGCTGTAATAGAAATGAAATGATGCAGTAAAAAGCAAAAGGACTAAACTACAACTGTGTCTGCATTCTTGGTCAAGGAATGACAGGCGCGTAACTTTAATTTTCACACCTCTTTGTGTATTCCTTGCCTAGTGATGCTTCCAGGGACGCGGGTGGCACTGTGGGTTAAACCACTGAGCCTAGGGCTTGCCGATCGGAAGGTCAGCAGTTCGAATCCCCGCAACGGGATGAGCTCCCGTTGCTCGGTCCCTGCTCCTGCCAACCTAGCCGTTCAAAAGCACGTCAAAGTGCAAGTAGACAAATAGGTACTGCTCCAGTGGGAAGGTAAACGGCATTTCCGTGAGCTGCTCTGGTTCGCCAGAAGCGGCTTAGTCATGCTGGCTACATAACCTGGAAGCTGTACGCCGGCTCCCTTGGCCAATAAAGCGAGATGGTCAGGGGTCCCTTTACCTTTACAGTGATGCTTCCAAGGTTCAGGTGTCAATACAGTGATCGCTTCTTTGTTTCATAGCAGTTTAGATTTGTCAGAACTGGCCAAAGCAGCCAAGAGGAAGCTTCAGTCGGTGAGTAACATTTTCTCTCTGCTTCCCCGCCCTCAGCTTTTCAGGGAAGAGGATTGGACCCTGGGTGGGACTGGGGAGGGTGCAGAGGGTGGGTTGGATACAGAGGGAGTACAGCTTACTGGGAGTCTTGAGTGTGGAAAGCAACAGGGACAAAGGAACAAGCCTTAGGGGCTCAGCTTTCCTCTGTATTTTTAGATTCTTATATCCTTCATTTTAAAGAGTGTGTTGCTGGTGTTAAACTCCTGGGAGTAGCCAGCAGCAACTTGAGGAGCATTTGGCCCTTGCTGAGGTGCCAGTGGATTGACTCCTGGGAGTTGGCAGCCCTTGCTGGCTAAGTGCAGATTGCGCCACATGGAGTTTGTACCACATGGTCCCTCACCTGCCCCACTGCCCATTCGCATGCTTTAAAGAGCCACAATCCTGCCACGGACTTTAAAGAGCCACAATCCTGCCACGGTCAGTAGAATTTGTCGGAACAGCAGTGACGACCGAGCCGTAATGGTGACTCCCAGGTCGTATCTCTGGAACACATCCAGGCTTGTCTCAGATGATGAATAACGACCTAAGCCTTTGGTGAGGCTTCAGGTACGTTCTCCCATACACGCAGAGTAAGCACACAGCAGAATCAGCCAGAAATATGTACTACATTGCTACTTTATTTCTAACTATAAAGGACAGAATAAAATACACGTCTGCTCTCCATGAAAGACAGTCCAAAGAAGAAAGAACAAAGGAACAGGAAACCAGTAACATCAACATCCGTCTCCCGTGCGATTTCCAACAGTCTGGTGCTAGAATGTCAATAGACTCTTGTGACTCCCAATAACTGCACAGTGGCAGAAACCTAACAGAATTGCCCCAGACACCCATTCGCTTCTCCTTGTTTGAGTGGGGCAGCAGCTCTCCAAGAGCAGAATGTGTGTTTCAGTGCTGGGGGGAGGGGGTGCGGCAATGGTGGGGAAATGCTGTGGGCTTCATGAGGAGGGTTTCCTGGTGGGGCATCTGGTGGCTGCTGTGAGAAGCCTGGCTAGATAGATGGAGCTTTAAGCTGATCCACTGGCCAGCAGGCAAGCAGGGGCCCCTTAGGTTCTGAATGTTGGGAAAACAAAAAACACGCTTGCCACAGAGTCTCGTGCTTAACTTTCCCTCCCCCTCCTCTCCAGCTGAGCAATCACTTGTTTGAAGAGCTCGCCATGGATGTCTATGACGAGGTGGACAGGCGGGAGACAGACGCAGGTGACCTTCTGTTGCGGGACTGTGGGTGGGTGCCATGCCGCTGCACAGGGGCCCTGCGTGAGGCCCGAATGAGCCTCCTCAGCAAAACTCTGCATTGCAGCAAAGGGCTCCTGCCCCTGGAAGGTGCCAAGTCTTCTCTTCTCTTCTTGCCCTGTCCTGCAATTTCCCCTCCTGGGTGGCTCCACGTCACAGGGGTGTGATGGCCTGGGGGTGTCAGCCTTGGCAGCTGCTGTGGGCCTTCCCCAACCTGGGGCCCTGCAGATGTTTGGGCAGTTGTAGTCCAAGGGCTGGACAAGGCTGATTATAGCCCACAACCCAAGCCTTGGTTTTTGCTTTAGAGTGAAATTGTGTTTGAAGCATTCATGGAAATTTGTGTCTCTTAGTATGGGGGGAAAGCTCATTTGCCCAGAGGGCTTCATTTGGGACATGTGTCTAGTGCTTTGACTGCAGGTATGGAAGGTTTATGAGGGAGGGAGCACCCATTGCCTACCACCAATTCCCTGCCGATGCCCAAGCATGGAGAGACTGTGGGCCTCCGGATGTTGCTGGGCTTCAACTCTCAACAATCTGCATGGCTGACAGTCCAGGATTATGGGGCTGGAGGCCAGCAATACCTGGAGAGCCACAAGAAGTCCCCCATCATTTATGTAGAAACCTAAGCAAAGCTAACCCTGGCTTTCTGTCCCTTGAAACAGTGTGGCTTGCCACTCAGAACCACAGCACGCTGGTCACCGAGACAACGGTGGTCCCTTTTCTCCCCGTCAATCCCGAGTACTCCTCAACAAGGAACCAGGTATGTTACTCACACCATTTCTCTGTCGTCTGAGGAGGAAACTTATTCCCAAGCCCTAAACACAGGCAGAGGATTTTCCATTTATCGGATTTCTACCTTTGCTGGACAAATTCAAGAGTTGATTGCTAGAATGCACTGTATGTGGAGGCTTCCTGGGATCTGGTTTGGAATCTCCTGCTGGTGCAGAATGCGATTGCCAAACTGCTGAGCAGGGAGCTTCTGGTCAAGAACATGGAGCACCATGGTTAAAGCAGATTCACTGGCAGCCCATCTGCTTCTGAGCCAGGTTTGAGGTTCTTTTTTCCCCTTTCCTTTTTTTCTTTATAATAAAGTTTTATTATTTTCTTCTTTAACAACTTTCAACCATACAACACTCTGCTCTACAGAGCTCTTGACTTCCCTCCCTCCCTCCCTTCAACAGATATATCAGTCCATTTGCGCACTTCAATCTTTAAGTTATAGTCCTCATTGTAGGATTTATTTCAATCCTGCTAGTGTCTTTAAATTTTGCAATTGTCATTTAAATAAATAATAAATTTACTCCAATCTCTTTGGAATTTTGAATCATCCTGATCTTGGATCCTGCAGGTCAGGTTGGCCATCTTCGCATATTCCATCATCTTCATCTGCCACTCCGCAATAGTAGGTAACTCTTGTAATTTCCATCTTTGGGCCAACAAAGTTCTCGCCGCCGCTGTGGTGTACATGAATAGTCTTTGGTCTACCTTTGCAATTTTGTTTCCCATCAAACCCAGCAGAAAAGCTTTGGGTTTTTTAGGGAACGTATATATAAACATCTTTTTCAGCTTATTGTAGACCAACTCCCAAAATGTTCTCACTTTATCACAAGTCCAACACATATTCCAGCATGCTTTATTCTTCATTCTATACATCTTAGCTAATTTCACCGGTGTAAGGTACCATCTATACATCATTTTTAACACATTCTCTTTCAAAGCCATGCATGCTGTAAATTTTAAAGTGTCATTCCACAGTCTTGTCCATGCATCAAACTCAATATTATACCCAAAGTTTATTGCCCATTTTATCATCACTTCTTCCACTTGCTCATCCATTCCATTCACAAATTAACAAAGTAACAAATTAAACATTTTAGACAACATTTTACTTCTGCTTTCTAGCAATTCATTTTGAAATTTCGATTTCTTATTATCAAAACATGAATTTCTCTTATCCACATTAAATAAATCATTTACTTGGTGATACTGCAACCATCCTGCGAAACAGTCTTGAATCTGTTCATATGGTTTAAGCTTAAAACCTTGGTCCATTTCTATCATAATCTCTCCATAGGTGGCCCGCCTCCCTTCCATGTTTAATTTTTTGACTGATAATACTTCAATCGGGGAAATCCACCAAGGTGTTTTCCTTTCAAGTAAACATTTGTTTCTTTCCCATACCTCATAAATTGATCTTCTAATTACATGATTTAGGAAACCTTTATGTACTTTCACTTTGTCATACCATAAATATGAATGCCATCCAAATCTGTTGTCATAACCTTCTATATCTAAAAGATCTGAATCTTCCATCGTTATCCATTCCTTTAACCTGCAGAGATAGGGCGCTTCATAGTAAAGTTTCAAATCTGGCATGGCGAATCCACCTCTTTCTTTTTTATCTTTTAATTATGCTTTATCCTGGGCTTTTTCGCCTGCCAGATGAATCTCGATAATACTCTTTGCCAATCCCTGAATTACCATGTCCCCCTGGTCACTGGAATTGTCTGAAATAGAAACAACATTCTAGGTAAGACTTTCATTTTTACAGCTGCTATTCTACCTGAAAATGACAGTTTTAATCTATTCCATATCTCCAAATCTTTCTTGATTTCCTTCCATGTGGTTTCATAATTGTCTCTAAACAAATTAATATTTTTAGATGTCAGCCGAACTCCCAGAAATTTTACCTTCTTGGCCACCATAATTCCTATTTTATCTTGTAAATCCTCATATTCCTCTCTGGTCATATTCTTTGTTAACATTTTGGTTTTTGTTTTATTAAGTTTAAATCCAGCAACTTGTCCAAATTCTTCCATTTTCACAGTGCTTCTTGCAAACTAGATACAGTGGTACCCCGCTAGACGAATGCTTCGCTAGACGAAAAACTCGCTAGACGAAAGCATTCGTCTAGCGGGAGGCTGCCCCGCTAGACGAAAAAGTCTATGGGGCTGCCTCGCAAGACGAAAAAATTTCGTCTTTTTTTTTTCCGTTTTGCGGAGCGCGCCTCCCATTGCCGCTCCGCAAGACGAAAACCCCGCTAGACGAAAATTTTCGCGGGACGAATTATTTTCGTCTAGCGGGGCACCACTGTAGCGGTTGTTCCACTGTTAGAACCAAATCATCTGCAGAGGCCTTTAATTTACCGTAAACTCTTTTATTCCAATCTTTATTCCTCTGACTTCAGATGAATCTCTCAAATTCTTATTTAACACCTCCAGGACCGTAATGAATAATAGTGGTGACAGCGGACATTCTTGTCTAGTTCCTTTGGATATATCAAATTTATCTGTCAGTGTATTATTTATTATCAATTTCACATTCTGTTCTGAATATATTGCTTTATTTCCTTTCAGAAATGTGTCCCCTATTCCCATCATTTTCAAATTCTCCTACATTAAATGCCACAAAATATTATTAAAGGCTTTCTCTGCTTTCTGGAGTGCCAGTGTGGTGTAGTGGTTAAGAGCGGTAGACTCGTTATCTGGGGATCCGGGTTCGCATCTCCACTCCTCCACATGCAGCTGCTGGGTGACCTTGGGCTAGTCACACTTCTCTGAAGTCTCTCAGCCCCACTCACCTCACAGAGTGTTTGTTGTGGGGGAGGAAGGGAAAGGAGAATGTTAGCCGCTTTGAGACTCCTTCAGGTAGTGAAAAGCGGGATATCAAATCCAAACTCTTCTTCTTCTTCTTCTATAAACATCAATGCTGCCTGTTTGTCATTCCTGGTCTCCAAGTATTCTATTATATTCACTATATTTCTGACATTATCTTTTAATTGTCGACCTGGAAGAAAGCCCGCTTGATCTTTATGTATTGCCTCATTTAGTACATTTTTCAGTCTATTCGCCAAGATGTCTGCAAATAATTTATAAATATTATTCAATAAGGAAATGGGTCTATAATTTTTTACATTCAAGAGATGTTTATCTTTCTTGGGGATCAACGTAATATAAGCTTCTTTCCAAGTACTTGGAATTTTATCCTCCTTTAAAATACCATTTATAACATCACGCAAAACCGGTATCAACTGTCTGCTAAGTGTCTTATAATATTTTGCTGAAATGCCATCCGGTCCTGGAGCCTTTCCTATTTTCATCCTTTTCATTGCTGTTTCAATTTCCTGTTCAGTAATTAGTCCGTTGAATGAGCTTCTTTTCTCTGCTGGAATCACCTGCAATTTCCTGTTCAACAATTAGTCCGTTTTCTGTGCTGGAATAACCTGCAATTTATGATTCTGAATGTATCTTTCAATTTTATTTTTATCTTCCTTCTCCTTCTTATATAAGTCTTTATAAAAACTTCTGGAAAGTCTTTCTTATTTCTTTTGGGTCCTCAATCTCCTTTTCTGCAACCTATTGATAGTATTTTGTTTTTGTCAAGCCTTTATTTGCCAAGCCAATAATTTCCCTGTTTTGTTGGCCAATTCAAAAATTTCCTGTCTCAGCAGTTTAATCTTCCACTCCACTTCCTGGTTCACCAGCATGGAGAACTGAGTCTGCAACAATTTAATATTCTGTTTTATAGATTTCTCTTTAGGTTTAATTGTTAGCAATCTTTCATTCTCCATGAGGTGGGCCAGGATTTCTTCTTTCTTTTTTCCTCTTTCTTTTTTTCTGATGGCTATTTTTCAGTATGAGGAAACCTCTCATCACTGCTTTGCTAGCATCCCATACAGTTTCAATAGGTGTTTCTTTATTCAAATTCCACTTAAAATAGTCTAAAATGGTCTCTTTTGCTTTTTAAACAATTTCCTGATCATTGAATAGACTTTCGTTCATTCTCCATCTAAAGGAAGATTGATCCTTTCCTTTTAATTCCAAATATATCGGATTATGGTCAGCTAAAGTCCTTGGGAGAATCTCAATTTTCGATACCCTCGGGCTCAACTCTTTGGAGACCCATATATAGTCAATTATTCCCAAACGTTTATTAGGTTCTGAGAAGAATGTAAATTGCTTCACTGTTGGATTTTTAAGTCTTCATATGTCCGTTAATCCCATGGTATCCACCATATCAAAAAATGGTTTTGGTAATTTGCCTTCATACTTGACTTTCCTTTTTATTGATCTATCTAGATCTAGCATTACCACTCCATTGAGGTCTCCCATTAAAATTATTCTCATATTCTGACTGTCTGTCATTAAGGTTTGAATAAAATTCTGCTTTTTTGTCATTCGGTGTGTAGATTCCAACAATAATCAATTTTTCTCCCTGCAGGGTGATTTGTACTATCAGTACTCTTCCTTCCTCATCCTTAAATAGCAATTTGGGATCATGTTTCTCCTTTATATACATTACTAGTCCATTTTTTTTATTTACATCTGAAGCAATAAAGTCCACCCCCAATCTTTTATTAATTAAAACTTGTTTGTGTCTCCTTGCAATGTGTGTTTCTTTTAGACAAATTATATCCAAATTCCGTTTTTTCAAAATATGTTCAATTTTGTTCCTTTTATTTTTATCATTAAGTCTATTCACATTCCATGATAAAGATTTCAAAGCCATTTCTGCAACCAATTACACTTACAAATATAAATAGTTCAAGGTTGGGGTCTTTTATCAATATCTTCCTCCTCCTCCTCCTCTTCTTCTTCTTCCTCCTCACCCTCATCCTTCTTCTCCTTTTCCTTCAGGTCCAATCCTGGTTCTATCTTCTCCACTTTACCTAATTCTTTGTCATACTTCCTTGAAAATTTATTCAACTCCTGTGGGCTGCTTAATTTAAATCTCTTATCTTTGTAATAGAAGGAGATTCCCTCAGGAAATTCCCATCTATATTGAATCCCATTTTTCTTCAACAGTCCTGCCAATTGTTTATAAGCATCTCTTTTCTTCAAAAATCTTTCTGGAATCTCTTTAAAAATTATAATTGACTTTCCACCAATGTGTAAGTTCTTATTGTAATTCATTCTCAAAATTGCATTCTTCATGTCCATTGAATCAAACATCACCAAGCAGTCCCCAGCGAGTTTCTTTGCTTTTGCTTCTGCTGATTTTACTCTTATCCTAAATGCATTCACAATTGAATATCCAATCTCCTCTTCTTTAAGATCTAACCAGGTGGCCAATTCCGCAGTAAATTTAGCCCTTATGTCCTCATTCGCTTCCTCAGGGATCCCTCTAAACTTCAAATTTAATTGTTTTTGTCTCAGTTCCAATATTATCCAACATTTCTTCTTGTGTTTTGCTGAGATCTGTTACTTCTCCTTTTACCTACTGTGTTCTTTTCATTGAATCCTCCAAGGTCCTTCACTTTTCCAGCTAATTCTCCCACCACTCCTTCGAATTTCTTGTCTAAGGTCTCTTGGACCTCCTGTAGTTTTTTCTCCATATATTGCTCATTTTGTTTGAACTCTTTCCTAATTTCTGCCATTAAGTTGCCATCGTCTTTTATTTCTTTGCCTTTCTTTCCATTCTCTTGCCTAGAAGAACGTATTTCCGCTGGGGTGCCCACTCCTTTCTTCGACGTCATCTTCTCTTATCTTCCTTCCTGTATATAAAAAAAGAGGAAAAAGGCAAAAAAGAAGAAGGGGACGGGGGACGGGGTTAGGGGTGGAGGGAACAATATATGTCTGACCACTGGAAATAGGACTATCTCAAATAGGTCACTTCTGCTGCAATTCCAGAAACCACCACCAGAGGTTGTGGTGTTGTTAGAAGTTTATGCACTGTACTTCAGCTGCTGTCCTCTTGGTGGTATCAAATAAACAATGTAGCTACAAAATAGCAATGGTGCAGACTCCTTCCCAGTCTTCACTTTCGATTTCTTTGTTGCCTCTTTCACCACCGTTCTTATCCAAATACATTTCTTTTTCAAAATCCTTCAAACTGAATAAAAATAAGGAAGGGCTCTCCCCAGATAGCAGTCTCCAAAGTCTAATGCACAATCGGGGGGGGGGGAGGATTGGAGGAGGTAAAACGGGGGAGGGGAGACACGATCCCTTTGCGTTTGCCAATAAATAAAGTCTTAGCAAAACTGATTTCGGAAGGAAAATGCAGAAGCCTCTGGCGCTAATGGGGGGGGGGTTATAACTTTCCCCCTCCCCTACCAGCAAATTGCTGGTAAAGTCCTGAACAGTCTTAAAGGTTATCAGAATTAAATCTGTTTCGTGCGGATTCCTGCTGCATAAACTATAGAAAGCAGAGTCTTTAATATCACAATGGGGGGTGCGGCGAAGTAAAGTTCCTGCCGCTGACGTGCAGTTCTCCGATCAGGGTGAAAAAGAAAATTCCCACCACATTCCAAACAAACTAAAAATAAATGTTGTAAAATAGTCACTGCCTCGACACTTTAAACAAAGTAGCTGGGGACTTTCAGAATAAACTCACTCAGAAGATTCTTTCTTTCTTCCTCTTCAATCCTGCAACGCGCCACCATGCGCCATCTTTTCCCCGCTGCTGGGACGGACTCCCTATTTATGTCCTCAGCCGTTTCCAAATTTTTAAAAGTCCAAATCCAAATTATTTTCTAGATATCCTTTTGTAATCCAATTCGGTTTTAATCCTGGAAGCTTACTGCTTTCATTAGAAGCTTGAGACTTCACGTTGCAAGGTTTAGAGCTGCTCTCCGTTTGTGCCCGCAGCTCAATCCCATCCCTGGATCTATAGGCAAAATCCAGAGAGCGGGAGAGCACGCAAGGGCACCGCCGGATGCTGAATCCCTCAAGGTACGCCCTTGAGGTTCCAAGGTCCTCGTAGCCTTTGCTGGACCTCTGAAAACCTCCGCAACGCTCGATAATCCCCAGAGGGTTTTCTCGCGCTTCTGAGCAATGGCTGCGGTAAACCAGAAGTCCTCCAGGTTCAAGGTTCTTGCATTGATTTGCAAAGCCCCAAACAACTTTGGCCCAGGAAACCTCAGGGATGGCCTGAACCATTGTATCCCAGCTTAGTCACTGAAATTTTCTGCAGCAGCAGATGTTGATTGTTCCCTGAGTTGGTGAGGCTCATTTGACAACAGTGAGAAAAATGAGCCTGAGGAACCCTCTGCCACTAGAGATTCACCAGGTACCTTCTGTGCCAACTTTTAAATGCCTGCTGAAAATTGTTCTGTTCTGCAAGGACTATGCAGGCAGTTAACTATTGTCTGGTTTGTTTGTTTTTGTAAATAATTTTTATTCAGAAAACATTCATATTAGTAACAAATCAAACAAAATCTTTCCACATTCAAAAACAAAAAACAATTTAGCCAATTATATAATCTAAATTAATTAATTTCAATGGGACTTCCCGTGTTCTGGATTTCAAAATCCAAATATCCATCCCTTATCTTTTTGCTATCTTCTCTATTTCTTCACAGTTTTCCAATCCTGATACTAACAATCTCCTCTCTCTATCAGTCAGTCGCTGGTATAGCTCACTATCTTGTTTTATTTGACCATTCCTTATTTCTGTAATCACGCAGGGGGCTTTTCCCACATTGTTCTTAGATTTAATATTTTGAAGCACAGTCCTCTTTGATGGTCCCTCCTCTTTCTGCTGATTGTTGTTCTAATAGGCTATGGGCTTCCATCCAAGGTTGAAATTAATTAGCGACTTCTCACTGTCTTTGATCTTTGATGTTTCAAATGTACTGTAGAGGTGTACTTAGCAATCAGTAAGTCACACAAAGATTGTTTTGGTTTCCTCATAAAAACCCACGCCAGCCCTGGGGCCCTTGGATAGCTGGCAGGCATCCAGAGTTCACCGCCACTCTTTTCTCCAACTGTAATGTTCCATAATGTAGGCGTGCCTGGTATGCTCTGGTCCATGTAGTCACAAAGAGTCGGACATGACTGAAAGTCTGAACAACAACAACAAATGTTCCATGCAAGCAAATGTGTCCTCTGTAAAGTACACCCCTTTTGCAGTTCCAATTTAAAAAATCTTGAATCTCCCCCCATTGAAGGAGGCTTTTTCTGATCAAGTCTGGAAACAGCAACAGATCCCTACTATAGAGGAATGGCGGCAGAAAGTGGTGGGGTACATGGAAATAGTGAAACTAACATCTAGAATTGAAAAAGAATTGGGAAAATTCTTGGTATATTTGAATAGGATGTGTGGAATATGAATAACAAAATAAAACTCATAGCTTAACATATAATTCTTTATTGGAAGTATAAAATGTAAAAATGACAATATGTAGAGCAAAGAGACAAAATGAACTAGTGTATAACAGGTCAAAATGTAGTATATATGAAGGCAATTGGTGGAAAGTAACTGGAATTGAAATGAAGTTGAAAAGCGAGAAATATAGGTGACTAAGGGAATACTTTAGGTCATAGGATAGAGACAATAAAGAAGTGTAAAACCGTGAGAACCAATCAGGAGAAAGAATAAAACCGAGGAAGAAAGGGGGGAAGTGCAGGGGGGAATGATGTGGGGGGGGGTTGGGTGTTGGGGGTTTGTTTGTTGGGTTGTTTGTATTGTAAGAAGGTTAAGATCTATAAAGTTGAAGGTTAAGTTGTAAATGTATAAGATAAATCTGTGTGGGAAACTAATAAAATCATGAATTAAAAAAAACAACAGTGCAAACAGACTATGATCCAGGATGAGATGAATCCTGTAAAATATTGTTTGCTTTTTTAAGACAATGGGAACTATATAGTTCATCCAAAGATGATGATGTCATATTTCAGAAACATTAAACAATATAATAGCTAATCTCTCCCTGTATCCATTTTAGATGCTTCATATCTTCTACAGTCTTTGTATGTTAAGACACACCTTTTTTGGGGGGGGGGGACAACTCGGATCAAGAAATAAAAAGAGTTCCACTTAAAACCAAACCAAAAAAAATTGACAAGAAAGGAGTATTTTTGAAGTACGAAACTTGGCCTCCAACGACTGTGTAGTTTAGCAGATTTTTCTTTTAACCCTTTCCGTCTAGAACATGCCATTGTATCCCAAATCTTTTAATTTTTAGGAAACAGGGACTCCTGGCTGACGAGACTGACTTTGGAGAGTTGCCCAATTCGAACCTTGGACATCACCCAGAGTCCCTGCCTCTGCATCCTGTTGCAGAGCGCAGATAACGGACTATCTGCAGGTGGCGCAGCTCCCCCCCTTCCCTGGGGGGGTGGTCAGGGTTAATTACCCTCATTTAACCCTGAATTACTGGCACAACTGGCTGTTCGATCTCTTGGGAGGCCGCCATATCTCACCGCCAAAAGTCAGAAGTCTGTTTTTAACCTTTTAAAGGTTTTTCTTGTATGGTTTTATTGCTGTAAGCCATGTATGTTGTGTGTACGTATATGTGTATGTGTGTACATGCACATGCCTACACATATCTGTGATACAGCGGTATACAAATATTTGTATGAATAAACAAACAAACTGTGCATCTTGGTTATGAATACTGAACCTGTAGCTGATATTATCTTGGGAACAAGGAGATGCCAAGAGCTCTAAGCTTTCCTTCAGTTGGAAATGGATTTTTCCAGAAAGCCTGGGAAGGCATGAATCTGTGTGGGAGGCGGAGGATCTGCTTTCTGGTCCTGCTTCTCTGGCTGCTTGCTTCTGTTGCTTTGCAAGCTCCTTCAGCTCCTCTAAGGCCTTGTGTTGCCTCTTGTCTTTCAGGGAAGGCAAAAGCTGGCTCGCTTTAACGCCCATGAATTTGCAACACTTGTCATAGACATTCTTGGGGATGCCAAGCGAAGGCAGCAAGGGAACCCCGTCCCGAGTTCCAGAGGTGAGTCCCTGTTTGGACGACTGGCTAACTTGAATTTTCAGGACAGATAAAAGGATGTCCTTCATGCAGCGCAAAGTTAAACTATGGTACTCACTTCTACAGGAGGCAGTGATGGCCACCAGCTTGGATGGCTTTTAAAAAGGGTTGCACAAACTCCTGGAAGAGATAAAAGCTATTGATGGCTACTAACCCTAATGCCTCTGCTCTACTGCCACAGTCAGAGGCAGCAATGCTTCTGAATACCAGTTGATGAAGCCACAGGAGGGAGGAGGGCTCTTGTGCTCAGATACTGCTTGTGGCTTTTCCATAGGCACCTGTTTGACCAAACAGGATGCTGGACTAGATGGGCCATTGGCCTGGTCCAGCAGGTTCTGCTTGTGTGCTTAGGACCGTAGTGCAGGGAAAGGTACAAAGGGATCCTGATGAAGGGAGACACTTTCTCGCTAAAAGGCTTCAGCTGACTCCTTCCTGCTGCCTGTTTCCCTTTCGTTCTGGTTCATGGAGCTGCATTCTCTAGGCTGGTCATTTCGAGGGATGCCACATTCTGCACACATTGCCTAAACGTCAGGCATTTTGTTGCTGCTTTTGCAGAAAATATAGAGCTGATCCTGAAGTCTGTCAACAGCCAGCACAGTACAGAGTGTCAGGATAATGACCAGCCTGACTACGACAGCGTTGCCTCTGACGAAGAAGTGGATCTGGAAACAAGCTCAATCAAGGCACCCCGGCAGAAGGTGAGCCTGTGCGGAAATACCTAGAGAGCAGCAGCATGTTGGAAGGGGCTGTGCAAAAAGGCTGCTCCTCACGAAGAGCTCGCCTCAGGCCCATCACTGCTGCTAAAAGGTGAACAGTCCTTTGCAGAGTGAGCCTTGTCCCTGATTATTTGATCAGCTGGGCCTCCATCCCCAGCACTCTTGGCTCATTTGAAAAGAGATTTGTAAGGCTGCCTGGTTCCCCTTCTAGGTCTGGAAGGAGACTTACGGCCTCTTCTGACTTTAAAGGAGAGAGAGAATTTTATTTACGGCCATAGGCCCATACAAATAAAAAACACATAGAAAACAGTTTGTGCAAGTGGGAACAACAGCCGCTAAAACCCCACAGTAACAATAAAATACAATAAAATAGAATGGCAAACTAAGCCTTAGCTAGCTTGTAGTGCTCCTTGGCGTCGCTTTTGGGTAAGGACAGCGACCAGGAACCTTGCCACTTTCAGGGTCGTATGAGCGTCCTTATCCTGCAAGATTTGGGCAAGGTGGAATTCTGGTGGGGTGCCCTCTAGTTTCTGTATGATTGATCCCAGCAAATTTGCCCGTGGCACGTTGAACAAGGGGCAAGCGAACATAATGTGCTGGAGAGACTCCAGTGTCTCCTTATCACATTCGCACATGGCGGAGGCTTGGCCCTTTGAGAATCTATGTCTCAGGACATTGGAGGGAAAAACATTGAACCTCGCTTTGGTGAAGGCCAGTCTATGGACAACAGTCGAAAGGGAGGAGAGGTATGATGGAACGCAGTAAGTTAAGGTGATACCAATGTTCTGGGGCGAACAAACACCTCCCCCCAGCAGAGACACAGAGAGAGAGATGGTACTTCAAAATCCTTGTGGTGTTTGAGGACACCTGCCTTTGGACCAACATAAACCCTTTGATGCTAATTTTGAGAGCCTATCTCACTTTTGACTTCTGAGTTGAAAACTTCTAGTTATATTGATTCATTTGTGAATTGCCTTTGGAGTTGTTTGTTTTATGTTTGTTTCTGATGTGCAGTATATAAGTGGGACTGAATTCTGCACCTTGCCATGGTATTCTCAGAGGCTTTATTGTTTGTTATTTAACATGTCCCTTTTGACTTTGGCCCTCAAAGTGGGAGGAAACAGCTGTGTCTAAATGAGCAACACATCATTGTGTGTTGCGTTTTGCAGAGCCTAGATTCAGACTTGTCGGATGGACCCATCACAGCCCAGGAATACCTACAGGTTAAAAACGCCCTGGTGGCTTCGGAGATGAAAATCCAGCAGTTAATGAAGGTGAACGTCAACTTGAGCGATGAGCTGAGGATCATGCAGAAGAAGGTAGCATGAGAGTGAACGAGAGAGAGTTTAGTTTAGTGCTCCTTGAGTAAAAACCCCACATGCATGAAAAGGGCAGGAACGTTGAAAGCTCAAAAAAGAAAAAGAAAAAAGGACTGCAGAGCCTTCTGCAAGCTGAGACCCTCGCGCTGGCTGTTGGGTTCCAACTCCCATCATCCCTAACCCCTCTGGTCAGCGGCCAGGGATCATGGGAGTTGGAGTCCTGCAGGGTAGCAGGTTGGTGAAGCATGGTCTAGTGTCAACTTCCTGATTGACGGTGCTCAAGCATACTGAGCCGGGGCTCAAAGGGAGGGGTGCCACTTGGCTCCCCATCCCCATGAGCCGTAGGGTATCCAATCCTGCACAAACTTGTCCTTCACTGTGAAAGAAAAGGAAATGGAAGCCTTCTGTTCCTTTAATTGCTCTTGGGATTGCTCAGGCTTGGACCCCCATAGATCAGATATGCATCCCTTGCATCCCTAGACAGCAGCCCTGGTCACCTTAATTCATAGTTTTCCCCTCCCCCCCCCACCCGCTGATCTCAGCCACCCCATTAAGAAAAGGCATGACTGCAAATGGTTTACGGTGGGTCTGTACAGCCATTTATGGATTCTCCCGTGTGGTGAGATTTTAAATCTCACCTCTACCATGAATTTCTTGAGTGGTCTAGGGCAATGCTTTGTCTACGCTGTGTCAGTAAAGTGGAAGAGTTTGCCTTTATTTTATATTTTTCTGTGCTGTCTTCTCCATAGCATGAAAAAGGAGAATGATAAACAATATCCTGTTCTTCCTTTGAGAAGCTCAGGATGGGATACACTGTGTGGGCCTCTTGTCTTCACTGCAGCCCAGTGAGGTAGCCTAAGCCGAGGGAGACCGATTAATCCAAAGCCCTCCCAGTGAGCTTCATGGCAAATCAGGGATTAAGCCCCGGTCTCCCTCATCGTAGTCCAGCGCTCTAACCACAGCACTACCTGGTCTCAGCTCACAGTTTCCACCGTGGCTGTGATCTACTGTGTGAGAGCAAACCCAGTGATCATAGCAATATGTTTTGCAAAATATAAGCAATGGTGATCATAGAATCCTAGAATGGTAGAATGGAAGGGGCCACAGGGATCATCTAGTCCAACCTCTGACAATGCAGGAATCTTTTGCTCAACTTGGGGCTTGAACCCACGAACCTGAGATGAAGAGTCTCACGCTCCGCCGACCGAGCCCTTTCAGTTCTCAGTTCAGTGTCACTAGACTTGTGAGCCTTGCTAAAATTACAATGGGCTTCTGGGAATGTGTGTAGGACTTTGAGTGCAAACTGCAGCTCACCCCACCTACTTCTTCATCTCCCCCAAAGATTTTCAGCAAGGAGTAGCAGGTGACCACAATGCCCCTCTTGGCCGTGTTTTGTGTTTTAGATGGGTGGCCAGGGCTACTGCAGGCAGTGGGGAGGTGGTTTGAGAAATAGGTTGCAGCTTAGAGTAAGAAGGAAGAGGAGGGGCTGAGGAAGGGTATCCACAGGACTTCAGGGGTGGGAGAGAGAACTAACTTCCAAAGGCAGCAAAAGGGTTTTTTCTTTCTGAGCCAATACTGCAATTGCATGGCTTAACGTCTCAGTGCTATGTAAAGTTCCTCCCCCTCCCCTTTAGGATGGATGTAGTAATTCATGAGCTGCCAGTGGGGGTGGGGAACTTCCTCCTTTTATATCTGGCGGGGGGGGGGGAGAAAGCAAGACCGCCAGCTGTAAACTGCGCAGAAAACTGCAGAAGGCCCACCAGAGGTTTTATGGCTCTTCCTCCTGATTAATTGTGCCCTTAGCTGACTTGAGGACATTGTTGGGAATCTCTTGTGATGGGGCTCCTGTTCTGATCCCCCTTGTTGCGTTTCCATTCCAGCGGCCTTGGCCCTCTCTCTTGTGCAAATAGGTTTGAGTCTCATTTTGTCTTCTACTTCCTGCGGTGACATTGCCATTTCCCCACTTCCCTCTTTCCTCTGATTTGACCGTTGGGCGCTTGGCCTAAGTCAGCCACTTTTAAAGAATGTTGCTAAAGCCGCTGTCTGTGTTTCTCAGAAACTTGGCCTAGCTTGGGTTCATGTTGCTAGATGTGGGAGCTCCTCTTGACACACACAACCCCGCCTGAAATTTTGAGACTCCCAAAGTTTTGAGCATGTAACTGATTTGGCAGGTGTTTCCTATAAAAGGAAAAGACTGCCTTTAAAAACAGAAAGACAAGCAAAACCTGGCTAGCTGGTGACAGTTTTCAAGCATGAGGATGCACCGACTGTGCTGCCCCCTCCCCCAATTCTTGCTTTGCTGTGCTGTGGGGACAGCACACACTCTGAAATGTTTTATTCCAGCTTCAGACGCTACAGAGCGAGAACACGAGTCTCCGGCGGCAGGCCACAACAAACACCTCCCTGACTCCGGCTGGCTCTGAGTACCCAGATGCCGGCAGCCACTCTTCCTTGATCTGGCGGCCCTCTGTGCGCAGCAGCCGGCCCATGTCCATGTACGAGACAGGATCGGCCCAGAAGCCCTACTTGCCACTGGCCGAAGTCTCCTACCCAGAGGAGCACATCACGTCGCGGCTGCAGCCATTCCCTCCCCATGTAAGTAAGACCACTGCTCTGCTGCCTCTTTGGGGGGCTGCTTGGGGTTGCCTCACTCAGCCTGCCCCCAATCTGGGGCTCCCCAGATGTTGGGCAAGGCTGGCCACGTCCCTGGGAAAAGCGCTCTCTCTCTGTAAATGCTGTAGCATTTCTGCTGTGCAGACTGGAGCTTTGGCCTTCCCGCTTGCCCTCTTCATTTCAGCACACAGGATCCTTCAGCTTTTGCCAACCTGGTGCCCGCCATATGAGGACGGACTGCTGTTGCTCACTGGGGAGAGAAAGCTGCTCTGTGCATGCTCAGGGAACCTTAAGCATACACTACGGTTGCTTGTCAGTTTCTCTGATGAAGTGGGATGATCAAATATGAAAGAGGGCTGGTGGTCAGTTAGCACCTTGAAAGATGTGGGACCCCAGGAGGGGGGCAGGGGCATCCGCAGGGGGCTTCTTCCCATGTGCTCTTCCACTACTTCAGAGCCAGAGTTTGCTCATGCCAACGTCCAGGCACCCTGGGCTCCTTGCAATGGTGTGTTTTTGTCTTTCCTCACTCAGTTCTTTTGCACCTTTGACTTGCTGATGCTTGCCTCTTTGTGTCTTGCTGGATTTCAGAGATGTTGCTCTTGCACCCATCACCCACTCTTGGGACGTTTTACCATGGGTTTCTTTCTTTTTTATAAGAACCTGCTTTTGTACTGTACACATGTGCCTCTGTGTGTGTGTGTGTGTGTGTGTGTGTGTGTGTTTTTCTTTCTTTCTCTCCCTTATTTTTAGGCAGGGAGGAATGGGCTGGTGACCAGCTATTCTTCCTCCATGCCTTTTTTCTCCTCCATTCTCTCCTGGTTGGGATACAGAAACACACAAAGGGTTGTGTACAGTACATCTTCCCTGGAAGAGCTCCCACTTCTGCTAGCAGAGCTGTTCATTCTCCTTCTGCAGCAGGGTCACTTCTTATCAAACCCCCCCCCCCAACTCTACTGTGCCTGAGCTGCTGGCACTGTGGATCCACCATGCATGTGCCTCCCCCCCCCTTTTTTTTCTCTCAGCTGCTTGAACTGCGAAGCTGCCTGGAAGAAGCTGGAGTGCTAGCTGAGATTGAGAGGTGGCCACAGCCGCCTGGGAAGTTTTAACTGTTCTGCGTTGGGGGAGGGGCTGCTGTGCCAGCTGGACCAGAAATTGGGGGAGGCTGTAATGCTTGCAAGGCAGTCCCCAGAATCTCTTGCGCAATCTGGTGATGGTTTTGCTGGCCACCTGGTCAAAGAAGCCCTGGAGGGCTTGGCAAGCTAAGAGGGAGAAGGACAGCTGGGCAGGGGCCTGTGGTGACAGCTGGGGGGGGGGCAGCTGAGAAGGCCAAAGTCACAGCAAGGAATAAAGCTCTCAGGGTGTGTTGGGGGCTGTTCCAGCTTAAGGAGCACGCAGCAAAGCCAGGGGGAGGGGAGTCCAGAAAAGGAGCCAAGCAGGATGGGGGGGGGGACCTGACCACAGATGGATTTGCACAGGATGCAGTCAACAAGAATTATAGGATCATCAAGTTGGAAGGGACCCTGAGGGTCACCTAGTCCAACCCCTTGCAATGTAGAAATCACAACTAAAGCATCCAAGACAGATGGCCATCCACCTCTGTTTAGGGTGTGAGCAGAGATACGGCAAGTTTTAAAAGTGGGGATTCCTGGCTTCCAGCAGATTTGCCCCTTCCATGATATCAGAGCAGCTCAGCCAATGGCAGCCAGAGGATCACCTGCCATTAAAGTGGCACCGCAGGGTCAGAGTTTAGCTTGTGCCACCAAGGGGGATGGAGCAGGAGGGAAAAGGAAAAGGAAAAGGGGAGGCAGTTGGAGGGCGGAAAGGGCAATGGGGGAGATTCGTCCTCTTCCTAGGGGTTCTTTCTCCTGGTGATGTGGAACCATGGAAAAGCAAGATGACAAAAGTGTGCTTTTGATACCATCTGTGCAAGGAGATGCCTGTTCCTTATATTTCTGTCTTTTAGCCTTCCAGAATTTAATTTCTGGATCTGATATTCTATTTATTCCGGTCTCCCTGGATTTGGCTCTGCCCTTAAATTGCCCTCAAAGTGTTTTGTAGGTATTGGAGAAACCGGTGTTGGGTCTTCCCTTCCACCCACATGTTGACCCCTCCCTCAATGAGCTGATACCCAGATCACTTTTACTCCATGTTGTGCTATCCACTTCATAGGAAATTAGTTCAGAAACCCTTCAGGCAGAGGGCAAAACAGGGAAGAGGGTAATTGCAGCTTTGTGGGGGTGGTGCTCCCCAAACAAGAATTTTCCCAGCACTGTAAAGCATCAGCAGTGGCCAAAATCCAACAGGGGTTTGCAGTTGCCATGATTCTCTTAAACAGAGCACAACAACAAACATAAGACAACCCCTGCAGGATCAGGCCAAAGGCCATCATGTCCTATCTCCTGTTCTCACAGCAGCCAACTAGAAACCCGCAAGCAGGAACCGCAAGCAGCGACACTCTCCCCACTGGTTATTCAGAGGGGCAGTTGCTTCTGTCAGAGGAGGTAGAACGTAGCCTGGGGGGGCTAGTTGCCATCCATAGCCCTCTCCTCCAGGAATTTGTCCAATCCTCTTTTAGAGCCAGCTAGGTTGGGACCTCTCTACCTCCTGTGGGAGAGAGTTCCATAGTTTTAACTGTGCAGGGTGCAAAGAAGGACTTTCTTTTGTCTGTCCATTGGCTGACCCCAGTGCATTCAAGTCAGAGGGTGAATGTATCACTTCGTCCATGCTGTACACTGAAGCCCAGAGGGCTGGCATAGCCTTTTGCTGAGAAACGCTGGTGTTTTTGGAGTGAAGCCAGTGGTTATCCTCTCCAGTTAAAAGGTTCGGACAGCAGTAGCAGCAGGGGCAACGGACCCTCTGCTTGAGAGCAGTGAGAGTAAGTAGCCCTAGGTTAGGCAGAACAAAGGTCTGGCTATAAGAGCATCTTGTCTGGCTGTATCTATGAATCTGGTGGCACCCATCTTGCTCCCTGCCCTTTCTCTTCCAGGCATCCAGACTGGAAAAGCAGAGCAGCCTGCCTGAAGGGGATTATGACAATGCCGTTCCTGTGCTGGAGCCCGACGAGACAGGGTAGGCATCAGGAGAGCATGGGCTGTGTATGAGTATTCCTGTTGATTAGTATTTATTACCCACACTTCACCCTAAGGGCCCAGAGCAGGTTGTTGCATTAAAACACCATATGAAAAGCAAATTTAAGCAACTTTCAAGGTGGGCTCTACAAACGCACCTCTCAGGTGACAAAGGCCAGGGTCAAGAGGAGCCTTTTCAGCCTTTGCTGGAGGCTATATAATGCAGGCTCCAGGTGCCCCTCTGTGAGGGGAAAGGTCTCTAGCTGAAGGGTGAGCTCAGAACCCAAGAAGGTCTTTCCTGTGTTTGGGGTGTGCATGTGCGTTGGAGCTTTGGACACCCAATGTGCTCACCTTGAATTGGGCCAGGAAAGGAGCTGGCAACCAGTGTGGCCATTTTAAAACAGGGCTTATATGAAATCTAAATGGGTGGGAAACCCATGAAGACTTCCAGAGGTTTCTGGACTCCAGCCTCCCCTCATCCCTGAGCATTGCCCATGCTGGCTGCAGGGGCTGCTGGGAATTGGAGTCCTGCGACCTCTGCAGGGTCCCCCACAAGCAGTGTTGTCCCTGTCCTCCTGGTTTGTAGATGGGCTCTGTTTTCACACACAGCCTCCTCTGCCAGCTGGAGGCCCTCCACCTCGTGCAGGACTCAAACTCCCAGCAGCCAGGGATTGTGGGATCTGAAGTCCAGCAGCGTCCGAAAGACCACAGATAACACAGGGTCCCTTCAGTTCCTTTTAAAGCACAACATGGCAACCCTCAAGACTGTGTAGGAGTAGGAAGTTTTGCTGAGCACATGCCTCAAAATGACTCCTGTAATCGAGCCAGGCTGCATTTTCACAAGCAAGTGGAGAAACACCCCCCCCCCCCGGTTCTCTCCCCAAATGGCCCTGGGTAAAGATGTAGGCGGTGAGCATAAGCCTCCAGGAAGCAGATCTTTTCTGGGCCTTGTTCATGACTTCCTACAAGTGGAGGATGAATCTTGGGGTGAAGGAGGTTGCCTGTTCTTTACCTGGCAGCCAAGGCCAGCAGACTAGGGACCTGGGGTGCAGTGCAAAGAGCACCATTGGCAGCCTTGCAGATGTCCCCCCCGCCCCCAGTTTCTTTAGTGGCTTGTTTCATATCAGTCTTCAAAGGGAGAGGAGATCAGTTATCGTCTGCAAATTCTCTCTTGGCCACTTGGCAGAGATTCTGATTTGCCAGTGACAGTCAGGCAAGTGGCCCTCTGAAACGCTCTGTGTGTGTGTGTGTTGGCAGAATCAGCAGGAAGGCCAGGCAGCGAAGCGCCTTCCGACAGGGAGAGGGGCCCACCTCCGAGGGCAAGGACCCAGATGCCAGCCCCAGCCTCCCCAGCACAGAGGACGTAATTCGGAAAACGGAACAGATCACCAAGAACATCCAGGAGCTTCTGCGGGCAGCTCAGGAGAACAAACACGACAGGTGAGGAGGCCAGGAAGTCAGAGCAGAGGTCCCTGGAAGAAGCGCTTGAGTATCCTGGTCTGTGTTGAGCAAAAGTGCTCTTCCCCCATCAGGAGGGATCCTGGAATCAATTAGATGAGGCAGCATGCAGAGCAATGATGATGCGTGTGTGTCTTGCAAGTGCGGGTTGACGTCCATCTTTCTTTAAAGAAAGAGAGGCCCAAATTCTTTTATATCTGGCTTGCTTTGCTACCTTTTCCATCCAAGGCAACTGGCAGCTTTTATTTTCATCCTTCTGGACCTCCTAACAGGCAAGGATCTGGTGCTTACACATCATATCTTCCCCCTCTTTAGCTGGGAAAAGGTGTGTGTACAAGAGAAGCCCTGAGCTACACAAGTATCTGATGGTGTCCTGGATTTTCCCACACCTTTTCCTACTCACCCCATTTGGGGTTGGAGGGGTGTCAAGGGGCAGAAGCGACCCTGAGAGTTTGGGAGGGGGGAAGCTCGAGCCACATGTGTATCCTATTGAGCAAAAGTGTAGGTTATGACAGCTTTATGCGCTCCCTGGTTCTGCAAGCGCTCCATTGGGCTGTGAGGCGCTCCTGTGCTGAGTTAACCGCAGAAAAACTTCTCTCTCCTCTCTCTGTCTCTCTCTGGTCTTCCTCCTTGGGGTGCCCAGGCCATTCAGGCACAGCAGCGCCCCCAAGCTTAGGCACAGCCTGGGCTGTTTCAGTCCCCTGGTTCCATGGGCCGAGCGAGCTTCTCTGCAACCTCTGACCCTCCGGCAGCCTGACCCTCCCACCACCTGGTATTCTGGCCTCTGTCCCTGCCTCCCAGGCACAGTGTCCTTTTTCTTTCTTTGGGGTCCTCCCCTCCCAAGCATGGGGTGTTTAGCGGTTATGCAAGAAAGGCTGCAGAACACCCTGGCCCAGCCTGCTCAGCACCATTTGGGAGAGGAGCTGGGGTTTGATGGGAGTGCAGTTTGGGGCCAGCAAGGGCGGGGGAGTGTTCCTTCATCCAGCCTGGCATTTTCTGGCTGCTCTGTCCCTGGTACCCTGTCGTGCAGCAATGAAAGGGGAAACCTTCTTTCACCATCCACAGGGGTGTCACCTGCTCAGCTGGCACCCTGTGTTTCATCACAGGTGGGACTTTCTGAGCTCACTTGAGGGCAGAAAACAGAAGCGCAGAGACCTAAATCCAGATGAAGAATCCTGCGCCTCTGAGAAGCCCCACAAGAGCTAAAGGAAAAGGTTGAGGCCCTGGCATTTGGTGATGGGACACCCCCTCCTCAACCATGGAGAAAGATGGTCTGGGAACAGAATGAATGCTAAGAGGCAGAGAGTGGGAGGGTGCAAGGGAGCGGCTTCATCCTTGAGCTTTAGGAAGGTCCTGGCTGCTCTTGGAGCACAGCAGGAGCTCTGTGCTGATCCTAGGTGGACTTGCTGAAATGGGCTTTTCATTTTCTTGTTCAGGTGAGGGACATGTGTCCCTCCCACACACAGTTGAACTCCAACTCCCAGCATGGTCAGGGATGATGGGACCTATAGTCCAATGGCATCTGGAGGGCTGCACAACTTGTACATATTAAACTGTGGAATTCACTGCCACAGGAGGCAGGGATGGCCACTGGCTTGGATGGCTTTAAAAGGGGATTGGACAAATATAGGGAGGAGAATAAGGCTGTTAGCTGTGATGACTCTGCTCTCTGGGTCCCTTCACCATCCTCCTGGGGTCTGGCAGCAACTGTTTGGGCTCCACATCTGTATCCACCTCTGCTGGGCTTTAGATGAGACCTTCCTTGCCTCGAGCAACTTTCCTGCATAATCGTCCATGACCGACCCAGCTCCCCATCTCACCTGTCTGCCTGCCTTGCCTGTCTCACTGTGGCTTGAGTTTGGGGAAGAGCATGGAGGTTGGGCATGCAACTGGTAGCAAGGTTTTTGTGTGTGTGTGTGTGTGTGTGTGTGTGTGGACTGGGGGACTAATACACACATGGCTGGGCCATAATCCCTGGCTAACAGTCCTGCGTGCACACCAGTTGGATCTCGTGGGCTGTGTGGGTCTTGGCACTGCAGGCGCACAGGCTCCAATCCCTGCTTGCCTGTAACTCCATCACATTACTTTTTTGGGAGCAATTTTGGACACTATGACAAGCATCCCCCCCCCCACCGCTGCCACCACCACTGCTGCTGTCACGGAGAAGGCTGTTGATGCCTCCTATCCATGATGGCTCTGCTCTGCCTTCACAATTGGAGGAAGCAGTGCTTCTGAAGCCCAGTTGCTGGAAACTGCAGGAGGGGAGAGGGCTCTGGTGCTTGGATCCTGCTTGCGTGTTTCCAACAGGCATCTCGTTGGTCCTTGTAAGTACAGAAAATTGGACTCGGTGGGCTCTTGGCTTCATCCAGCAGCCTCTTAAGTTCTTAGGACCATTGCTCTCTGAAAGGGACAGTCTGCATCTCCTCTGCTCTCTCCCAGCACAATGAGACTCTTTTCTGTGAGACCTCTTAAAGCTTTTCTTCTGGCTATTGTTATTTTAAAGTCTACATCAAGCATTTGGACTTCCAAGCTGTACTTCTTGTGTTGCCACTTGCCAAGGTGCATGAGGTGGGCCTGGATGTGTGGACACCCTTGTTTTTAATGGCTTTGCCTCTGGAGCAACTAATGTCACCTTTTGTGGCCCTGGGGGTGGTGGAACTTGCTTCCCTTAGAATGACTTGCCCCCTCTCTCCCCTTGCAGCTACATCCCCTGCTCAGAAAGGATCCATGTGGCAGTGACGGAGATGGCTGCTCTCTTTCCAAAAGTGAGTAGCCCTGCAGAGGTCAGAGGGGGGCTCTGAATGCGGCGGGGACTCCCCTGTGGTGGCCAGCCTGTGGAAAGGACCCAGAGGACTTATTTCATTTCACCTTTATCTCCAAGGAGCTCAAGGGGGCCTACATGGTTCTTCCCACTCCTCATTTAATCCCCACAACAACCATGTGAGGTAGGTTAGGCTGAGAGAGAGGCAGTGACTGGACCAAGGTCACAACCAGTGAGCTTTCTGCCCAAGTGGGAATTTGAACCCTGGCCTCTCTGAGGTCTTAGCCCGACACTCTAACCAGGACACCCCATTGGCTCTCTTGGGAGAACTCCTACCGGTCACAGGAAGTGGTCTTAGGTGAGACACACCGGGGTCCCTCTAGCTTGGCATTGGCTGTCTCCATGGGGGGGGGGGCAGTAGATCTGCAGGGTTTTGGACAAAGGGTCTGCTGCGGATGGAGCCTGGCAGCCTCCGCATGCAGAGTGGGCTCCTCTGCCAGCCCTGAATCTCTCTGTTCCCATCCCATCCTTATTAGTTTCTTTAAATGCAATATTTCATTGTGAGTTTTGTAAATAATAAAATATATTATAGTTATGTAAATCATCCTAATGGCCAGAGACTGATAACATCTAACCAGATCTAAAGAGACAGGGAATTCTGACACAATCATATTGCAAACTTTATGCCGTAAAGTCCACTGTTCACACCTGAATCTCTGGCTGAGCGACTTAGCGAGAAATAATCCAGGTTTGCCCACACTGAGTGCATAGCTGTCAACTTTTCCCTTTTTGTAAAAGGGAAATTCCCTTATTCCGAATAGGATTCCTCGCAAGAAAAGGAAAAAGCTGACAGCTACGCTGAGTGAATAGTCAAAGGACAAGAAGGAGGAAACAGCAGGAAAAGTTATCTGACAGACAGTAAGGGAGTCTCTCAGAAGGTGGTGGGCTCCCTTTCACTGGAGGTTTTCAAACAAAGGTTGGGTGGCTGCCTGCCAGGGATTCTTTAGCTGTGATTCCTGCTTTGCAGTGGGTTGGACCAGATGACCCCAGGGAGTCCCTTCCAATGCTGCAGTTCTGATTCTAGGACACTGGAGCCGGTCTCAGCTCCCTGGATGAACCATTTCTCCAGGCCTAACCGTAAATCCTCTTAGGTCAGCAGTGGCGAACCTATGGTACACGTACCCTCACTGCTGGTATGTGCGCCATAGGCCCACCCACGCTGTTGTTTTGCTGTTGTTTTCCGTTTGTGCTCCTGCTCCTCCCCATGCTACTGCATGCACCCACTGCTTAAACCCAGAAGTTTTTTTTTTTGCTGGTAGCCAGCGATTGTGTTTGGCGATTGGTCTCTTTTTCAATTGGCTGCGGCAGTGGCTGTTTCTGATTGGGCGTAACAGCGTTCGTTATTTGACCCTCGTGATTTTCTGCCTGCATTTTTTTCAGTGCTGGGTGGTAGTTCCCAGCTCCCCCCTCCAAGCCGGGTCTCGCCCATTCCCTTCTGTGCCCCCCCAGCTCCAATCCTCCGCAGGCCCCTCGCCTCCCATGGACCTGACCTGCCTGGGCTAGGAGGGCACCTCTGCCCGCCACCTCCCTGCGTGCCTGGCCCAACCCAGCCTCACCCCTTTGCTGCGGTGACGTTGCTGGAGGGAGGAAGATGGGGAAGACCAAGCCAGGATCGTGGGCAGGCAGGCAGCCGCGGCTGTTGGGCTGGCTGGCTGGGGTGAGGGCTCTCCCTCTCCTCCTGGCCGCCGCTGCTCACCTGGCCTCAGGGCTGCTCCGTCCTCCCCGTCGCATCAGCCCGAGAGCAAGCCAGCCAGCTAGCTGGGGAGTGCACCCGACGCATCCCTGTGGGGGGGGGGAGGGAGGGAGATGGCGAGAACCACGACGATTTCTCTGTTCTGTCTCTCCCCAAAAAAAAAGCTCAACAAAAAAGCCCAAAAACTTTGTGCACTTTCCGATAAATACCGGTAAGTGGGTTTTGGTTTGCAGTTTGGGGACTTGGTCTCAAAAAGGTTCGCCACCACTCTCTTAGGTGCACACAATGGAAGCAACAGCTGATACATTTTTGCAGTGGAGCAAAACTATTTGGCCTTTTAACCTATCTTCCTTTCTGCTTGCTCCTTTAGCCCCCCGCCCCTGATGTTCATGTCGAAGTGCTGCTCTAGCCAAGTGGTGCCTGTCCCCCTGTGTCATGCTTTCCCCCCTTTTCCTCTCTCCTCCCCAGAAGCCCAAGTCTGAGCTGGTGCGCACCTCTCTGCGGCTGCTGACCTCCAGTGCCTTCCGACTGCATTCCGAGTGCACGAAGGCCCTTCCGCCAGAGTCCTGCCCCCTGGCCGACATCCAGCTGGTCACACAGCAGGTCATTCAGTGCGCCTATGACATCGCCAAAGCTGCCAAGCAGCTGGTCACCATCACAACCAAGGAGAACACCAACTGAGGCCGCCGTGTCCCCCCCCCCACCACCTCTGCAGCAGGCCCCCTGCAAAGGGTCGGCTGGGAAGCTGAACGTTTCCATGTTTTTTACAGGAATATTTAAGGTGGTGCGTTACTTCTTTTTTTAAAAGGAATCTCAGTATTAAAGGGTTTTTGCATGTCCCCACCCTCAAAAGAACCCCCCCCCCCGAATTAATGTAACCCACTGCCTTATCTTATGCCTGTATTGCCAGTGTAAAGAGGGTGTCATTGTTTGGAACATGTCATGAGCCAATCTTCGCATCAACCGCTCTCACAGGGATGTGTGTGTGTATCTGGGGTAGGGAGCGTCAGGGAGGGTCGCACTCTGCACCATTTGTGAACTGAAATGCACATATCAGGATACAGGGCACATATCCCCAAGTCTTGTTATGCAGCTGTTTGACACACCTGAACCACTATGTTGCACATACCACTAGCCTCTGAAGGGGGGCGGTAGGTAAGGACAACCCGCCCACCCCAAACATGATCCCTGCCAATCAGTCCCCACTCCTTGCACAATACCAGGCTAACAAAGGCTTGCTACAAAATGGTCGGACTAGCTTCCCCACCGCTCTAATATTTTAGTCCCTTGGGACCCTTCCTTGCTTTCCATGGTGGAAGCAGATGGAAGGGTCTCAGGTTTTCTTTGGCCCGTGTTCACCAAGACAGCATGGCAGGGTGACATTCAGAAAGGGGGCAGCTGTGCAGGGTGGCTGAGGAAGCCCCTGCTCTGCTGTTGGGTGCCCAAGTGGTCCAGTGGATGGATGCCATGCTTTGCAGACAAACAGCTGATTGTGTCCAGCAACAGCCCCACCCCCTCCCTTCATCTTGGTGCATCTGGGCCACCCCACTAGTAAAGGGTTCCGATGAATCCAGAGAAAGTCTTGTGAATTCTGCTGAACGGAGAAAGAGTCTTGGGCTACAGCCAGCCTGTGAGAGTTTGGTGCTCAAGGTGGAAAACCCAAAGGGCAGCCTGTGGGCACATAATGCCCAATTCTGTGCACACCTGTCTTGTAACAAACAAGAGTGCCTTGTGGTGCTCTGGGTTCATCTCCCACTCATTCCACTGCAGCCTTCCACCCCAGCAGGACAAGACCCACTTAGCTCCTCTAAGTGTCTGGCCAAAATGTATGCACAAAACCAAGAGGGTCTCGGGTTTGGGGAAATAGGAAGCTTGAGGCTGGCTGGGCCTGACCAACTCATCCTTCCTCCTGCCCTGCCTGGTGCTCCCCCCAGCAGGCTCTGCCATGGCCCGAGTGAAGTTGCCAGCTCACTGCAGGGTACTGCTTCTGTACAAGGCAGAGAGGAGGCGATCTGCATGCCACTCATAGGAAGATAGGCTGCCTGCTCCAGTGGAGAGGGTTCTGGGTTTAGAAGCAGCAGTCCAACTTGAGGGGTGCGTGAGAGAGTGTGTGTGTGTGTGTGTGTTTTACCCTGTTGGTATTTATATATTAAAAGAAACCAAACCAAGTGCCATAATAATGTTGGATGCTGATGTTACCTTGTAATTAACTACCTTTTTAAAAAGTATTGTACTATTTTTGGGTTAAAAGAAAAAACAAAAAAGGTAGAACAGATATCTTGCTTTTTCTGCTCTTGTCTCCTGGTTTTGCCTTCTTGCAGACAGTGTTGGCTGGCACAGATTTGGATGTCTTTGCCCTTGTTGGGCCTGTGGGCCCATTGCAGGCAGAGAAAATGTTTTGGGCAGCAAGCAAACTCTCCTCCCTACCAGGAGGTAGGCTCAGGAAAGGGAAAGCAACTGACCGCTGGGTTTTAGGTCCTTCTCTCTCACAGACAAAGCCAAGGAGCAACACCAGCTTGCAGTAAGAGGGTTAAAAAGCTTTATTGAGCCTCTGGACATCCCTGTCAGAGCCTGAATGCTTGCAGCCTCCCACCATCTTCTTCATTGTACTGCTTTGCCAACAGCAATAATAGGTAGCTGCTGCTTCCACATCCAAGGTTAGGGAAGGTGAAGGCTTCCAGGGACAGTGTGTGGTTGAGTTGCTGCCTACTGAGTTTGTCCACCACCATCCCCTATCTCCCCCAAGTGCCTTGAAGAATCAGCAGAGCCTCTTAGAGCCACAGCAGGAGAGAGCTGCTGTGCAAGGGGTGTGTGTGGCTGCAACCCTCCAGCCTCTCTCCTTTTTAATCTGCACAAATAGTCCCAGCACCCCCAGCAGGATGCAACCAGAAAGCGGCTCCCACAGTGAGGATTTGAATCTACTGAAACTGGAAAGCAAGCTCTCTTAGGTCCAGGCTGCTTTGGGATAGCTGTAGCTCTGGAAAAGAACAGAGAAGGAGAAATGTTTTCAGTTCTTGCAGGTAACAATTTGCCTTCAACCCCTGACAGATCCCTGAATGAAATTGCTGGGATGGGAGGCAGCTGCATGTGTAAGTAAGAGGTGGTAAAGGCTGCCTTGCTGTGCCCCAAATATGTTGCTCCAGGCACAAAACCCAAAACTGTTTGGAAATGTCTGACTCCCTTGTCCAGGACCCATGTGCTAGGAGGCCAGACAGACAGGCTTGGCTCATCCACAAGAGGGATTTCAGAAACACCCAAGGGACAGAATCACTCTTCTCTTGCCCACAGGATGGGGAAATTGCCTGTTGAGTGGCATGGGGCACCAGTTCTGATAGGCTGCTGCCTCTGCCCCCCTCACCTTGTTGCGATAGCCAAACTCCATCATGTGGCTGGCGGCCAGTTGCTCCAGCTGCGCATTGCGCTGCTCCTGCTGCTTGGCCTCAGCCTCTTCCTCCCACTGGCGCTGCAGCTCCTCCTGCTCCTGCCGCTGCCGCTCTGTGAGCTGAAGAAGCAATAGGGAAAGGAGAGGGAGAAACCCAGCAAGGTGGGTGCATCATCACAGCCCACGTGAACTATTAGAGCTCACAGTTAGCAGCCTTCTCTGGACAGCCCACCTACCCTCCTGCTTCCCCCTGTGAGCCGGTGCCTTCGAAGTCCCTCTTCTTAAGCACAGCTTTGAACTTTGAGCATCATTTTGTCACCACCTGCTGCATGAGGTCCTGTGCCCCCAGCCCTTGATCAGTCTTTCACTTCTCGCTCCTGTCTCTGCCTGACTACTTCCCTGTTGGGTGGGAAAGCAGTCCCAGAAAGCAGAATGATGAAGTGGACCATCTTGTAGCTGAGGTGAGGATAACTTCCCTGTATTCTTTGGGGAAACCCACCCAGACACCAAAGGTGTGGACCCCTCCTGCTTTCGATTTTTTATGCCTGCCTGTCCTACAGGGGCTGCCAGCTGACTCCGGGCAAGACTCACCTGCGCTTCCAACTCCCGCCTGCGCTCAGTTTTCAGCGCAGCCTCCTCTTCCTTCTCCCGCTGCGTCAGTTGCTTGGCCTCTTCAAGCTCCTGGATCAGCTGCTCCCGGAACTTCACAGATTCCTGCTGCGCCTGCCTGTTCCTCTCCATCCTCTCTTGGATCTGGCGCTCCCTCTCTGCCAAGACCTGTTTCAAGCAGGAGGTGAGAGGGAAGGAGAAGCCCAGGCTCCTGTCCTGCTGCGCAGGCAACCTGCCTTGATTCTTTCTGCTCCAGCTGCAGAGAACTCACCTCAGCCATGAGTCTGTCCTGGGCCTTGCGCTCCTTCTCCCACTCTTGCTCTCGCTTCTCCCACACTTGCTTGGCTTCCTCCCTTCAGTGGGGTGGGGCAGGGGTGGGAGAGAAAGGAGGGGGTGACTTGAGTGCCAGAGAGGTTGTCATGGAGGACAATGGCACTGCCCAGAGGCCTCCTTAGGCCTTTCTCCATACAAATAGGGGACCCCACAGCTGCTTTGAGACCTGAAGAGCACCGACCCAAAGAAAGCATAGAACTACAGAGTTGGGAGGGATCCCAGGGGTCATCTAGTCCAACCCCCTGCAATGCAGGAATCAGTTACGAGATTCCTTCAAGCTCATCACAGATCCCAGGAGCCCTCTCCACCCACAGCTGGACCACTGGCTATGCTGGCTGGAGCTGATGGGAGCTGGAGCAAAACCTGGAGGGCACTGGGTGGAGGGGGGGAGGCAGGGCTGGCGGCTGCTCTGTTCCAGCTGTCTCCCCACCACTGCAAGCACAACAGCTAAGACACTTTTGCAGGGTGAGGTTTGCCAGCTGCAGGGAAGCAATTGCTGCTCCTCTTCCCAGCAGCCTTTGCTTCAACCACACTGCCGAAGGGAGCGCTGGCGGCAGCTTGCACCACAGCCCGCCCTCCATCCTGCTCCTCCACCTCACCTGAAGACGGTCTCCAGCTCTGCCTCCCGCGCCTTTTCCAGCTGGAGCTGCTCCTCAATGACCTCCTTCATCCAGGCCACGGCAGCCACCGCTTGCTCCCGCCGGGCGGACTTCAGGCGCTGGTCCTCGTCCTCCTGCTCCATCAGCGCCAGGAGGATCTGCCTGTCCTTCTCCTGCAGGGCAGACCAGGAGAAGCTTCCATGGTCCAGCAGAGCTCCAGGGCCTCAGGCCTACAAGAGCCCTTCCCAGCCCCTTGGAGTTGGAGCTGCTGGGGACAGAGCCCAGGACCATCTGTGTGCAAAGGGCGTATTCTGGCAGGGAGGCCCAGCCGCTTCCTTAAGGCAGGGCCAAGGTGGCTGGAAGAGATGGGAGGTGGCAAAGGCCTAGCAAACCAAAGAGGATGATCAGGCTGCCGACTGTAGAACAGCCGCCCAAAAAGCAGGAATACTGCAGGGAAGGCATTGTCTCCAGCATTGTTGGCTTTACAAAAAATGTTGAGATTTGACAGCAGGCTGCGATGCAATCAAGGCAAGTGCCACTGGCCATGGGCAGGGTGCAGCCCAGAACTGAAGGGGCATGGGACAGCCATCTAACCAGCCTCCAGCTGTGCTCTTGCCTGAAGCACAAAGCATTCCAGTGGCACCAACTTACCAGCTCCTCCTGGATCCGCTGGGCCTGCCTCTTCAGTTGGGCTTGATACTGGTGCCTCAGAAAGCACCTGAGAAGAGAGAAGAGGAGACCCAGAGTTTGTAATTCACAGGAAGAGCCAGAGAAAAGAAGTAGGGGGGCTTCAGAACTGCCCCAGCTTGTTAAGTTCTCAAGTGCAGCTAAAAGTACATTTAAGCAACAAAAAATGTAAACAGCACCCCTGTGCATGTGCAAACTGCCTCACTTTCACCACAATTAAGGCACCCACAGGGTCACTTTTGGCAAGGTGGAAGTTGCAGCTGCCTAATACATCTTGTTTGAGAAATTAAGTACTGGCGCTGAACCATCCCCTAGCCACGGGTTGGAACCCTGCACCCCTAAGCCTAATTTCAAGCAGGTGTCCTGGGAGGAAGATACAGTGGGAATGAGGGGAAAGAAGGAATGAGATAGAAGAAGGGTGTCCCTCACTTATGGCTCTGGCACTGCCAGGAATCCACCCCACAACATATTTCTCCTCAGCCAAATAAAGGCTCCCCCATTACTGCCTTCCTCTCTCACCACCACCACCACCTCCTCCCAAATCCTTACTTAGCTAGGGAGGGAGCTAAATACAGTGGTACCTTGGGTTACGTACTTAATTGGTTCCGGGTTGCCATTTGTAACCCGAAAAATACGTAACCTTAAAATTGCACTTTGCGCATGTGTGAACTGTGCAAAACGCTTCTGTGCATGCGTGGAACACTTCTGGGGTACCGGAGTACGTAACCCAAAAATACGTAACCCGAGGTACGACTATAGCAGCTCTCAGGGCAGCCAGGTGCCCTCTGCCAACCCCCTCATGCCCTCAGCTCTCCAAGAGCCATACCCAAGTTCAATCTTCTTCCTCTCCTGCTCCTGGCACTTCCGCTTGGCCTCCAGGGCTTCCAGCTCCCAGTGCTGCCTGAGCAAGTTCTCCTCTTCCTTCTTCAGCTTTGTGGCCTGAGGAGAAGAAGAACGACCCAGAATCCTTCATCTCCAGGCTCACCTCCCTTTCCCAGCAGGAAAGCAGTGGGGAACAGAAGCTGCTAGGGAAAGGAGGGGCTGGAGCTGCCCCTGCAGCAGAGGCTGCGCACTCAGCATCCCAGATGCACACGACCAGGAGCTGCTCAGCTCTTGCACCTCCTTGCTGCTTGCCCCCACAAGAGCCAACCAATTGCCCTCATGTGCAGCCGGGAACCCAACACTCCTCCTCGCAGGGCACATCTTCCTCAGCTCCAAAAGCCCTGGAGCAGCCATGTGGAAATATGGATTGCACTGATACCCAAAGCTGGGTCGATTTATAACAAGTGCCTTCAGTTCATAGCCCCCAAAGGCAACATGGAGCCTGCCCCTAAATCCCACTTCCTGTGGTGGTCACATAAGGGAAAGAGCAGAATTAGGAGAGAGTTATTGTCTCTGTTCCCCCACCCCCCCAAAAAATCTCATCTCTGACTTTTCTTCCAGGGGACTGCCACAAAGAGAAGCAAGACAAGACAGATGGCAGGTGGGGGGTGGGGACTGGTGCTTGCAATCCTCCACCAGCTCCCTTTCTAGCACCATCCACTCAATGCCAGACCCAGCATGTACCTCCACCTCCCGCAGCTGCAGCTCCTTAATCTGCTGCCGCAGGAACTCTGCCTGCTTCCTTTCTTCCTGCTTCCGCCTCTCCTCCTCCTCCTTCATCCTCTCCAGGGCTTTGCTCCGGGCTGCCTCGTATTTGTTTTCTGCACGGATCTTCTCTTCCCGCTCAGTGGCTTCTCGCTGGATTGGGGTCAAATGGAAGCATGAGCATCCTGCCCACCTGCTGCCTTCTCAAGGCCGGAGGAGGGCAGACATGGGGCACCAGGCCCAGGAAGCCTGCAAAGAAGCACACTGCGGGCTCTGAAAAGAGCCTGGCCTACCTGTTGCTTCTGAATCAGCTGATCTCCCCAGGCCTCCACCACATGCTCCTTGTGCAGTTTGGACGCAACCTGGTGGGAAGGGAAAGGAAGCAGCAGCTCAGCTGTCTCAAAGGACTGCTATCCATCCCCAATCCTTTGAGCTGCAGAACTTGCTTTAGAGGGGAGCAACAGCATTGCTTCCCATTCCAAGGTTTGAGCTGGAGGAAAAGGGCAGGACAGGAGCATCCTGGTACAGAGAAGCAGTGAGCCTTGGCACCCAGCATCCTTGGGCAGGATACAGGACACACTGCCAACGCCTGTCCTGCAGCCACCTTTTTCTTAGAAAGTTTTCCCAGCCAGATATTCCCACCAGCACAAAGCAGCAAGAGTCTAGTGACAATGCTCATATCCCACAATGCCCCAGAGTGAGGAAAGGCACTTTGCCTTGGAGCTGGTCCAGCCTGGATCCTGCCCCAAGAGGAGACTGGCCTACTCCGTCCCCCTGACAGAGCTACATTCTGTTCTAATGCACACCCCCCCCCCCCCCAGGATTCCTTGGGGCAAAATAATGCTGGATTGTGCCCTTATCTCTCACCTCTCGGAGCTTAGCGCTGTTGTTCTTCCAGCACTCGTACAGACAATCCTCTGCAATCTGTTAAGAAAGCAGAACTCAGAATCCCTCATGCAGGCGGCACCAGAGCCTCACCCACTTGTCAGTTTACTTCTGTTCTCAGAACAGTACACAACAGTACAGGAATGTAAACATGGGTATCATGTTACATCAGCAATGGGGAATGAAACTACTGACACTGCTTGGGGATGTGCCTGCAGTGGCAGAAGGATGCTGCTGGGATGCTGGGAAAGGAAGCCTTTGGCAAGACCTGGAAGCATCACTAGGCAACGTGAAGGTGGCTTTGAACACCAAAGTTGCTGCAAGTCAAGCCTTGGCTCCTGCAGGTGCCTCAGGGAAGCCTGCAAACGCAGTAGTGCTTATGGACAATGGGGCACTCACAAAGAAGACCTGTAGAGGAACCAGACTTGCCAGCAGATACACAGCCCTCCCTTCCTCATCCTGGGAAATTCTTACACTCAGCTGGTGTGTGCCTCACCCCCACACACCCCAGATGGTTTAAAAGAGCAGACCAACATTTCCCATGGCAGAGATCACCTCCTGGCAATCCTCTCAGCCCTCCCAGTGCTTCTGTGAATGCTTCTGAATGTCGTCCTATGTGGAAGAGCCCTTAAGACTCTCTGACAAAGGAGGTATCTCTCTATTGTAACCAAAGGAAAGTTGCAGCGGGTTGAACTAGATGACCCTTGGGATCCCTTCCAACTCTATGATTCTATGAGAAATCGTCTTCCTTTCAGACTGACCTGTTTTCTCCGCTCCTCTCTGGCTGACTTCAGCTTGTCATTCCTCTGCCTCTTTTCACTCAGGTCTGCACCCTTGTTCAGCCGCAGCTCCTGCAGCTCTGCTGCCAGCATCTCACGCTCCTCAAAGAGCAGCTTCTGGAGTTGCCTGCGTCTCTGCTCCAGGCTGAGACACTTCTCTTCCTTAAGCTTCTCACGGTGATAGGCGGTCATGCTAGCAAAGGTTTTAAAAAAGAAAAGCAAAGATGAATATGGTAATATTCCGCTGGTCCCAACTTTGATCCCTTTTTCAAGTTTAGCTTCTGAAAACAGCCCCAACCTCCCTAACCTTCTTTAAGGATGTCCTGTTCTCTTTGCTGTGGCACACAACACTGATGCTAGCTCTCCCAGTTTGCTGCAAGGTTGCAGAGCGCGGTCCTTTCTTTCCTGGAGAAGTGTAAAAAGTCTGACCCTCTTTCAGATGCTAGTGCCTGTTTACACTTCAGCTATTTTGCTTGGATTTCACCATACGAACAAGTAAAAGAGCATGTAACAGACTGGTTACAATATTATCAGATAAATGAGACATTCAAGTCAGATAGGAAAACTGGTTTTCAGATAGAAAAATCCAAGTTGGATACTGAACTTATAGAACCTAAGAACAAAAATCTTTCCAGAATGTACAATTTGTTACTGGAGTGGCATACTCAAGATGAAATGGTTAAGTCAACAATGATTGAATGGGCAAAGGATGTGGGGCACAACATCATGTTGGAGGATTGGGAAAAGCTTTGGAATACAAATACAGTGGTGCCCCGCTAGACGAAAATTATCCATCCTGCGAAAATTTTCGTCTAGCGGGTTTTTCGTCTAGCGAAGCGGCAATGCAAGCCGCGCTTTCGCTAGACGAAAAAAGACGAAAAAATTTCTTCTTGCGAAGCAGCCCCATAGACTTTTTCATCTTGTGGGGCTGCCTCCCGCAGACGAATGCCTTCGTCTAGCGAGTTTTTCGTCTAGCGAGGCATTCGTCTAGCAGGGCACCACTGTATAAAGTTTTCAGCATGCAGTTTATTAAGAGAAAATATCATGAAGATGATGTATAGGTGGTATTTAACCCCTGTGAAATTGGCTAAAATATACCATGGCCAAAGCAACAAATGCTGGAAATGTAAACAATCAGAAGGAACCTTCTTCCATATGTGGTGGTTGTGCCCTAAAGTGAAAGACTTCTGGGAAAAGATATACAATGAAATTTAAAAAGTGTTGAAAAACACATTTAAGAAGAAACCAGAGGCCTTTTTATTGGGCATCCTAGGTCAAGACATTGCAAAAAGTGATAGGAATTGGTTTTTGTATGCCACAACAGCAGCCATAATTTTGATAGCGAAGTACTGGAAGACAGAAGAATTACCAACAATTGATGAATGGCAGATGAAAATGATGGACTACATGGAGCTTGCAGAAATGACCGGGAAAATCCGTGACCAGAGAGATGACGCGGTGGATAAAGAATGGGGAAAATTTAAATTGTATTTAAAAGATCATTGTAAGATTGAAAATTAGATATATTTTGAGAACAAGATAGGCTGTAGAGTGGAAGTTAGTAGTATTTGATATATGATGATAAGATAGGATAAGAGATAGATTTAATTAATTAGAATGAGGATAATATGAGTTAAGAGATAAGAGATAAGAGATATTAATGGTTAAGTAGTTGTAAGAAAATAGATTAGAATTAGTTAAAATTAGGAAGTTACAAAAAAGGTATTCATAAGGGACGCAGAAGGAGGTGATAGGAGGAAGTCCTACTAAGATGTGAGGAAAAATTGAATCATTTTTTGTAGAAGTAATAAGTTGTATTTTTTGTTGTGTTTTTTATTAATGTTTGTTGTTTATTGTTTGTAGTTTTTTTGTTATGTGGAAAAATTTAATAAATATTATTTTAAAATAAAATATTTTGCTTGGATTTCAATAACTTATCAAACCTTTATTAGGCATTTACATGTAAAATCGCGAGAGCAAGAATCACGTACAGGAACTTTAAAATATATATACACAAATATATATTTTTTATATAAAGAATTTATTGGTTTTTCGATAACAAAGAACACTCCAACACCTTCACCAACATTAACCCTAACACTTACCCACCACTATAACTAAACAAATACAAACACACCAACGATTCTTCTTCTTGTTTAAATTTAAAAAAAAAGTTTCTTGGTTGAATCATCACTAATGACTTCCCCTGCTTTCTCTCCTTCGGCTCCTATTCCAAATTTACTTTAATAACTTCCCATTTCTAAAATTAAATTCTTTTAAAAATTCAAAACTTAACATTTTTCTTAAAATCTTGTTTTTTAGTTTACAATAATATTTCACTTCTTATCTTAGATAAAATCAACTCATATAGTAACTTCATATAGATAATAACAAAACTCCATGTCTTAACATATTATTCTTCATATCTTAACATATTATTAACATATCTTAACATATTATTCTTCATATCTTAACATATTATTCTTAAATCAAATCATATCAAACTTCTTCTTTCCCTTAAACTGCTGCTAATAAAGAAAAAATCAAAATATCCCTTTTCTAGTTCAAAAACTTAAAGAAAACTTGACACACCGGCTTCAGGGTACCAATACAGTTCATCCTATCCCCCTTCTAGCCATTTTCCTTTTCCATCTTGCGCCAGAACCACTCCTCAAATTGTCCTCTTTTCTTATAAATCCACAGATCCAGACACAGTTCACAGCAATCCTTGCATAGAGCATCAGGGTGCACAGTTCTTCACCTTCCAGCTTCTCCGTTTCGGCATTCCATTCTTCTTTTATTTGTAGACTTAATAATTTTTTCCCCATCACTCCCGAGCTCTCACCCCAGAAGTTGGATATATAGAACCTCCTCGTCCTGGGTCTGCCACCCTCACAGGACTTTCCTTCTTGTCGGAGATGCCAAGCCATTTTACTCTGTTCTTCCATAATCCCCTTCAGCTCTTTGCCAAGGTTCTCTTCAATTGCAGCAATGTCCTGAAAAGTCTCCTCTGTGGGATATACCTTTTCTGCCATATCCCGGTTCAGCAACACCAATTTCTGGTTAAGCAGTTCCAGCCTCAAAAAAATAATCCTTTGTTCATCAGTCAGTCCAGAGTCCAAGACCAGCTCAAAAACGAAACCCAACATGGCTGAAGTGGGCATAGGTATCAGATTTCAATGTTTTTCGATCTTAGTGCCAGTACTTTTCCACTCAATCTCAAGCTTTCGCAGCCATTTTTCCTGGAGCCGGGGCGCAAGGACTTTCAAAAAGAGATATTCTCCATCGTCTTACTCCTCCAAAGGGAGATCTAAACAGTCTCACTTGTCAAAAATCAAAACATTGTAACCATCACTGTAACAGCAGTCTATCAATACAGTTATTTTCTTTCCACCGAAGGGAGGGAAACAGGCTTCCTTTCCGTAATACCTCCCGGGTCGTTAAATGTCAAAAAAAGTCCAATCCAATACTCACGACCACCGGGCTTCCTTTTTTTTTTCCTCTGCAGGGAGAACGATGTCGCTCACCGTGAGTGGCGGCCGCCGCTTCGCCGTCCCGGTTGGGGCATGTCCCCTATAGCCCGGCTCCGTGGTCCCTTCACCCCCACTCCCCCTTTACAGGGGGAACGAGGGAAGGGTTCGGAGCCATAATGGGCCTGCCGGGGAGCCCGAGGCGCGGGACGCTCTTCCCGCGCCTCACCGGAGCCCCGCTTTGCGGTAGCGGGGCTCCAACCCCCGGGACGGCCTGGGTCGCCTCGCTGCCGAGGCAACCCACGACCGCCCGCGATGGCGTCGCCGCCGGAAGTCAAAATATATATACACAAATAAACAACATTTAAACTCATAGGCTGATTGTATGTGTGTGTTAGTAAAATCTAGAATTTCCTCCTGTTAAAGTACTCCTTGAAGCACTGCTGCCAAAAACTCGGCTACCCCCGCAGTCACCCCTTGGTCAATGTCAGAGAGACAGAATCCAACACTTCCACCATGCTGCTTGGATTTCAGCTGCTGGGGACAACTAATAGGGCTGTGGAGGAGGGGCAAGGGCCTTTGCCAGTGCTGCTCTTTCCCTTTCAGTTCCTTGTGTTTGGCACAGTTAATAGCAAATGCAGCCAAAAATTGTACCCAGGCATTATTCAAGTTGCTGATTCTCCCCACCCTGCTATGGGAACTGCCCTAGCCTTACCTTTGCTGGTAGGAGCGGCGTGAACTCCACTGGGCCTGCTTTGAGCTGTAGACCCCAGACTGTTGAAAATAGCGGCTGTTCAGCTCCCACAGATTCCGGAAACGGGCTTCTTGCTCACGGTGGTGCACAATCTGCTGCTCAAGGGCTCTGCTGCGGTTGCTCCAAAACGAAGGGATTGTGGGCAACGCCATCTGGGCAACAGGAAACTCTGAAAACTCTGAATTAAACACCTCGTTCCTGAAGGACATGAGAAGTATTACTTTTAAGAGGTGCATGAACCATCAGCCCACCGAGCTCCACTCCCCATGCTAGCCAGCTGCCCCAAGCCCCCAGGCACTCGGCATTCCATGGCTCAAAGCCTCCCCAACACACACTCTGCAACACAGACCTGGAAGAGATGGAGAGGGGTATGCTTTCCCAGCTGCCTAGATATATTATTATATTACGGCTGCAATGTAGATCAACTAAAAAATTTGACCAAATATAAGAAGTATCTGTTGGTTGATTGGGTAGCAGCATACAGTGGTGCCCCGCTAGACGAAAATAATTCGTTCTGCGAAAATTTTCGTCTAGCGGGTTTTTCGTCTTGCGGAGCGGCAATGACAGCCGCGCTTCGCAAAACGAAAAAAAAAAAGACGAAAATTTTTCGTCTTGCGAGGCAGCCCCATAGACTTTTTCGTCTTGCGGGGCAGCCTTCCGCTAGACGAATGCCTTCGTCTAGCGAGTTTTTCGTCTTGCGAGGCATTCGTCTAGCGGGGTACCACTGTATTTTAAAAGTTATTAACATAAGTAAGTGGGAGCTG